>NW_009259323.1:427468-478837 GCF_000687185.1 Egretta garzetta
ATAGCTGGTTTTCTTCATGGCAAAGGTTGGCAGCCAGGACCTTGAGGTCCTGCCCTAGGTACCACACTGCTCAAATGATCTGGATAGGGAATAACATAACCAGCATGCAGACAACACAAAGATTTAGGAAGGACCATGGAGATCTTAAAAGAGAGATTTTTAAATGAGTGAAAGAAATGGGCAATATGAGGGGAAACACCCTTAAACCTCTTCTGGATTACCTGTGTTTTGCACTGAATGCCCTTTTCTCCTCTTTGTGGCTGTTACTAGCTTCTTTCTATTTCAAGGTTTGAAAAATATGTATCAATTTCTTTCCTAGGCACAGGAAGTCAAAGAGCTGAATTTTAGCTATTAAACTAAAGCAGCCTAAATAGATGATCGCTGCTACATCAGGCAGCAAGTGTGCGCCCATCCATGCGGCCCTGAGAGGGGAAAATTACTTCTGTTTCATATGATGACTGAGTTGATTAAAATATTTAGTAGTTTTTTCATTCATGCTTTATCACGAATCTTTGCATTCTCCTCTAGGTAAGAAGAAAGCATGGATTTCGTTCTTGGCACAAAGTTTAAATATCGCCCTGTTCATCTGCATGCGTGTTTGATGTGTAGCATATGCTGTGCTTGTGGCCAGAGGTTCACGCAGAGGTTTGTGCCTGTCCACTGTTTCATTCTGTCTGTACCCTGGAACAGGTCTACATCTCCCAACTGTCAAAATACAGGGCTTTTTATTTTTTTGGCTCACGTGGACCTGGTGTACTGCATGTACATGCCTCTGCAGGACAGCACAGGAGAGGACAGGAATGTGCCAACAGCCCTTTTGTGGGCAGACCGTGTTAGCCCAGACTGTACCTGGACTGGAGGAATCTTGCATTTGTTGTGGTAGATAGGATGCTTTGGCTGTGTGGTCCAAGCCAAATGCCTGACCCTTCATGTGTGCCAGGGAAAGGAGGGCCACAGGAAGACCTGAGCAGGGGTGAGCACCATGAGGCTGCTACGAGCCCAAAGGGTGGAAGAAGCTGGAAAGAGGCGGGTGGGAAGATGCAGCTGCTGTTGGGGTCAAGGGCATCCATCCGCGGGGTTTAGCAAGGTTTTGCCCTACACCTTCAGCAAGCCACTGGATCCTAAATTTGTCAGGGAGGTGTCTTTAGCCTGGCTTTGCTAGACCTGAGTGTCTCTGGACAAAAGCTGTTTTCCATATGCCTGTCTTGCTCCCATTGAAAGGTGAGATTTATTTGAGAAGTTGTAGCCAGTCCCACAGAAGACACCCTCCTGCCTGCCTGCAGGGGAGGTGCAGGTGAGACATTTCTGGTTTAAACTGTGATTAAATTTACCTGGTCAAAAATTCCTTGGAAACCCTATTGCCTTTTCGTCTGGGCAGATGTATAGCTTAACTGCCTTAACATTCCTACAGATTCATAACACCCGAATGGTCACGGTATTAAAACAGTATAAAGAGTTCTATAATTCAGTGTCACCTCATTATGGTTAAGAGAAATGTAATGCCAAGTGACAAATGCAGAGTAACTCCAGTTGCTGATGGTACAAATTGGATTCAGCTGAAGCTTCATGCACACTCAAAAAGCTGGAGAGAATCAAAAAGCTGTTTAACATACTGAGGTGTTTGGGAGTAGTTATAAGGTAGATGGTATTTCATGCTCATTAATTCAAGGGTTAGGGGAGAAACTGCACTGTTCAACATTGATTAAAACTGTCCTTGCTGCTATAACTAGAATACATCTTTACTTTGAAGCCTTCCTTAAAAAGATAATGTGTTTTAAATTGTATTAACAGAGAGTCATGTCTGGGTTTTGCTGGGTAATATTTTAATTCTCAAAACTGCAAGAAGGGCAGCCTTTAGCTGATACAAACTGCAAGATGAAATATGCAGTGTGAAAAACCATCCCTCGAATCCACCCACCTGAGGTCAGTTCTCCCCATCGGCACGAGTAGGGGAGCTGGGGAATGGAGGAGCTGTGCAAGAGGCAGGGGTGGGAGTGCTGCCCAGGCTGCCCCCGGGTCTGCAGAGCCAGACCCCTCCTGCGCCCTGGCAGAGCTGGGAGCTGGGAATTCAGCTTTGTCTGTGCTGAGAAATTTGGCCGCTGTAGCAAGACACAAACACAGTCTCAAAGCTTTTTTAGCAAGCAAAATAAGCTCAGTTGGCAAATGCAATTCATGCTGGCGCTACACATCCCCGCTACGTATTTTGCCAGCAGAAAATGTGGCAGATAGAAGCAAGTGTATTTTTTAAAAATTCCACCACTAGTAGAGCTTGGCAGAACCTGGTGCAAACTTGGCGTGAGATGCCAATTCCCTTGCCCCCCCAAGCACTAAGGGAAGGATTGAAGCAAACACCAGATCTTTCCTGGACTCACTGATAAGCTTAATGAGGGCACTAAGCAGAGGCAAAGCCCCTCTCAATCTCCCTGCCAAAGTGCTCCTTCTTCCCAAAGACATCTGGGAGAGGAAACGCTATGCAAACTCCAATTCTCCAATGTGGTTTTAGGAGTATATCTGCTAACTGTGGGGGCCTGGGGATGGGGGGCAGATCTCCACAACCAAAACACACCAAACCAGGGTCCAGAGCCTGTTGGTCGCTGCAGACTGGGCAGACTTGTGCCTCCATGGGCTTCACAAGCCACCAAGTGACTGCTGCTGCTGCTGGATGGATCCAGGTGCCATCAGATCCCCAGAGCCATGCATTTCAATGGGGAAAGAAAGGGTCTTAAAATGATTTTTTTTCCCTGGCTTTTCTGCTGAGTGCAACCTCCAAATCCCTTTGGAAAGGGAAATTGCAAACTGGTTTTCATTGTTGGGCTCCTTGAGTCGGGCATTTTTGTCTGCTCTGCGGTGCAGCATGCTCCATTTCTCAGAGCTATTAGCCTTGAAAATGTGGATGTTTGAGACTCAGTGATTTAAGTAGTTTTAGTGCTTTCCTGGGGCCTGATATATTTTTGCTGCAAATGCATCATTACAAAACTTTATTAGGAGAAACACTGCCATTGGCAGAGCTCTCTTCCAGCATAGCCCAGATCAGAGTTGTATGTTACGTGTTGAGGTTTATTTTCTCAGCTCATTACACAGATTTTTGGAAGTCAGGCTTTTGAACAGGGGGAAGGGGGATCTGTCCTCTTTTACCTGCTGAAGTTAATAATAGCCAGAAGCTGTCAAATGATGAAGGGATAGGAATGAACCCAAGGAAGGAATAGGATGGGGCTGCTGCACATCAGTGTGCTCTGGAAGAGCTGAGCCTCCTGTCCTTTAGGGATTTTTGTCATGAAAGCAGAAAATAAGGAAAACAAAGAAAAATGGCACTAGGTTATTTAGTGAGTGAGTCTCTGGCAAGTGCAAGACAGTCTGGCTGGTCCCTGTGGCCATGCCCTTGGGGCATCAATGTCTATTCTGCAGGGGCAATTTTTCTTCTCTGCCCTGCTCCTTTCCAGGTGGATAAGTTGATTAAAAACCTCTTTGCATTGTTTCTAGAAGAAAATAGCTGCAGCGCTTGATTAAAAACTCTCAGCAAGCTGCAGTGCTGGCTCCAGCTCTGCAGGCAGTGGCTGTGCCGGGGGATTGCTTGGGGGGGGGACAGGACCCCAGTGGAGGGGCTTGCTGGGCCTCATGCTACCGTTAGTACTGCTTCTCTCCTCGGCGCCGCGTGGCACAGTCCCTTCTTGTGCCATGAATACCACACCCAGCTCGTCCTGCAGTTTTCATTTCTTTTCTCTACTTTTCCTTGTGTTTCAACGTATGTATAGGTATTCATTAAAAATAATGTGAAAGAATGAGTAAAATTAATAACTCCATATATATTCCCCCTTAACCCCCCAAGAATTTAATTACCTAAAACTCTGTTTATTTGCTGCATCCACGCCTTTTCCGCCAGCAAGCTGCTCTGCTGCACTCTCAGCCAGCAGCACATGGCAAATGAATGAGAGGGGTGTGACACAGGGGACAGCGTGTTTGGCTCAAAGCATGAAAGAAAGTGCTACTAGAGCAGAAGAGGCACCATATTAACCTGAGCGACATGCTTCGGAGGGAGCCGGGGGGGGGGGGGGGGCGCAACTCAGCCATTCCCTGGGGTATCCAAGCAATCAGTATGATTGAAAATGGCCCATGGTGCAAGGGGTAAAACCCTCTGACCTGATGCGCTGCTGCGAAGGTTTTGCTTCCTTGCTGTGGAAAGAAAAACCAGGAAAGAAATGGCAATGAAAGACAGGCAGACAAGAAAGGCAAAAAATCTGCTGGCTTTCTGAGAGGGGAAGGACCGGTGGGATATTCAGTGGGGTTTGCTGGATGAGATGCCACCTCCATGTCTCAGGGAAGCTCACTTGTCCTGCGGGCACCGCTGCGGCCCTGGGGAGATCGCAAGCCATGGGGCACAGCGCGCTGGGGTAGCCTTTGCTGTTCCCCCCCTCCCAGGAGGCAGAAGTTTTTTCCTGGTTTTCTTTCTGCCACTGCTGACAGCAGCATTTGCCCAGGCAGAAATTGTTCTTATAAGAATTACATTCCTTTTCTAAAATTGCCTCCACCACTGATTGCTTAAAAAGAAATCAAATGGCTGCCATGCCAGCTTTTAAATGAGTGCTGCTCAGAGAGCAACTCAAGAGCTCTCCAGAGAAGTAGCAAATAAAAAGTCTCTTCTGTTTCTGGATACCTAATCTGTTCTAAAGGAGGTTGGCGAGCCAGCAGGCATGGGGGGAGCCGTGTCCCCTGGTACAGCGCTGAGGACCGGGCAGCATGTCTGTGCTGCATGCCTTGTTCAGGCTGAGAGATGGGGTGCTCATTCTCCCCCCGTGCCTTGGCTTTCCTTTTGATTTTAAAAACTATGTTTGGAGCCAGAGCGGCAAACTGGAGGCCAGTTGTGTGAAGACACTGTGGGGGAGAGACCTGGACCAGAGGAATGCCTGTGAGCTGGGGTGCATCTTGTGGAGTTGAAGCCTGCAGAGGAGGGGGAAAAATAAGTGCTTTGGGGTGGGAATAAGGTTGCTCTTTCCTGCCTTTGGCTGCCAGAGGGATGTTGGGGTTGAGAGCTACTGAAAAGCAAAGAGTTTTCTGGCAGAGGGATGCGAGCCTCCTGGCTACACCCCGCTGTGATGAGGATTTGGCACCCAAACAAAGTATTTCTGTGCTGAGGCGCTCTCTCCCAAAGGTCTGTTTGAGGGGAGAAAAATAAAGAGAAGGAGAAGAAAAACAGCCAGCGGAAATCCCTTAGAAAGAGCAGCTCCTGGTTAATGCTGCGCTGCAAGCTTTTAAAATCAATGTTGACAATTGCAAGGTGCTGCACAAGAGGAAGAAAAATTTTAATTGCAAGCACAGAGCTCCAAATTATTTGCAGACACCTGGGCCACGCTGCCGGCAGTAGGGTGAAAAAGTGCGGAAGTAGGAATGTCATAGTGTGAATCATGGGAGAGGTGGCAGCCCTCAAAATGTTATGGTGACACCGTTAAATATCATGCTCAAAGCTTAAGGGTGCCTCGGAGAGGCATCTTTTGGTGAACAACCTCAGAGCAAACAGCTGTGTCTTTTAGGTGGAGATTTCTGGCTTGACCCCATGTAACTCTTCACTTACCCCAGTTTTCTCCAGCTCCAATCTTTCCCAGCCTGATCAGCTCAGCATTGGCGCAGGGATGCTGATCTGTGGGGACACCTTGATGGCAAGGGGCAGGGAGCTGTGGGTGCCTGGATCTGAGCCACGGGCGAAGGGCTGAAGCCCAGAAGGGCTCCTTTCCATTGTCCACGTGGATGTCAGCTGTGTCACGTTGTGAAAACCATGTGTAAGTATGAGTCCTGGTTTCGGCGGGGATAGAGTTAATTTTCTTTGTTCCCATGCAAATACCATTAGTGGCCAAGATAATCCCTTTGTGCCTGACCATCCTCAAATTTCTCTCTTGCCCAAAGTTGTTTTTTGAAGTCTCTCTCCTTTTCTCTTGAAAGCTCAGCTCCATCTTCCACCCCAAACCCTGTGCTGAGGAGGAGGCACCCCTGATCTCTGAGATCTCTCCTCTGGGTTTGGTGAGGTCTGAAGTTAATGTCAGGCTGCAGAAAAGTTTGGTTGGCCACTATTAATTTGATTTCAGTGGAGGTGTTGGCAGCAAAGTCTCCAAAGAGCCCATTTGTCTGCAGCGACGCCTTTGAATATTTCTTTTCCCCATCCATGCAGATTGGAATGTCACTTTTCGGTAAGGGGGTGGAATTTGCAAATTGAATTTTTCACTTTGGATCCATCAGATTATAGGAAATGGAAGCAAAAAATAATTAAAAAACCAGGAATGAAATGGATGTTTGCAAACCTGCTGCTTATTAAATATTATTTTCTATTCTCAGGAAGCAGCATGTTGGCTTTATTAACATCCAAAAAGACTGTGTTGTCTATATGGCTAAATAATTACAACTGGCCCCCCATTGCTCATCTCCCAACGATTTTTAATTTCTGCTGAGAAGAAGTTGCCTGCTATTCAGGACTAGGATTTCAGAGAACACTGTTTTTTCAGCAGAATATTAGGAAGTGTGGAAGACTGAGTGGGTGCCACTAGTCTAAGGCTGATGTTATTTATATCCTTCATGTCTGGTACAAGTGATAAATCTGCAAAGACAGTGAGGATCATATCCTGCAGCCCATACTGGTAAGGGCATTCCTTACCCATAAATTAAAAACTAATGTTTATTTCTCTTTAATTAAATACTCCATTAGCAAAAGACTGTGTTAAAATATTTAAGAAGTAGTAATGTAATCAATATGCCAACCGTGCCATTGCAAAAATATTTCGTATGCAGTAAGTGCAAGGTTTCCTCTCTTTGCTGAATTATGAGTTCTTTGAAATGGATAAGGGGAACATTGTGCGCTGAGATGATCTGTAAATGCAAAAGTAATATTTTTTTCTTGACTCTCATGAGGGCACTTCAGCAAGTTGGTGTCTTGATAATGCCCAGTGTATTAATTGATTCGAATTTTTTATGATATGCAACATTGTTCCTAAACTCTTCCTCTACTTCTCAGATGTGTGTGTGTTTATATATATATGTATAAAATTATTATCAAAAGCAATGGATTTTGTGCTCCCCGCAGGCTTACTCCTCATGTTGGTTAATTTGTTTGTTTGTTTGTTTCATCTGGGTCATTGATACCAGGCTAGAGCTGATGGGACCAGTGGGGAGGTTGCTGCAGTGGAAGGTTTGCTCTTGAGTGAGCCCTGGGTGAGATGGGTGAATGCTGGCAGAGCCCTGCTGCTCCCCGCTCCCTTTCCTCGGTGCACACAGTGAGGACGAGCTCCTGCTCCCGCTCCTGCTCCTGCTCCTGCTCCTGCTCCTGCTCCTGCTCCTGTTCCTGCTCCGGTGTGGCCACTAATGTCCACATGGGCAAAAGAGGCTTCACATCTTAAGAGACACCAGGTCCTTTCCAAATGTGGCCCAGACGGGAAGGAAGGGAGGAGGAACATGGAAGTAACCAGGCATAGGAGTTTAGAGTTTTTCTTCTTTGATCCCTTAGGGAACCAGGCTAAAATCAGGTTTTAAAACACTGAGGAAATAAATGGTTTCTTTCCAATAAAATAAATATTCTGCAGTCACTCCACTCCCTTATTGATACATGGAGGAGCTCAACCAGAAGCATAACGTGTATGATTTAGTGTCCACATGTTCTCAGCAGGTCCTTTCTTCCCTCCTGTTATTGCCTTGCATGGTGTCAGTTGTACCGAGGTAATCAAGGTGAAATTTTGCAGCCGCTTTCTTTCCCCAGAAAAATATTCCTAGTGGTGTGATAGAAAAAAGTCCTTTGTGAAGATAGTCTATCAGTTGGATTAGTTTACATGTGCTTTTAATGCCAAGAACCTCAGACTACTTAAAAATAATAAAAATGAAATGTCAAGCAAATAAAAGTTAATTAAATGCACAATGAAGGAGGCTTAATTTTAGTCCTAAAAGGAGCTGAGGATTTTGCAGAACATATCTGCAAAGGTAGCGAAATCCCTGAGTACAAGGTGTAAAACATCCCCCACTCCCTGGCAAGAAATGAGGATGGCACCTGAAGAGCATCCATACTCCAGACACAACCCGATGTGGAGGAGATTATTTGCCAGGGGTTTGGGGAAATAAGGCGCCAGTGAACTAACACAAAAACTCCGTGAGTTGTTGTATCTGATTAAAGTACTTGAAAATCATTGTACAGAAAGAGCTCTGAGTTATTCCAAGCCTCATGCAACATGAGATTTAAAGGTCAGCTCCTTTTCCTGTTGAAGCTGATGGAGGCGTGTGTCTCGCAGGAAGCTAGACTGAGCTCCGGGCTCTTCTCCGCACACTTGTTGCAGCATTTCAGACACGCTGAGGCAACGAGGAGAGCCAGAAGAGCAAGTGAGACAAGGCAGCAAATACTGCGCCTGACCGGAGGCTGTGGTGTGAACAGACACCTCTGGGAGTCTGCTGCAAGTGTTTTCCTGACTTGGGCACAATAGTGAAGCTTTTCATAGGAACGCTCATTTCCCTTGCTGAGACTCCTAATTAAGATAATAAAAGGGTAATAAAATGCTTCCTCATTACCACAACTCAATCACGGATGCTGACAAGGGGCGTGTGCTCTGGTCCCTTGCGGGCGGCGTCCCCGGGGCCGCAGGGCTGCCGGCAGAGGGGCCGTCCATCTGTGACTGTTCCTGACCCCTCGGGGCCACAGACGGGGCAGGGAGTGTTTCTGTTTAAGTAAGGAAAAAAGTCCAAAAGCAGCCAGGTGATGATGTGTCCACCTGGATGATGGCTGAGATCCTTTTGCGTGTCTCACAGCTCACGCAGGGATGGAGGCCAGGTGGTTACAGTCTCATTTATGGGCTCTTTGTCTTCCTCCTCCTGTTCTCATGATGACTCTGTTTTTATGATCCTGCCTCCTCGCTGTCGAGACAGTGTGCTTCTTCCTCCTGCTCCCTCTTAGGAGGAGCTTCCTCATCCCTTTCTAAATGAGCTGACTTCCACTTCCAAGATTTCTTCTTGTGTATGGGGGTGACTGATACGGGCACTGGTTCAGCCTACTGCATGAACTATCTCCTGTTTAATTTGCTCAAAGGCTTGTTGTTGCTCTGGGCCCCATTTGAAATAGTTCTTCTTTCGGGTCACTTGACAGAGAAGGCTTACAGTCAGACGGTAGTTTGGAATAGGTATACTCCAAAACCCCACAACGCCTAAGAAAGCTTGTGTTTCCCTCTTGCTAGTTGGTAGGGACATAGATATTACTTTGTTGATCACATCCATTAGGATTTGATGACCATTTGATGTCCATCTTGTCATTTTATTCCTAAAAACTGGATCTCCTGTGCAGGTCCCTTGACCTTTGTTACAAAGTAAGAGAATAATAATGATATTAATAGTAATAGAATATACAAAACAAGTGATGCACAATGCAATTGCTCACCACCCTCTGACCGATGCCCAGCCCATCCCTGAGCAGCAATCACTGCCCCCCAGCCAACTCCCCCCAGTTTCTATACTGAGCATGATGTCGTATGGTCTGGAATAGCCCTTGGGCCAGTTGTCAAACTGGTCAGCTGTCCTGGCTGTGCCCTCTCCCAGCTTCTTGTGCCCCTGGCAGCTCATGGGAAGCTGAAAATGTCCTTGACTGGTGTCAGCACTGCTGAGCAACAACTACACCATCAGTGTGTTATCAGCATTATTCTCATACTAAATCCAAACACAGCACTGTGCCAACTACTAGGAAGAAAACTAACTCTATCCCAGCTGAAACCAGGACAAGAGGGTTTTGTTTCCAATTTTATTTATGTTGAAGGCCTGGACGTTACATTTCCTGATTAATTTTAAAAAGATGTAAGTTAACGACAGAAGATGTGGGATCCGCTGTATTTAATCTTGGACTCTACAAGGCTTTCCACACCCTTGACCTATCACCAAGGTTGTGCATTAGGATTATGTGTGCTGTGGAATGTGCTGAGCTTCTTAATGGATGGGATAACACCATTTCAAATCCCAGGGAGTGATAACATGCCCAAAATGTCAGAGCTTGAGACCGATGGGCTTCTGTCAGGCTCTTTTCTTTAGTCTTCCTCTGCATTCTGGCTGCTTTTTTATTAGCACCATCTAGGAACATTTACACCAAGTGGTTTATATTTTGGTAAATCCTTCACATTTAATCTTTAACAATAAACCAGCTTTGTTAATCACTGTAACAGATTAAATTAAATGCTCCCTCTCTGAGCTGACCTAGTTTGGAGGTTAGAATTATGCAGTCTAGATGAAAAATGAAAGATCTAGGGGGAAAAAAAAAGGTGCTCTCACCCTATTTGAATTACTTTGCAGTATGAAAGGAAGAGAAAATCAGCATCATCGGGAAAGTAGACTTCATCTTGACAGGCAACTTTGTTTTGAAATGCAATTATAGGACCAGGCTAGCAGCATGGAAGACCCCTAAAGAAAATCAATTGCGGCTGTGCTGCGATCACAGGCGGTGTGGCCTCTGCTCTCCAGTTGGTGACTCCAAAGTGTCACCTCTCACTCAGCTTTAAGTGGGGCAAGGGCTGGAATTAGAGGCAGGCTGGGAAATTGTTTATCTAAACCCCAGGCTTGATGCTGCTGTGTTGCTTTTGCAGCCCCTATCTGAGTGCAAGCTGTCAGCACGAACTGTATAGTGCTGATCCCACCAAAGGCATGGAGACAGAAACTGCCTTGGGCATCCTCACCGTGGGATGGGATGGGATGGGATGGGTTTGGATGGGATGGGTGGTTGCCTTTTCTCTGCAGAGGAAGGAGAGACAGTGCCTTGCTTGCCTTGCTCCAACTATTTAAATGCCATGGGCTCCTGCCAGATTGCATATGACAACATGCAGAAGAAGCAGAAATGGATGTCAAATGTCCTCTTCTGGTGTGGACAGAGCAGCTTGGCCCTGGGATGATCCTTGGTGGGTCTGTGAGGTTGGTAGCATACTCCCTGTGTCATGGCTGTGAATATACAGGTAAAGCAGGTTAAATCTGATTTGTGGTCTGATGTGATGATGCTTCTGCTGTTGAAACTTATCCCTCTTGTGGTCTCAGCACTGCTCTGAGAAGCAAGGGCCTCACAGCCCTGGGCAGGGTAATGTGCTGAAGGTAAACTCTCTCTGTCTCAAATACCTCCGCTGTCAGGTGTCTGCATCCTCGGAGCATGGGAGAAGGAGTAGGGACAAAGAAGGGGATAATAATGCAATGACAGTGGGCTTTTTTTGTGTTCTTTATCAATACTAACAAAAGCAGTGGATCTTCATACTCTGTCGATAAGCTTGTAGTGCAGTGCAAAGAAAACCAGCCAAAATGCTGCTGTTAGATGCACAATGTATTAAAGGCATGAAGACATGAGAGTACAGGTCCTTTGCTGGGTAGTGGCAGCCAGCCAGCAAATACAGTGATATATCAAACCTTTTGTTGTGAAGGAGCTGTGGGATTACCTGTACAACCTTATACGATCACCCCAGCTTAAAAAAAAGGGGAGCACTTTGCTAGGCTTTCCCACCAGTGGTCAGTCCTGTGGGGTTGGGACGAGAAGGGTTGTGCAGCAGGAACATGCAATAAGCCAGAGGCAGCACTGAGAAAGCTGCTGTACTTGCCACGCTCTCCACGCCATGACAGTCCTTTCTGTGTCCCCTGACCGCTCCCAGCTCCATCTCTCAGCAGGACAGCTTGCAGGGACCTGCATGGAGGTGCCAGTCAGCCCGAGGCGTGCAGGGGATGGCACTGATTTATTAAATGCCTTTCCTAATTATATGCCATTAGAGGAGTTTTAGCCAATCCTGGGAAAGGGCATTTGTTTGGCTGCTGAAGTCATAAAAATTAAGTGACATTTGAATTGCTCTCATTTCTAAAGAAGGGTCTGCGAACACGTTTGCATTTGGTTTTCCCACTCAAGATGCGTGTCTACCCTGCACCTCATCTTGCAGGACTGGCAACCAGAATCTTTCCTGATGCTGCTTCTGGTCCCAGTATCTCCAGTGACTCTGCAAAGCCCTGGATGCCTCCTGCTCCTTTCAGATTTATCAGTGCAATTTGCATATGGTTAATATTTGTGCCTCACCGACGTAAAACTTGATTATTATTGGCCTTTATTAACTTTCTTTGTGAAGGTCATTACATTGTTTTATGGAGGTGTTTAAAATGTGCAGAACTTGATGTAGACGCTTTGATTGCACGCATAAAACTTGTAGGAGATACTGTAATAAAGCTTATTGAGCAGCTAGTAAACGTCCTCCTGTTCGGAAGGAACTGGATGTGCTTCGTGTTTCCTGATGAGTGATTCATTGGCTTTAAGAAACAATTTTCCACTAATCAGGGTGTATCTCAACCACAACCTGCCTGTGTGGGTTAGTAAAGCAGCAAGTGTCATTTCCTTGGGAGCCTGGGTCTGCTGCCGGCCGTGCTGGGAACCTTCCACCACTGCCTCTTGCCAGTGACGACTTCTTCCATTATATACTATGCAATTCTTCAAATTTTCTCTTTCAACAAGCAAGCAAACGTAAAAAGTGACAAAAATTTAGTACTGAAGAGAAAACATTTTTTTGTTTCTTGCTAGCTGGGTATTACTGTTTCAAAAAGGAAAAAAAAACCCAAGCTGCTTGTGCTTGGAATAAGAACACAATTCAGAAAAGCATGAAGCAATACGGGGGAAAATTTTTCTGCAATACACGCATCCAAACAGGCCTTCGTGTTTGGCCATGCAACTCCAGTGATCTCTTCTGGCTGCTGAGGGTGTAAGATGAGGAAGGATTGGACTGGACAAGGTGAAACAGTCTTTCAATCCTGCCCTGGTGCTGAGCTAGAAAATATCCTGAATGATCCATAATTTATCTTCCATATATAGTGGTTCCTAGTGACTTATTTCCAGTTTGCGTGTTCTGAACTAGTGTCAGGAATGAATGCTGTGCAATTAATTCATTTATCAATCACATTTAGTAAATGGAGATTGTCTGACCTGAATTACAGAGAGAAAAATTAGGCAGATTAACGCCTTTTCTCAACTGAAGCAAAAGTGGTGATCAGAGCTGGCTGAATGAACCACAAAATGAATTACCATCATTTCTGCAGACACAAGTGGTTTCTGTTGTGTTTGGGGTCATGTTATTCAATGTCCACGAAGCAGTCAGGCATGTTGGCAAAGCTGGGACATTTTGGAATGTCAGCCTGCGTGGTAATTCATGCCAGCCTGTCAATATCCATTTTTTATTGGCCTTTATCCTTTCAGAGGAGGAGGAATGGCTTGGTGTTTGCATCCCTCTCCCTGTCAGTGCCCAGCTGTTATGGGAGAAACTGATGATGGAGCCAAGGGGTTTAATTTGCAGATCACAGATGTGCAGCAAAGAAACCTCTGTCCCTCAGGGAGAGCCTCCAGCTGCCTCCCAGGCGGGGATCCGAGCCCAGCGCTCCCCGGGGGAGGCACCTCCCGCATGCCCTGGCCCTGGGCACGGGGTGGCAGGGGGGGAGCTGACATGCTCTGCATTGATGGTGCTGCATCCAAAATTGGGGGCTCCGTCAGGAAGGTGTTTGCTTGGGTAAATTGAGCCAGGTGCATCCAAGAAATGGGCGTTGCTGGAGGTAGCAGAGATGCCACAAGCCGAGCAGAGCGTGCCTTACATCGCATCCCGCTGCTTACGGGAGGGGGCTTTCACAGCGCTGAACCCACCTCCCCGGTGCCCTGCTGCTGGGGATGGGGCTAAAGACCTGGGGTAAGAGTGGAAAGCAGGAGGGGGAGCGGGGGTTTTGTGCTGCTGAGTATTTAGGAGATGCAAACTTGAACTTGAGTTCTTGGTGAGCCCAGAAAATGCATTCAAATAGGCCAGTGGGGTGCACGCTGCCTGCCTGCTAGTTATCGGCTCCCCATGGCACCGGGGGTAGGAACCAAAACTGGTGGAGAGATCTTTCAGGCCTGGTGTTGGTTCAACTGGGGCTCTGAATGGGTGATGCCCTCCTGAATGTAACAGGGCAAAATAGTTCCATCCAGGAGAGCAAAGGCTGAAATGGGCAGAGTCAGTGGCTTCCCTGCCACGGGTGACAGCATTCAACCGCTGCCCAAAACCGCATATCACCTCCTGGGGGTGATGCAGAGGGGAGAGGAGCAGCCGAGCTGATCCACTTGGCCATCGTCTCCTTTTTATTCCTGAACAAGCTCACTGCATTTAGAGCTCCCAGAAGCAGAAGCCTGCCCAGAGCCGAGCAGATTGTGGGAAAGCAGCTCCCTGCCAGCCGCCTGCCCGCACCCTGGCAGGCAGCAGCCCCAGCAGGCCAGCGCTGCCTGGCTCCCGGGGAGAGCCTGACAGTCGAGCTGCTCGTGGTGCCAAGCTTTGTCGTGTGCTTTTGTGCAAGCGAGTTACCCACTGAGAACACAGAACTGCAGAGCTAATCTCTGTTCTTAATTTGCCATTAAAGTTTATTTTCAGCAAATTATTCATAAAATCCACAGCGCAGCTGTTCCACATTAATCTCTTCCTTCTTGCAAATTTTTCTTCGGCAAGAGGCAGTTTCTCTCTCTCTCTTGTTTTTTTTGTTGCAGAGCCACGTACAGGAGGCAGGAGGCTGACCTGAGTGCTTGGGGAAGGGAGGGAGGCTATGGAAAAAAAGCAGGAATTTGCAGAGGAGGTGAGGAAGAGAAACCCATCACCCGAGACCTCTCTGTCCCCGTGCCAGGGCAGTTCATGGGGGTTTGCTGGAGCACAGACATACCAGTCTGCTCTGAGGTTTGGGGAGATAGGGCTCAGTCCATATTATCCTGCCAAGCTCATTGCTAACAGCTGTAAAGGCCATGCATGGCCCGTCTCATTTCCTTCTCTAATGATAAGAGGAGACAAATGCTGGATGTTTCCTTAAAAATCAGATCAGTGCTGTGTTGGTCCTTGCACCAGAGAGGGCTGCACTCTTGTTTTGTTGGGTAACAGCATAAAGTTAGGAATTTACTTTTAATTTTTTAAAATCATCCTTTGGGGCACCTAAAATATCACCCACTCCCAAGCAGGGCGGAAACTTTCTGCAATAGAGCTGTGCAGCCCCAGCCACCTCCAACGGGGGATGCCCCTTGTCAGCGAGGGATGTTTTGTAAGTAAGCCCTGTTTCCATGCATTACAAAGCTCTGACAGAGACACAGCGCAATGCTATAATACAGGTGTCAGGACTGCATTACCTGGCCAACATGCCTCTAAAATGCAGACCTTGGTCTTGCAAGCCCTT
Organism: Egretta garzetta; assembly: GCF_000687185.1. NCBI lineage: Eukaryota > Metazoa > Chordata > Aves > Pelecaniformes > Ardeidae > Egretta > Egretta garzetta. The sequence continues at coordinate 442,640 of NW_009259323.1, forward strand.
GCTATCAACAGAGGTTAGGGGCTGGCTAACGGGAGGTGTTTGGCAACCCTCGTCCCCAGGGCACAAATCCTGTGCAGAGAGCGCAGGGCTCGGTTTTATGTCATGCCACCCGTCTGGGGGAGCTTCGCGGGTCACCCGGCAGAAGGTTCATTGTTTCTAGCAGTGAACAATTCAGGAGCGTTTTAAAGCCATAAACCTCACTGATATTAATGGAAAGGGTTGTGTATCAACGGACAGTGTGATACAGCCTGTGGGTTAGGAGGTCTCTGAATCTTTGTAATGAATTTCTGGTGAGCAATTTTCTGGCTCTGGTGCAAATTCTTCCATGGGAATACCATGATGTTGCAATAGCTCATCGATGTTGTAGTCTTGAAAACAAGATCTCTTTACACGGGCCTCTTAACTTAAATAGATGACTTGAATTAACTAGTAGCTATTATTGGTTTTCATTATTTAATATTTGTATTAAATAATAATTTCAAGTAATATTTATATAAATAATATTTTAAAATTGATTTAACTATTAACTTATTGAATATTGTTAACTACTACTTGAATTAACTATTAACACAAGCAAACCGATGCCTTTAAATAAGCACAAAGCCCAATTTGCAATGCAAATTCACTTTGTCCAGGTATTTTTAAACGTGGTTTGCAATTGCTGTCCCCTTTCTCAATCCACTTACTCAGAAACATGTCTGCACTACTGTGATCTTTTTCAAAAAGTAATTTATTTTCCTGGCCAGTTCTATTTTCCCTTGTTAACAGGCTCTGAAATAGTCCAAAGCAGAAGGAGAATGGGCATTCAGTCAAAGCAAAGACTGCAGGAAATGTCAAACGTGTAAGCTGGTAAATGTTGCATATCTCAGGATGGAGAGTTTAACACAGACAAGGACCGGAAAATACATACACCATCATTTTTCCTACAAATTTAAGACTGAACTCTTCTGACCCATCCATCCTGTGTGCCATACTAATAGATGTAGCACTATACTGGCAGTACTGAAACCAGAGGGGGAATATCTGTCTTACTAGAAAACGTATCTTGTTAGAAATTAGTTTATCCACTACACTTCCTTTTTTTTTTTAAAATTAACTGATCTTGAGCATTTAATTTATATTTACCCCATTCAGCAGCCTAAAAACCGTCATGTGTTTCAAAAGGGATGTTTCCCTGTTCATTAAATCCCATTGGAGTCTAAGACAATGGTGCCCCTGTGACATTCAACCAGAAATGTGTTGTGGTGCTGCTCGGAGACTGGACAGGTAGGACTGGGACTGGGAGCCACATACAGCCAGTAACACTAAATTAGGACAAGTGTGGGAAAACACACCTGAGCAAACGTCAGGTCTGTGAGTTCAGTCTCCTCATAGGACCAAACTCTTGAAAGGTCCTTGGTTGGAAAAAGGGAGGTGGGTTTTGATTTCTCTTGCCTCATTCACCTGGGAAGACACTGCACCATAAAGGTTAAATTTTTTTTCAGTCGCTCTGAAAAAGGTGCAAAAAGAAAAAGAAAAGAAAGAGAAGCAGATAAAGCTGCGCTGGGGCCAGGTGGTGCCTTGAAAAGAGACATCATAGAAGCCATCATAAATGGAGGAGGGATTAAGGTAGGAGGATATCACGTAAAAAAGAAGAGGAAAAAATGATACTAGAGCAGGAAAAAGTCCGTGCAGGAAGGCAGAGATGTGGCCAATGTTTTGGGAGGAAGCCCTGGCTTCACCAAAATCTATGGGAATTTTTCTGTTGAATTCTAGGGAGCCGACATTTCTGCCTTTTAGCTTGTGGCGCCTGGATCATGAGCAAGATGCTTTTCTCCATCTGAGCAAAACTTGCAGTAGTTAGTAATACACCTCCCATAACTGGAGGTAATGAAATAGTCTTTAATACGTTTCTAGATTTCTACCTACCCTTCAGTTCAAAGGTTTAATCTTTGCATCTGAACCACCCATTATTAGATTCACGTGCTTTGAATAGACTTCGTTACTGCCCATAGAGGCCTGCGTGAATATCTTCCGTAAGGGAAAAGCTCACCTGCCTATTCCCATCTGGCTCTGTGAGACAGAGATGAGGAGCATGGTTGGTGAGCATAACCTGGGGTAACAGTGCTCTGAATATTTTCTTATCTTAGGTCTATTCCAAAGATCAGAAAAAAATAACAGATGTCAATTTTGTTAAGGTGAATGAAAAAATGTCATTCAGGTATAGTTTTATGGAATACATCCCTGCATATGTTAGTCAAATAAAAATAATTCTTTAATTAGAGCAGTAAGAGAAGCTTAAAAAAGACCGAAAGTCCAATTTGAGCCATTGCAAATGAAAGAAACTTCAAAAATTTAAAAAATGTTGCATTCTTCCCACAGCTTTTGTTATGTTCTATCTCAGTATTTTTGATTTATCTTGTTATTCTGAAGTGAAGGGCTCATGGGACTAGAAGGCTGTAAGCAAGGAGACCAGCTGGGGAAAAAGGGGGCTCTCCAGAGTATTTGTAGGAAGGTGGATTTCTCTGACATCCGTGTTGTTGTGGAGAACTGGTTTCACTGAAAACCAGTTAATCTATAGGTTGCACTGGCATTGCAGAGCTTTTGTTAGCTTGGCGTGTGTCCCTGGTGAGGAGCACATTCTGGAGAAGTGACCCGTTGCTGGAAGTGGTGGACTTTGGGGCGGACTGGAACAGTTTGTGTTGGGTGCTCTCATCTGGATGACCCCAGAAAGACTCTTTAGTTCATACTACACCCAATGCTGAGATTTCCTTTATGGCTGCTCTTTGGTCTCCTACATGCCATACACATTTCCAAAAATACTGGGTCCCTGGCCATGCTGCTAGATCTGTAAGCAGGGTTACCGAGATTAACACACAGGCAGTATGAGCAACAACCCCTCTGCACTTTCAGAAATCCCCATGAGCCTGCAGCCCTGACGTACCCAGCTGCCACGCAGTGCAATCCCTGGTTCATCTACACATGCTGCAAGCACCTTATGCAATGCGATGTCTGGAGGCATATTTTCTCTGGAAAATACCCATTCCCTGAAAAACCATATTTTCCCTAAATTGCAAATAACCTTGGAGTGGCACCTGCACGAGATCCGGGAGAACTGCTTTATCGCCCCACTACATCTGACTTAGACCAGGGGGCTGCGTGGGAAGTCCAGCATCCAAATTGCTGCCCCAGTCATGAAGCTTTGGGTTCCTCTGGGGAGACTTGGTGGGGTTTGTGAAAACATCTCCTGAAAGGATTTTTGTTTCATCTCGATAAGGAATGGGAAGTCTTTGAAATCTCAGATGCTCAGATTAAATCATACCCCACAGAGGGTATAGGAGCTGCCCTACAGGATCTTATCAAACAGCACAGCAAGAACATACCCTTTCTTTAGGCAAGTGGAGTCTTTCCTAAGCTGTCCTTTTCTGTAAGTCAGAGCAGAGCTGAATTTCTTCCCGTAAAATGGGAGTAATTTCCTCTTGACACAAGTTTATCCTGATGTAAGGGCTAATTGATAGCTTTCAGGGCACTTGTGTTTTCCAGGCTGTTGGTTTTGCTCTAAGCACAGATTTACTCAGTGATGAGAATATTTTGACAACTCTGCCTATCTGTGCTCAGGAACTGCAGTTTGGTGTGAATTTTCTGGGTGTGTTGACCCAGTTTTAAAGCCTAAAATGAGCATGCTCTAGATTAATATGGAAATACTGTAGTTGGCAAAATAAAACAAAAAAAATGGGGTAAATAAGCAGAGGTACAGTACGTTCTGCACAAGAACTTTGCTTAGCTGGCGGCGGCTTATTTTTGTCTTTACACTTTCTCCAGGAGGTAATTGTTAAATGATGTGATTCAGCTTGCAGAAACGTGTTGTTCTGACCCACTTGCACGTCCCCATGACCACATCTCTTCAGCAAATCCCTGCCTAGCTGTAAATACACAAAAAATGAATGTGTCAAATCAAATAGAATTCGTTTTGAAGAGAAGGCACATGTTGCTGCATTATTTCTTTGCCTTTCTGGATCTAATAAACGTCTCATTTTGAATTCTCTCTCATTCATATTTGTGGTGTTTATTTTTACGTGCTTCTCAAAGCTTATTTTTAGGCAACTCATGGCTCATTCTTTAGGAATAAAGAAATCCTTTCTGTTTTTAGGCATTGTCATGTGAGCGGAGCTGGGAAGCCTGTGCTTGTTTTCTTTCGATGATATGACAAATGAGCTTCTTCCAAAATATTGTCCTCTGGGGACTATGATCGCAGGAAGCATGAGAGAACGTTAGAATACGCTACCAGAACTCTCTGCAATATGTACAGGTGCGTTTATTGTGTACAGAGCAAGGTTTTAAGTAGAAATGTTCAAATAATCTTGCTACGAACTCTTCTAACACTGTCTTTGTGCTGCCCACAGAGTCAGAAAAAAATCTGCATGCTGCAAGATCGTTGATTTTGGTGCACGTTTTGAATGTGGAAAAGCATTTATACTGATTATGCACAAAAATAGAAAAGAAGCTCTGTGCTCCTTGCTTTTATTTTTGTGATCCAAAATCTGACTATAAATAAAGGTGCCATTTGCTTAATAGAGAAGTATTATCGCTTTGCTTCACCATTTCTCTCCTAGGTAAGATTAGCTGTGTTGCTAAGCCGCCAAACTGCAGCTAAAAGGATAACAGCGACGAGCCCAGCTGTGTCCCCTATGCTCCCATGGAGCGGCTCCTTGTCCTTAGCTCTTCGCTGCCTTTTGTCCCTTCCCATTGTGGAGCACACAAATTACAGTATTGCCATTAAATGTGAATTCACCTTGGCTGCTTTTTATTCCAGTAGCTGTTGGGAAGGTGATATGGGTATGTGCTCACAGTTCCTCCTCAAAGGCTTTTTGGCTGGGGCAGAATGAGCAGTAATAACTAGATGGCCCCACTGTACGAAGGCAACTGGTTACTGGTTGAAGCAGATCATTATGATGCTGAACACAGCTCAGAAAGTTAACATCTTGGCAACTAGTTTAATTTTAAAATAAAACCTCATCCACAGTGTGTTCTGTATGCAGAGGAACTGTGCTATTTGCATTTGCTCAAGCCAAAATATCAAATTTGGATCAGACTTCCCTTGCATCGAGATAATAAGTGTGGGATTTCACATCTGGCCTTTCAGGCTGGGCTTGTTTTGATAAGGCACCAGCAGCAATTTCATATTTTGAATAAAGCCATCAGAAATTGCTTACCAGGGTTTTGCAGTGTGGTGAATAGCTTCTTATGACTTCTAACTTTGGCTTGATGGGTTTCCTGTTCATCCTGCTGGCTTTCATAATGGAGGGGAGAGTCTAAGACGACAAAAACAGCAAGGAAAAAAAAACAGTGTTGGGAACTGCAAGCTGTGTGAGCATTCACACCGCCCCAAATGTGGGTGTCTGCAGAGTTACTGCAGAGAACGGCAATGTTCATAAGCAGATTACTGAGTCATGAGCATGTTTTGAATGTGATTACAAGCAGAGAGACAGAATTAGTCTTTGATTTCCATAAAAAATTAATGAGGGAGACAGACAGGGACAGACAAATTGAAGAGTTCACTTGGTTAATTTTCTAGCCAGCAGCTATTGTAAATGTTCCTCTTATTTAGCAAAGAAAGATACTAAATCTATATTGGTTATGTTGGCCAAGAAAAAATATTAGTGTGCTAGAGGTTTACCTGGGGGCAAACTGTCAGCAAATTAAAAAAGCAGCAACATGCTCGTTTTGGGACATTTTGATGCATCTTCCACAAGTGCAGTCAATTAAGAGCTCCTCTGGAAATTATGTTGAGCTGCTGTGCTCCTGTGCTGCAGCTCTGCCTTCATGTGAGCACCAGGGGACTGATTCCCTCTCTTAAAAGTAGAGAGTCCAGTTGTGTTTTAAAAGGTTATTATTTAAGTTATTCCCTGCTACAGATGGGATGAGACCATCATTAATGCTGTACATGCAGCAAGTGCAACATCTCTAGGTTATAATTTTATTTCTTTTAGTCATAGCTGCAGGGCAGCTTATAATTGAAATAATACAACCCCAGCAGCGGGTCTCTGAAGCAAGGTAGTGCAGTTCACACCCTTTTCCATGGATTCTGTTTTCAACTTACTAAGGCCTAGTTACTGATTTTACGCAATATTTAACTACACCTTGCATCAGCCGTGCTCCCTCAATTTTTGCTCAAGGCAGCCAAAATGCCACCATTTAGCAAAAATGTCTAGCGTTCCAGATCATGTGTGAGGAGCAGGGAGTTCTGATGCTGTCATGTACAAAATGGAGTTTGCTCTAATTTGCACAAAATATCAATGAACATTTTTGCAGAGATTTCTTACCCACATCTAATGTCCTGGATTTAGACTATTTACAGATGTTTAAATGATGAGATGATGAACTCAGTCCCTATTTAAGTGGAGCTTGCAACAGAAGAGTGGAAGCTGTGCTTTAAAAGGCATAATTGCCCTCACTATAGAAGACTTAGTTCCCATGGAAAATGGCTATGAAAGTTGTATTTTTAATTGTTTTCAACTTCAAATCTTGCAAAATGCTGACTTTTCAGTGGGAGGTATTAAAACTGTTGTAAAGCTTGTGATAGAAATGAGCATATCCGGCTGGATGTATTCAACAGATACTTAAAGATTCAGCTTAGGATGAAAATATTTAGTATGAGGATATTAATGTAGTCTAGCTGATTGCATGAATGTAATACAGAAAAACTCATGTCCGGTGTCTGTTGGGGGAAATAGCTTGCCGTAGTAAACAGTGTACTATTTCTTTAGACATGTTACAGAATTATTGACAGTTAAGTCACATATTTAGCTTCTGCTTTTATATTCTCTGTTATGATAGTGTCTGCATCAGCATCTTTGTGCTGCAGAAGCTTCATAAATAATTCATGACTTTATTTAAATAACTATGGATTTATTTCCGATTGACATGGAAAAGGCCTTTATTTTCTGTATCATTGTGCACAGTTGCCATAACCTCTTATTTCAAAATGTTTGTGATTCACTCAGAACATACCGTAACTCAAATTACAGCAAACTTAGCCTGAAATTTAATTAGGTGATCAACAGTCATAGTTCTGTACTTTCCTAATACAAAGTATCTTATTGTAGACAGTTTACAAGGCATTGTCTCTGCACCTGAATCCATCATTCTTTAAACAACATGGCAAAACATGAAAAAATCCTCTTGATTGGCCTCTGTTGAATAACGGTGGTCCATGAGAGTCGTTATGGATTAGTTAGTGATGTGTAACTCATCTTAGCATGTCAGCAAGGAATGTAGCTGTCCTAATGGCACTCCCAGCCCTGCAGCCCTTGCTCTTGTAGCGTTGGCCAACCTATGGCCACCAGGTCCCTCACGGTGAGCAGCAGTGGGGTAGATATTTCATTCTGGTTCTCTATGAAAACTAAGCCCATATAGTCTTCAAATCTACACCATTCCCCTACTCATAGGAGAATGTCCCAAACACCTTCCTTTAGGTTAGGATGGGGCTGCTGTTCCATCAGGACTGTGCCAAGCTGGACCACTCATTTCTGTTTTCCAGGAGGTTCTCATAGCATAGCATAGGATAGCGTAGCATAGCACAGCATTCAGGCATGCAGAATAGAGCAGCCTGTCTCACTTGGCCAAATACAGAGTAAAAGAATGTCTTTTGGTAGACCTTGAGAAAATTTGGAACTAATTTAGCAGAACTTGAAGGATCCTGTAAAGAACCACAAAAAAAAATAATCTCAAGGTCAGTAAGCATGGCCTGGGTAGAGAAAGAATTCACTTAGTTATGTGAAGGGAAATAAAATGGGTAAATTAAAGCAATCGGGTGTGGGAGGCAGCCCCTACCACTCACAGCACTTTACAGCTGGAACATGGACGGCTCATATTCACGTTATTTATTGCTGAGCTGGAAAGATAGATATGTACATGGGTTAGAAGTTTTCAGATGATAAAAAAAAATTCCACAGATAATGACATTCAGGATAGGTTAGAGCAGAACAGAAGCACAGGCAGGAAAAGGCAGCACAGCCCAGACAAATATGAAGAAATGCAGATACTAAGCCAAAAAAGCAAGAAGAATGTGTGTCTTGATTTCATATTGCAAAGCCCAGAAAGAGCCCAAGACAAAGTGGAAGCCCTGCTGAGCAATGTGTGAGGAAGCAAATGGTCTTTCAGTATGTTTAGTTTCTTGTTTTCAGGGAAAAAACCCCACACAGTGGCTAGGATTCTCCCCAACCTTCCCTTCAGTTTTTATGTTCAGGGGAAAGTGTTGCACAGTTTTCTCTATAAGTCATTCCAGAACTTTTCTTTAAGGCTCTTTGTGAGTATTAGACTGTAAACCTTTCCTCCATCAGCTAGAGGTATCACCAGGCCTTTAGAGCTTCTCTTGTTTTTTCCATGTTACTTTAACAGTCCCCTTGTGTGTGGAGAAGCACAGCGAGGATCTCAGAGATGATGACTCCTATGCAAGCTATATAAATGTGAGTAGCAGCTGCACATGACCATATATTCATATAAATTTATGTTTTCTAGGTGGAACTGAGTTTGTGGTTGTGATGCTTTTTGCCTTTCTCAAAGGCATGGAGGTTTCAGAGCCCGCAGAGGCACCGTCTCACTGACTGCAGCTCACAGGAGTGATCTGAATTGGTGCAAGCCAATCTCTGGTGCTCAGGAGAGATATCGATGCTGCAGCTAACAAAGCCCTGGCTGGACATACTTTTCCAGGTAAACATCAGATTGAGCTAATAAGGGAAATAGATTTTGGAAATGTTGTATTATCCATACCTTGTTTCTAAGCAGTTATCTGTGTTAGGTGGGATCCTGCTAACATGGATTGACTTTGGCGAGGTATGCATAAAATAGATCGGGTAATTCGGCAGAGATGGTCTAAAACTACCAGACTTCAGAGATGGATGTTAGTCAGTGGGCTAAGTCCAGAACTTGAGCTGGGGTTGTTGCAACATGGACATGGGTCTGGCTTTTGAAATGCTTCTTATGGATGAGTACTTCTGACAAAGTTTCTTTCTGGTGGAATTACTCACATACAGATCTCAAGCTCTAACTCACTGGTATGTGAAAGAGTAAACCCTGGTTCTTGCTCTGAGCAAACCTGGAAACCAGCCAAGAACTGGGTGTTGGAGTGGAGCCATTCCTCCTTCCGACTTTGAGATCATCCCTCCAACTGGTATGGACCCTGAGCTCCAAAGAAAGTAGGTGTGGAAACAGGGTGATGGTGTCTCTCAGTGGATGCCTCTGACCTCTAGATTTATTGATTTATTGTGTACAGTCTGTCTGCTTCTCCTGTCCTAGAAATATTATAACTTCTCTTCCCCTGCTAAAATCCTTAACCTAAAATATGTCAAACGGTCTAAGCCTTGATTATTTATACCATCAACCCTTCTTATTTGGAAAAGAATATCAATGTCCCTTGTTTGTCTAACAAAGGTTAAGTTTAACCTTCAGGGCACAGTGCAAAGAACATCTGTTTATTCAGATTGCTAGCCTGGGGGCTGAGAAGCACAGTTCATATTTGGGACCTCTAGCTGACATTTGTTAACTTAGTTTGCGTACATTTTAATGGGGTTTCTTGTACCCAGAGGCAGCTGTTTGGAGTATAATATGATAGGATATAAATATATGTATATGGCCAAATTATAATCCCTCTAAGTTATCCCTACTGGAATATGAAAAAGAAAATAGGTTTTGGAGATCTTGAAATCCTCAGAGGTCACCAAGAAGGGGATGTGGAGCTGGACACACTGGAATTCAGCAGCATATGAAGCAGAAAAAGAGAGGAAAAACAGTAAACCTGGCTGGTTTGAGCCTTTTGTTGCTGCAGGGAGCAGCCGCTGTTGGGGAGCAATGGACACGGAGTCCTGTGTGCCAGATCATGAAGGAGCATGAACCACTGTAAATGGGGGCTCTCAGCAGGCCCAAACCTCACCTGCCTGTGTGGGTAGGTGGGCAGATTTTACACTATGCTCATGCCAAATAAAACTGCACCAGCATCACGTCATGCCCTGACACCAGTGCTTTGGACAGAGGACTCACTACCACATGTGCATGGGCTGCATCCCTGCTTGTGGGGGGCACCTGGGCCCCACGAGGTGACCAAGTCCTGGGTCGCTCCGTAAAATCCCTCAGCCCCATCCTCACTGTGTGTGGTTCCTTATTTCCAATGCAATGCTGCATGAAGTCTGCAAAGAAATGTGTGTTTGCAAGAGAAGCCTATTTCCAGTAGAATTTATTCTAAAAATTCTTGGGAACACTTTTATTGTTGTTATGATTGTATAGAGCTTCTCTTAATGACATCTAAATATGGGGCCAAACTTGAGCTGATGGCATCTCATTAAAGCCAACAGAATAAAAATTCAAATGTGCATCTTCCTCTAAGTGTTTATCTAGCAGCAGGAGCTTATTATCTTGTGTGACAATGTTATCTGCCAGTGACTGTGTATCTATACCAAATTGAAGACAGATACATTTAAACATAGAGGATTCTGAGTGTTTCTGGTGATCAAGATAACCAATAACCTGCTTAAAGGATCAGTGTAGCTTACTTAATGAAGTCAAATATTCAAACATACTTCTTTATTGTTAGGATTATTGCACTACAGAAGCAAAATGGGGGCATTTTAGTGGAAGGTGCTGTATAAAGACAGCTTAGAAATTGGTGTGTATGTATGTATCTATGTGCAGAAGTGTACCCAGCCCATACGATCTCTCTCCTGAAGCACTTCTCTGTAGTAGGACTTCCCAAAGATGAAAGGAAGCTCTTGCTGTGTCCATTTTCAGATGTTTTCCTTCAGAAAACATTTAAATGACAAGCTCACATTTCTGTTCCTTTGCAAGGCTGATCCTATCGGCTCAGGAAGCCCCTTGCTCCCTGTATGCTGCAAGGTGGGAGTGCACCTGCAAGCCCCCATCTACTGCTTGCACTACCCTGCTCTCTGTCCCTACGCAGCTTCCCCAGCAGCACAGGGGCTCTGACCACTTTTGGTCAGGCCCCGAGTGACTGTTCTTGTGTTCTCCACTTCTTTGTAGGCAAATAACATCTCTGAAACTGGGGCACACTCACGATCTTCTTCTGCAGCATCCCTCTAGGAAGAATCTCAAAAATGGGAAAGTCTCTTGCATCTTCTTATGATAGAGCCACCTCATGAAACCCCAAACCATTTGCAAGGCTGCCTCCAATTTCCACACTCACATCCTGCTGGAAGAGTCATCTGGATCTTGTTTCTGGTTTTGAAGGGACATTTGAACCTTGTAGATACTCCTCTTGAAGCAGTAAATGAAGATGTCTTGCAAGTCGTGCTCTGCGCCTTTTATCGCAACTGTCAAAAGTTCCTGTGCCTCTCACCTGCAGCTCGAGAGAGATTCCAGCGCTGCCAGCCCAGCCAGCGGGGGAGCAGGGCTGGACCCGGGCTCTGCGCACAGGCGCTGCTTCTCAGCTCGTGCTGTCACTTGTCGCCTTGGCTGGTCTGAGCAGTTTGCGCTGAACTGTCCTGGGCTGTGCTTGCTGGGAGCTGCTCCAGTTGCTCATAAGCAAAGTGTCCTGGGATCTTGCAGGCATCTCAGCCCTGTACGTTTCTCCCTCTTTTCCACAAAGAGTAGTATTGTGATCTGCTGCTAGTAACTGCAGAGCCAGTTTGCAAGGGGACAGGGAACCTTGGCTGGGCTGCATTTTTTAAATGCATGTTAAAACAGGCAGTCCTCCCGGCTGATCAGGCCATCTGGCAATCCATGGCTGAGCTTTCTGTACCCACAGTGCCAGGCTCAATCTGCAAGACCCCTCTAACTTCCCCAGTTCTGGTGACTGTGCCGTCTTCTGCAAGAAAGCCATTTGCCAGCCTAATTTGTGGGGTTACTGAAAAATTTTCCCTGCATGAATGTCTTGTGCCTTGCTGGTCACAGGTAAGCAGGAGCAAAAGCATTCTTTCATGGCATGGTATGCAAGTATATAAAATTATCACCTCCAGGGATGGAGTGTTTGTATCCCTGTATAGGTTCTTAGAAAAAGCCAGGCTATTGCTTGGAAACCACACACCCACTTGAGGATGATCATCTGCAGTGGAGCTGTCGATCCTCCAGCATAAGATGCTTAGGAAATAAACTTTGGAGGGGAACAGCGTGGAAATATTCATCCCAGTGTGACAGGAATGGGAAGGATAACCACAGAAGCTATTTGGCTGCCTTTTTGTTCTTGACCCTGAAGGAGGTTCTACAGCTAAATACCTCCTGTGGGGTGAGTACTCTGCTATGGGAAGGGAGGTGGCTCCAGCTCTGGGGGCTGCTCCAAACTACATGGCCCTTCAGTGCTGTGCCTACCCTAGTGACCCAGGGCATGGGACCTGGCACTGCCCCGCTACTCCCACTGCCCCTGGGGGGGATGGTCCCTCCCCGCTGCCATTTCCCATTCCTCTCTGAAGCTCAGGGAGAGGGTCGGGGGCACTGCCTTTGCTCTCTGTTGCAGCTCAGAGGGATCTCTGCTTTCCAGGGCAGAAAATCTGCCTTCTTGGTCTTCCATTTCACAGCACACTTCTTTGTGGGAGAGTTTCAAAAATGCACAGCTGAGCCAATGTACTCACTCAGGCAGTACGTAAGTGTTACATACAGTAAGTCGATGTACCGCTGCCTTCAGGGTCCCATGGCCCTTGAGGTGTATTTCACCAATGCTGTATACATTTCAGTATCACTCAATAGGGTGAAAGCTTATCATCATTAATTATGAAGGTTTATGTTGGCAACCACTTAGTTCCTATGGTTACATCTCTAAGAAATTGTGAAATAGGCACTTCAAGGCTCTGGGCAGAGAAACAAATTGACTGCTACCGAATTCATGAATGATAATAACTCATTTACTTATAATGCTAATAAATAATTGGTATAAAATCATCTAGTGCGGCCTTAGAATGTGTAGGGTATTTAAAGGTCAGTGCTGCTCTTAACTCTCCATTAAAACCCTCATATTGCAATAATGCATCCCAGACAGCAATTACAGTGTTTCAGAGTATTCACTTAGGGAATCAATAATCTGGTCCATTCCATAGGGCTGCCCTGTGTGTGTTCCCCTCGGCACCACAGCACGCTTTCCAGCCTGGGCTACAACAGTGTTAGAAAACCTCGTGTTTGTGGACACGCAAAAGCTGCGCCACGGGAACAACACACACTGTCTTACTGCCTCATGCAGCCCTTTGTCCAGACCATAGCAGGACCCTGCAAGAACCTGTGCCCTGTGGCAGATGAATGCTCCAGGATTCGTCTGTCAGATCACCCCTGTTCCCCATCCCATCAGGGGACCTGAACCCCCCTCGTCTTTGGGTTATTTTCCTGGTTGTTGTTCTCATTATCCCTATCTTACATTTTTCAGTGTTACTGGGTCCTGGAGTATCTGCTTTGTGCTGCTGCTTTTCTAACTCCCTTTCCCCCATATTTGCTTCTGGCTTGCATGCTTCTCCTTTCGTTACTTGTCCTCTTATGTGCAAGCAGGCACGCATCAGGCTTTGCACTATTATGGGATGATCTACCTTGTCCTGTCTTATTTGTCTCGTCGGCACATATAACAGTTCAATTTTTGTCACTCTTCCCCTGCACAGATCTTGTCTGGCCTACAATAAAATTTTTATTCCCATTCTCCAGCTTGCTTCTTTTTCTACCTTCTCCCTTGAGAGCTGGTTTTCCACAGTGAACCCTGGCTAAGGGAGCATCATCCATTTCTGTACCTATACTTTCATCTTTGCTACTCTGCAACTGAGATGATAGATATCCCCACATTTTGCTTCTGTCCATCAGCAATGCGGACAAAGCAGAGGCCTTCCCATGCTGCCCATAGCGATGCCCAGTGCCTGCAACTAGTTTAGAGCTTACCGATATGTTGAGTTGACTTTAAATTATTCTTTCATGGTTCCAGGCGTGGGATGAATCAAGATGAATCACACAGTGATGGAGGTAATTCCTCCCATCAGCTGAACAATGAATCAGTTGCTATTTTTCTCATAGTAAAGATGCCATTTTGTATGTGGTACTAAATAATGTTCCCTGCTAAAACTATGAGGCTGAATAAAGTGGTCAGTTTGTTACCAGCTTGCAGACTGACACACAGTATGAATTTCAGCAATGCGGCCTTCAGTGTAAGCAAATGGTGTTTAATAATTTGGAGGAGGAAATCTGGCTCCAGGTCAGGAGACGTCCGAAAGCACCATCCTCTAGAAATGCATGAACAAGCTGTTGTTTCAGATGGGAAAACAGGCCCATCTCAACGCAGATTTCCTAAAATCTCTTTAGGTCCTGAACACAAACCCAGGACTCAGTTCTGTAGTACGTGTCTGACAGTTGGTGTTGCTATCTGTTGGTGATGTAATATATTAAAAAAAAAACCCCAAACCCACAGATTGACATTCCTTCAAAAATATTCATAGAAATATGATGCTACCTGTAGTCATCTTAATTGTATTTAAAGTCCACGTGTTGTATATTTAATGCATTAGCTGTGATTCAACAGCAGTGTTGGGGGGAAAAGTTACTTCTTTTTGTCCCTGGGCCAAAACCAAGATGTGGACTCTCTTGAGATAAGAACGTGAAGCCCAGAGATGCTCTGGGCAGCTGGTTGCTTGTTTTCTGTCACTTCAGATTAGCAGGCTGTGATATGGAGGGAGGGGAGATACCAAAGTGATGCAGAGAAGTTGTGCTGTTGGGAGTGTGGAGTAGCAGGACGATAATCTTGGAGTTAAGCCAGGGAATCAAGCATCAGAGCAGGCTCAGGAGCACTCTGCCCAGCAGACTACCCCTGGATCTTCTATAGCCACCCATAAATTTCCTCTGTTGCTGCTTTGCCACCTGTGAAATAGCAGCCAGCTGGCTGCATGGGCTTCATGAGGCCTCTCGTCGCTGGGAGGTGCTTGCATGGCAATGCCCGTGGGTTTCTGTGGCTCCTTGCTTAGATGAAGGAGGAAAATTGAGGAGGAAGAGATGGGGAGGGTCCCAAGGCTGTTTGGCTAATGGGTCTGACCGGTTCCATCTCTGTTACACAACCCTTCTTTGGGTACAAAATAGCCACCTTTGCTTATGACTTGACCCTTTTGGGAAATGCTCTTGCCTTCTTCTAGGTTTATGGCTGAAAGATCTGCAACACAAACAGGAGCTTGTGCCCTTTATTTGTTATGTCACTTCCAGAGTTAGCTAAATAAAGAAAATCCTTGCTCGCTTAAATCTAAAATGACACTGAATCATGATTCAAACTTGCAGTGGCATTTATCCAGCTAGCTGATGTTTGCTATAGGTTGAAGGGGGTCATAAATACAGTTGTCTTCACGTCTCAGGCACATTTCTCGGTGTTCCTTGACAGTTATTAAGTGCATTAATTCTTCTGATGCTAATTTCTATGTAGTACTGATGAAAAATGCATTTTTTCCCAGGGAGCTGGCATTGGCAAATATCTCAATGGCAATAAATTAAAGTAAAAACTAAGTTTCTGTTGCCATGGTTTTCTTCTCCACTGATACAAACAGTTACAGTACCTTCACTCCAGCAAGGGCAGAGAAGCAAAGCCACAGCCCAGATCCCCTCGATATACGAAATGCTCTCCTCTCCTGGCTCTCTCTTGCCATTTACCCTGCCGGTGCTTTCACTCCTTGCAAGTCCCTGTACAAACAAATTATCCTTATGCAGTCTCGCTGCATGCCCAGACACAGGAGGACTCCGGGCCCCTAAGAAGTGTGAAGAAGAAAATGGATGCTGCTGAGCAGCGTGCCCACGCATCGGAGTGCTTCCCTGTGCCTTTCGCACGCTGTCACCCTGCTGCAAGGCAAACCTTGCCAACACTGCTTCCCTCTTCTTCAGCCCACTGGGTGACGAGACTAGGAGCAAAGTGGTTGAACTGAAAAAATAAAGGGAGTTAGTTCGGTATTTGGTGCCCTCACATTATTTAAGTTCCCTGAGGCTTCCCAGAGGCTTTTGAAGGAGTGCACAGAAAATGCAATGGACTGACTGAGCTGTGCCCTCCGGCAGAGGTTTAGCTAATGGGCCCTGTTCTGCAGGAACACCTTGCAGTTTCCCAAGGGGAGACGGTGCATGGTGCTAAACCAGTGCTGCTGTTTCCAAAAGAATAAGGAGAAGCCATGGAGATAGCAGTGGTCAGAATATGTCCTTAGACTCTGGAAGAAAGTAAAATATTGATTTGACAAGACCTTCTGCTGTGCCTGCAGTACTTCAGCTGTAGCATCATGCCAGTCCCATATGCCAGGAGAGCGCTTCTCCAGCCGGTATGTGATGAGTAGCTCTGTCTGGAGGAAATGTAAGTCCTCAGGACTGCTGCTGAGGCCTTCCGTCAAGCACCGATGCTGCTATCAGCTAAATCCAGACAGGATCGTGGACAGCATATGGAGGCAAAACTTTCCAGCATCCTAATCAAATCTTACCATTTAAAGCAATAACAGCAGCTATCTTGATCCAAGTTGAGTAATATCCTTAAGACTGCCTACTGGATCAGAAAGCTATGCAGGTTCCTCTAATATATCTTTTCTCTCTCATCTCAGCTCTGTCTTCTGCTGACCAGAGCAAGGTGGCATCGCGTGTGCACCACTGTTTTCACCAGCAACCTCGTGCCTTTGAAGGGAAAGAAATCCCACAGTTACACAAAGGACCCTCCGAGAAATCAGCACCTGCATAACTTTTACTGATAATCTCATTATTAATGCAAAATCATTCACCCAACAAAAAAATGAACAAACGCAGCTTCACAGAAGCTTGTTGCTCTCAGAAATAAATAATAATGGAGACTGATTGCATGGCTGAACAGGTCTGTTCTGAGTTTCCTTTTTTGATGGACTGGAAATAGTTCTCTGCTCTACAGCTGGAGACAAAAAACTCTTTCTCCCTTAAAAAAAAGACTGCAAATACGTTGGGTATTTTCTTTCTTTCAAATTGTAGATGTACCTTTGCTGCTCTATGGAACCATGGTTCTGTCTGGTTTTCCTTCAAAGCTGTCTTATTTCATTGGTTTTATGAAGGAAGAATATTTAGCTATTTTTGTTTAAAATGATAAATCCAGACAAGAACTTCCAGTGACAGTTTTAGACCATTTGAATATTGTTAAATATTTCTCTTTGAAATGTCCAAATACAATTTACTGAATCAAATAGAAGAAAAGTCCCTTCTTTGCACTGGTTCAGAGATACGTCCTCTCTCTGAAGCAAATAGCAACAACTGAGTTGCAAAGTTTCTAGTCATAAGATACATCAGTTTTACTAAATATATATTTCTATATTTTCAGCAGAAAAAAGTACTTCTGAGATACAAGGCAGAACGCAAGCAAATCATAAATTATTTTGAGTGGTATTTTTGGGTGTCTGTGCTGGGCTCCTGGCAGAGGGTGAGGTGTAGCTGGAACAGAGCCTGGGCCTCATCCTGCAACATGTCAGCATGCATGGATGGGAACACCACTACAGAGGGTTTCATCCATGTTTCATGACATGTTCATATTGACAAAATGTGTCTTTGCATCTTCAAAAAGAAGTAAATGGCTCAGCCAGGAAGCCTGGTTTCTGCAGCAAGTATTTAAGATACTGCTGCCAGTCCTCTTCCAGGGGTCCAGTTCTGCCTGTAAATCTCATCGATCCAGCGTTTTACCAGACTTGGGCATCGTATTTGTCATTGTGTCTAAAGCAAGCGCTGTGCTGGGAGAGTGGTGATTCCTGCTCTTTGACAGCCTGGGCTTGCGCTGCTGCAGCCTCCCCTGTGCTGAGAGAGATTTAGGGATGTGGCAGCAAACCTCTCTTCGCTGAGATGCTCCTTTCATCCCTAGCTTAGTGCAACCAGACCTCGCTCTTCACCGGGTACCCAGGGTCCTGCTGAGTGAGGAGTTTGCAAGATCAAGCCCTTGTAGAAAGGCTGATCATGTATTCTCCCTGTATCACAACCTCCCCTGAAAAACAGCCTGTAAAAATATCACCAGGAGAGATTAAAGAGGCCTAATCTACATTAGTTGAAGCAAACTGGTGTCTTGCGCTAGCCAGCGCTGAGCAGAAATACAAATCCTGGGTGCCGGGGTGCAATTGCTACCAGGCTACAGTGCTTCTGATGACAACCTCCTGAGAGCCCCGTCAGGACTACAGCACCCAGCTGCTGTGTGATTTTATATTTATTAATACACATAGGGCTTGATTTAAACACAGCAGCCAAGCAGCAAAACTACCACTGATTGATGGTGTGGGCAAGGGGTCACAGTGAGATACGCTCCGCGACACGTGGGTTTGCAGCCTAAGCAGAAAGGAGAGGCCAGGGGAAAGGATCTGCATGGTTGCAGGGAACTGGCAGTTAAAATATGATAGCCAGTTATCTCATTCCATATAATACATCCTTAAAAGTTAGATCATAAGAGATCTGATCGTATTTTTTTTTCAAAGAATGGTTGTTAATAGACAACACAAAGTCCTTTTTTTTCCTTGCTTCCATTTCTCAGTGTAAAAGTAAAAACATAGCATTGCAGCTCTTTAAACAGTGGCATATTGATGCTTCATACATTACTGAATGCTTCTATTTTTCCCCAGTGAGCTTTTTTTTCCATACTAATATCACCTGATCTTTGTGCAGTTAATTCCCTTGTCACCAAGCCATATAAGTACTGACCTCAGAATTTCAGAATAGCCTTGGCAAAAAAAAAAAATAATACAGTAGCTTAATTTGCATCACCATCGCTGAAGGCTCTGCATATTTTCAATATAAAAACCCAGTTTCAGCAGGCTGGACAATATGAATTGGTGTGGCTGCGTTCAGCTTTCAGGAGAGAATTTATTCTTAGAAATTAGGTCAAAGAATTTGGTTTGGCAGGACCAACTGAGAGGCTCTGGTTCAAAATAGAAAATTTGCAGGGCAGCCCATTAACTTCAACAATTAGGTTAAAACATTCTTTATTTTAAAAGTGAGGCTAAACTTTCATCAGCTAAGTTATCTAAAGGTGAACTGAGATGTACAGGTGGAATAAACAAACAGGAGCCACCCAGAAGCCAGAAAAGAAAGCAAACTTATGTACAGTTTTTTTTAATATTCTTTTCCTGTCTTGCTTCCTTCATCCTTCATAGTGTCAGTAAAATTGGGTCTTTCTCAATATTGTATGTATGTCCTCTGTGCCGTTAGCTCTGACACTGAGGAAAAGGAGTTATCAATTATGTGTCTGGCTGGTGGAGATGGGCTCTGAGCCTCCATGGACGCAAACCTTCTCGGGAGAGCTGGTCAGAAGATCAGGGTCTAAAAATAAACACTGACATTGAAATCCTGCTCTTCTTTACTTCCTTTTCATCCTGATCATGGAGATCCCCAGGGGATCTGCAGGGAAAGCGGAAGCGTCGCGGCAGCGCCAGGATGGCTCATTTCCCCCGTCACACGGGCAATGCCAATCATGCGAGTCCCGGTTCACTTGTGTGCCTTCCCAACGCTTCCCTTAACGTGTCAGAGGTTCTTAATCATCCCCAATCTGCTTGGCTGAGAGTATATTAATTGGGCAGTTCCCCTGAGAACATCTGTGAACACTTGTCAATTAACTGTTTCCTTTCAAGGACTAATGACTCTAAATCACACCTTGAGCGCCATGCCGCATCATTGCCACGCCAGGGCAGGGGACCTTGCACTCAGTGCAGCTCTAGATCTGGAAATGTACCTGCTAAGGAGATTAAGTCTGCAATGCTAAGCATTAAACCTGTCAATATTTATACAGCGGGCAAAATTCATATCAAACGTGTCAGGCAGAATCTGTCGCTGCGGTGTTTCTAAAAGGTTATCAGCCTCGAGATGCCTGTTTTTCACTTATAAACAGGTTCTAAGATTAATCGGTTTGAAATGCGAGTCTTAGCCTACTGGTAAACTGCTGCCTTCATTACTGAAGTAATGCCTTTGCTTGTGTCCATCCGCAGGCACCGCTCTCGTGCACACGCTGAATAACAATCTGAAGGATCAGGAGGATAAGCCGGAAATGTTTTCACTTCAGAGAAAATGTCTGATTTGTTCGACTGCTCTTCTTCAGAGTTTCTGTACAAAAGGCAAACCCTTGCTGGGCAGTACTGGCCTCAGCGATGTGTCCCCTCTTCTGCACAGCCTGCCCTTGACAGCAGCTACTGGGGGGAGCCCAGAGAAGAGCACAGACACCTTTTATAATGTACTGAAAATCTTGGTTGAATATTACTTCAACAATTATCAAATTGCAACTCTGCCCCCAGCATCTCCCTGCATGTCCTCTCTTCCCCCAGAGCCGGGCTGAGGAGCAGAGCCATTAGAACCTTTAGGAAAAAAAAAAAAACCAAGAAAAGAGCTTTTGCTCTCGCCAAGTAGAAAGGGAACGTTCATAGCAAAATAAGCGGCACGGCAGAGCAAGATCTGGTAGGCAGAGGGGTGTTAAACGCAACTCATCTCCTGAAGCACTATTATGTGATGGGCACAAAGCCAAGGAGGAGCTTACTGAAAGTTTATAGAGACCCTCATAACCTGGACAGTGTCCTTCTAATCCCTGCCGCTCCTGCCAAGCACTTTCAGCTCGCTGCTCAGCATCCCTACCCCTGCAGGGGTACATAGAATCGTCTAGGTTGGAAAAGACCTTTAAGATCATCAAGTGCATACCTGCACTAAGACGTGCAAACCAGGGAAGGGAAATTTTTCTGATGCATACATGATATTGTGAGAGGAAGAAAATCAGCATGTAAGAAAAGCATCCAGGTGATACATTTTGGGGAGCCAGCCCATGCCCTCCCTGCGCTGCTGCAGCTCCCTGCTACGGCGTGCAGGCGCTGTGCTGGTGAGCAGATGCTATGTGAGGAACGCAGGCAATGCTGATGCTGGCTGTTTTCTGTTTTCTTTCCTTTGTCAGGCTGCAATTTTGTAGTTTTGACTCGGCTTCTGTTTATAAAAAAAGTTATTAACCAACTGTGTTACCGGAGCGTTATCTTATCAGTGTGGCGCAAGAGTTGCCAGCCTCATGACAATAATCTGCTGTAAAGGCAGAATTCTACCAAGCCACTGCATGATAAATAGCCTCAGGTTGCTGAAAGTAATTGATATAAGGTGCGGCCGTGGCTAAGGGGAATTCCTGCAGAGGACTGTCAGGCTCCTCCATAGTTCCTACATGATGTGGCTCGGAAATGGCTAGTTTAGAAAGCATGGGTAGGGGAGCTCCAAAGGTTGCAGAGCTGTTTTCTGCTCCAGAAGCTGGCTGAGGAGGTGGCCAGTGCCCAGTGGACTCTGCGATGCCCAGGTACCCCGTTTTCTCTGCCAGCTGTAGCTAGGAAGGACCTGTACGTGAGTCAGGGTCCTGCTTGCTGGCGCAAACATCATGCTTGCTCCTTCCTCAGTGTAAAATTTCTATGTGAGTGGGAAATGAAGAAAACAGTGAAAAACTGAACATGATATGAGCACTTGATACATCACCTAAGTACTGCCTCTACTTTGTAATCTCTCTGCTCTGTTACATAAAATTTGCTCTGCTTTTCCCCCCGGCCTACAAAAACCCTATACTTTTCCTTCTAATGGGAAATTAGCTGTACAGTAAAAATATTTACTGAAGCATGGAGACCTTGATCCATTTCCTCTTTGAATCAATAGAAAGGTTGCTATTGATTTTGGTGGTTTTTTGAGGCAGGCTCTATGTTTTATCCATTTTTCAGTAGATGAATTCCCTGCTGGTGAGTGCTTTGGTGAGGTTATGCCCCATTGTGTTTGTATGTCTTTTTGGATGGAATAGGAGCATAACAGAGGGTAAAAATGGTCATTTCATAAGCTAGAAATGTGCCATTAGAGTATGAAGACATGGGTTGCAGTTGGCGGCTAGCATTGCTTTATCCTGAAGACCTACAGGTATGATGGTTGAACTTGGTATTTTTCATCCATGGTGTAAAAGCTGCCAACTCCTTTAAAATCTGATGCAACATGACACTTGTGTCACATTTTATCTGCTTACATTGGTTTACATTATGTCAACTGATGTGATGTAACCAGACATAGCCTAATAGCTAGTGATGTGCAAAACAGGCATTTTTTTTCTTCTTCCCAAGCTTAGGACTAGTGTAAGATATCACAAAAGGCAAAATAATCTTTGACTTCATGAATATGACATTGTTGAGGGCAGCTACCATAGGGTTATACGCTATGTGTCACCCCATAATGTTACCCATCTAAACAGGCAACTCCATCTTCAGAAATGACGATTGGTGACTCCCTGTTTCTAGGTGTCAGCTGCAGTTTTACCAAGGTGTTGGTGCTTGGTGGTTTAGTTCAATGAATACATATTAGAGGCCTCTTTCAGCCTAGCAAGTGTGGAAAGAGGGGAAGCATGCAAAGGGACCACGTCACAGCCCTGTATTTGGGAAATCCTGCGTGACAGAGCTGTAGCAAAATCTGCAGGGAGGTGGAACCAAAATGTCCTGCTGGCATTTTGGTCCCAGCAAGTGTCACATGCCCTGGGGCTCCTTTGAGCACAGTGCTGTTTGGAGGTGCTGTATTTAAGTTTCTCTTCAAGCAGATCCATTTCCAGGTGTTTGGGGGAACAGAGGATGACGGGGTCAGCTCCTGCCCGGCTGCTGAGGAGCGGTGCTGAGTGTGGCCCTGGCAGGGAGGGTGCATGGGGCAGCTCTTGGGGGTTAGAAACCCTCACTAGGTAAAAACCCAAAGGCATGATGTGGCCCGTTGAGTTGCTTTTTCAAAGTTGACTCACAATGAGTCTAAATGACATAACTCACAAGCACAGCATTTATTGTGTTATTTTAAATTTTACCACTACCATAAGATAAATACCAAATTGCTTGGAGTCCATCATGCTACCAACTTCAGGCATGATAAAAACTATGAGCAGCCAGGTATTCTCAAAAACCAAGCCAAGGTAGCATGATCGTTCTGAAACACCTGAATGTCTACGGGACTGTTCCTCCTTTAAGGGATGGGCTCAGACCAGCCGGCCACCTACAACTTACCTCAAAGACCATACATTTTGTCAATATTCCACTTTTTGCAAGATGAAGTACTGCTGGTGGAAAGATCTCTAACCAGGCTCTACATGTACTATACCAAGTGATGTATTTACAGCTGTGCTAGAAAAGGCTAGAAAAGGTATTTGTCAGGGAAGCAGTGGACTAGGTAATTTATATTTTGTATGAAAGGCCACTTAGGAACACTTAAAGAAAATCAGCATGATACCTGCTTTTCTGCGGTAAGCCAGTCCTTGTAGTCATACAAACTGACATCCAGCCCAACACGGAGGCAAGGGCAAACTGTCTCAGGGCTGCCAACAACAAAAAATTAATCTGTTCACTGAGCGAAGCACGGCAGGAGCCTGCCCGCACGTGCACCGAAGCTTCTCCTGCTCTTCACCGCCAGTGCATGGTGAGGAAGGTGTGGCTGCTGTCTGTGCCAGGTAACCCTCAGCCTGGTGACAGGCTAAATTCACAGTTAAACGTGGCAGAGAGAAGGAGGATTAAAGGTGTCAGGAGATGCGGCATCCAAACCCGAGCTGGGAGATTGGCACATCTGCTCCTTTGCTCAGCATTGTTACAGTAAATTGATTGTATCTAAGAGCATCTGCAGTGCTGTCACCAGCGCTCTCCTGGACAGCTTCATCTGCTGCGCATCTGCCTTTCCTTCATAAAGGATAACAGTATTTTATTAGACTAGCAAAAGATACTTGATAAAACCAGTCTTAGCAGAGGTTTAGGGAAATAAAATAAAATAAAAACATCAGCTCTGCTGGGACTTTCATGGAATTTAAGCCAGTGTGCATGCCTGGACAGTGCCCAAGCGGGACCGGTCCAGCCCAGGGACAATGAGGAAGGTGGGATCGGTCACGCAGACACCCTACTCCTCTAAGGCCACGCTGGGGTTAGAGCTCCTCTGCTGGGCAGGGCCCTGGAGCAGCGGCTCCCTGCACAGGCAAAGCTTCGAAACAGGGCTCAGCAGTGGGCTTGCCCCGTTCACCCGTGCCTCTGTGGATCTTGGCCGGGATTTGAATCTAGATTTGCTAGAAGTCAGTGTCATCCTTCTCCTGAAACCTGTGAAGATCAGAGTGGGGCCAACTGTTGTCTTCCTTCTGCCCCCACTTGAGCTGCACACACATGTGCAAGCTTGAACCCAGCTAGAGGGAAATACGCATTATTAGCGGTGCTGATCTGATTAGGCTGGCAGCAGAACAGAGACAATCATAAACCCTTCCCACCAGTCATTACTATGTCAAAAATATCTCCGTGACACTGTAAAGGTCCTTTATATTTTGGCTAGCTGCTTTCCCAGTACAAGCCAATGATTAATTTCTATGCACTGCTCATTATTTTTTCAATTTAGAAACTTATAGGAATTGTTGTGATAACATTTAAATGGCAAGAGGTGACTGAACTGTGCCAGCACTGGTCTGAGAGTCCCCGCTCAGCCCGCTGACATTTCAGGAGGACTCTCATTATCCATGCTGCTCGGCTGTTTCCAACAAGATCATTTCTGTAACTTTTTCCTAGGGACATATTTTCTTCCCCAGCACTGTCTTGTGCTTTCTGTAACTCAAGTGACTCTGATGGGTAGATGCAATTTGGTCATGGCAAAGCTTGTAGCACACTGGTAAATGAACTGGCATGTTCTGATTTCTCCTTACTGGGAAGATCCTGACTGCTTTGAGATGGCCGCTAAGCAGAGTGTGCAGGGTGTAACCAGAACAGTGATTTGAAATTATAAATATTGATCAGATGGGTATGCTCGGTAACCAGTTTTTAAGAACATTTTGTTAATTACAGCAAAAAGTTCTGACAAACGTGGTTTTCTGCTTTTTTGGCCATTTATAGACATACATACATCTCCTTCTATGGTTTCTCCTTGGGATACTTGTAGCTGCTAAAGCAGATAATGACGCTACAAATCTGCACACCGACTTTGTCCGATATCTATGGATAGTTTCCTACGGGGACAAAGTTCACTCCTCCAGAGAATGGTACAAAGCACCTTGCTGAGACACCATCTCCCAGCAAGATAAAATACTGAAAGGCAGAGAAAGGCTTTGGAAAATCCCCAAAGGAGCAGAGGATTCAGTCAGGGCTCCCTCACATTAATGTTCACTGCTTCTCCATATAGCATCTTTAATATGTGAACATTTGTAAGTGCTGGTTCTCCAATTCCATGTGTTACATGCACTAGGAAGAAGAACTAAACAACATCTGCAATGCCAAGAGAGCTTGCCACTCTGTGACTAAGCCCAAATATTGTGTTATCCATGAAGAATAAATAGTGGATAGCAGTTGCCCCTCTGATGGTTGTTGGGAATGGTGCCTTTTCTGTGCTCAGAACTCTGCCAAAATTTTGCAAGAAAAAGAAATATGCTCTGCAGTGATCCATTTTATCAGCTTTCAAAGCCTTGGCACGATAATTAAGTTATCCCTGATAATTTTGGTCTACAGGTCCCTTGCACACAGTGCAACAGGAGCGGGGCAATTCCGCACTGAACACTGACCCTAATGCAGGGAAGTAGGAAGTCTGTGGGGTGAGTCCAGTGCCAAACATAAGTGACCATAGGGATTTCTGGACTCAGTGGCCTGGTTATTCCAAGCCTCTTCAATTTGAACCTTGGATCCATCCATTGAGCCATGGGATTAATCCAGCAGCTGAATCCTTGAGTGGATTTCAGTTCAAATTCAATAATGTATTTTTGTATGCAGTAAGGTATTGGGCATAATGTGTGAGAACTGAGTATTTGGAGGGAGCAGAAAATGAAGGAGCAGTTGGAAAAAAATTTTCAATATTATTTTAGTCAGAATTTGTTAAAAGAAGGCATATTCTACATGAAATGAGCAAGGTCAAACCCCAGTTTCTGGGAGACTGCTTAAAGAAAAAAGGCCAGGGTCCTCAACACCTCTTATGCTGCACCAGATGTGTCCTGAGCGGGCTCAAACTGACCTCGCCGTCGCCCTTCCGCGCAGGCTGCATCTTGCATGCATGTTACTGGAGGGAGTTTCAACGGGACAGATACTGTCCATGCGCAGAGGCAATGTTAGGCACAATTATGAGGCCGTAGTTTCCAATTACCTTCTTATTCTGAATACCTGGAAGTCTATGGAAACCAGACGCAGATTTCAGCCTCCTGAGTCTGTAAAACCTTCCATTGTCATTGTTTGGTTTTAGATCCAAGACAAGTCTAACAGTTTGGGTAATGAAAGAGATGTATCTCTGTATCTGTAAGTCCCTCATGTTGTTTTGAAATCCCACTTGTGTGCTATATGCTCCTCCAAAATGCTCTTACTGTATTTGTTCATTGTAACAAGTTTTGTAAAAGAATTCTCCATCATTTTCTTTTGTGCTGAATCTGGCAATATCAGCTATTTCACTCTAAAGCCCTGCTAAGAAAACTGGGCATTTCTTTTCTTCTGTGATTTTCTCCACTGTGCCTTTCATCTCCTCACAGAAATGGAAATATTTTACTAGTTAAATGGAGAAAAAAGCAATTAAGGCAGATGCTGTTTCATCATCTGGCTAACACAGAGCTCCTCAGCATTCAGAATGGTGGTTTACCGCAACAAATTAAGTGCACAAATTTTTCATGTGGAAGAAATGATTTCTGAATTCCCTCTGAAACCCCATTTCTTCTGTAGCAAGGTGAGTTAATGAAGAAATTTACAATTTAGTGTCTGTTAGTGCTATAGAGAAGCTTATTCTGGCTCTCCAAAGCAGTTTTGTATTATTTTCCGTTATTTTAAACTCCTTCAGCCATGATTTGGAAACAGCAGCTGCGATCATTCCTGCAGCTGAACCTGCCTCTCTTTGCTGAGGCCAAATGGTGCCCTAAACTGACCACTGGGTCTTTAACCAGCTGCATAAGCTTTTAGTACTGGTTGAAAGCACTTGCAAAAGGCAGAAGAAAAAAGTTGAGTAAAACCAGCACTTTTTCAGCTGCCTCTCTGGTGGTTCACCCCAGTTGCTTTGGTCCTGTCTCTCCTTGTACCGGTGCAGGGGTATGTTCCCAGCGGCAAAGAGACCCTCTCCGTGTGCAGGCTGGTCCCAGCATGGGAGCGAGGTGGGAAGCACAACCCTCAGCCTCCTCAGTCCACACTGCAACATGTTGGGGTTTGGCAGCCTGTGTGACATGAATTTGGGGCCCTCCAGTGCGGGGCAAGTCACCCACGTCCATGCAGCAGAGAGCCCAGCCTTCTCAGCTCCTCGGCAAACCACTGCTGCTGGGTTTTGATCTGGGAGAAGTAGCTGGTGCCATCCCCCATACAGACATGGGTGTGTTTTTCCAGGTCTGTAATGCTCGCAGGAAACAATGCCACTGAGTTTGGTTTCTCCTGAAAATGTAGGTACGTCTCAGTGCCTAGCTTTTGTGCTTTCAGAAATGGATGCACCCAGGGATTTTTATTGAAAGGAAGAACACGGATGACATGGGGGAAAAAAAATTGATTCCGCTTAAAAATAGAAATTTAATTTTATTTCTAGATTAATGCTTTGGAAATTGTCTTTCTGTCTTCTTGACAGCACTCTGTACTGCATTTCTGCCATGTCCTTTCTAACTGGGGAATAATTAGATCGCTAAACTGAATAGTTCAAAGATTATTCCTGACTGCAGTTTGATTTTCTCTGGCACAGGTAATATATTACAGGCCTGTCTCAGGCATCACCAGCATCAGTAATCTTGTTACATCGGTCCAGTGTTGCACCAACAGGTACCAGGGTCAGCCTCTTCCATCCCCTAGTGCTTGCATGGCTCAGAAAAATTGCTCCAGCTCTGGTGCAGATCTGGGAGGGAGAGCGGTTGCTCTTTGAAGCACAGATACAGCAGGCTTCCAAAGGCTGAAGAGAAATGGTAAGTAAATTAGCAAGGAGTAAAAGGGAGTAGAAAACAGAAGCAGAAGAATAACGTTAGAAGACATTAACTAGTTAGATGTACTAAACAGGAAAGTGCAGAGATTTCTGCTTGCAGGGCGAAGGTTGCATGCTCATTGAAAAGGGATTCAAGAAACTTCAGAAATAAATTGAAGCTACTCTTTCGACTTCAGAAGCAGACGCAGCTGAGAGCACATTTTCCAAAATATAAAGCAATAAATTCCACTTTGTGGCAAAACTCAGTCTTTAAAGGATACAGCTAAATCTGAAAAGAATAGCAACATTCAAGAGAGACTTAAAAAGATTTTAGAAATGCAGAACATGATGAGATTATGAAATTATCTGAATAGAAAAACACCATTCCCATAAAATATTAGACTCAGGGGAGACACCTCTGTCTGCAACTTGTGTTCCAGCAGTAAGAAATAATAGATGTAAGTTAAAGCACCAAAATGAACAGTCTTTACACCAGCAGCAGTTCAGCACCCACGGGCCCTGCGAGCAGCAGGGTGCTCTCCTGCCGTGCTGCAGTCCCTGCTGGCTCCCTGTGTCCGGCTGGCGGCGCGCGAGCTGGGAAACAGCAACCCGAGGCACTCATTTTCTACCGCCTTTTTTTATAGAAACTTTTCTGATTACACCAGATTATTTTTTTTAACCTGCTCATTTATTTACAAACCTGATCTTGGGGCCTGAATTAATCTGTCAGTGTTCCTCTTCAACAGCAAGAACATTTCGACAATTAGCCCACTGCCAAGGGAAGTCAAGGGATGACAGTCTAATGACAATCCTATATTAAGGATGCTTTAGGAATAAGAAATCAATGAGACAGTGGTTTGAAATGACCCAAGGACTTTCCAGCTCAGTGATTTAATAACATGGTGAATAAAAAAATAAATCTGAGTAAATACTAGTGCCTAGAACAGAATCTGCCCAAAGGAATTTTCTGATATTACTTTTATTTGCTTGTCATAATACATTTCAGCTACATTTTCCCCTTTCTGTTCCATATATTATATTAAAGATGAAAAAAAAGTTTCGTATTCGGTTTGAGTTTTCATGAGCCTTTTTCCTCGCTAGTTAACTAGAAAGGCATTAAAATACAAATATTTAATTAACTGACAGAACAGTTTAAGCCAAGTTTGAAAGCGGTTCTTCTAGCTGTGGATGTGTGCCTGGAGAAGCAACAAGGAGAAAATCCCTTACTTTGAGATGTGTTTAAGTTTTTCTTTCTTCTTTTGTGCAGAGATGAACCTTTTTGATCTTGCTCTTTTGTAAAGTAACTCTTCGTCAGATTAAATATGAAGATCCTTATCAGAAAGCACTTGGCTTTGACAAGCCTGACAGAGTCCTGTGTAGCCTGCAACATGGTAATGGCTGGCACCGAAATGAAAAGGACTTGAATAATGAATAAAGAATATTTTAGTAGCATGACTCATAAGTAACACAAAGGCAGCTCTGGCAACGTCTGTACTAATTACAGACTAGTTGCTATGTTGTAACAATTATGGGTATTAAGTGTGTGGGATGCTGAAATGTGTGGGCATCCTGCTAAGCTTGATCTCAGTTCCTTGCAACTAAAATCCTGTCTGTCCCAGCTGGAAAGTGGGCAATGTATGTAGGTGCCTAAATATGGATTGAGGGCGACTAAATGTGTGTATCTATTTTATTTTTTTTTCTGTTTGGCCCTCCTGGCCACAAACTTTTTGAGCTGTCAGAAACCACGGAGACAGTTACGTGCTGCACGATTTAACAGCCTGGTTCTCTGCGTCTGTCCTCACTGCCCTGCACTGCCACAGTGCAGCATTTCCAGGCCATCCCGGTGGGATCGGAGAGCAGGAGCAGCAGCATTTCCAAGCTGTGTTAGCTCTGTGCAGGCAGATGCTTGTTTTACCTCCAGGATTTCAGGGCATAAGGTAATGTGGGCTGCTGTGGCTTTGAAAAGCGGAGTTGGGCTCAAAAGGCTGGAAGTAAATCTTGGATGGGCAACTTGGAGCTGCTTGATGGGAATGTCTGGGGGAGCACTGCTGAGCAACTCCCTCGCTAAGGGATGGGCTTCCCAGTCTGGTTAGAGAAGGATGGGCTTAGGCAGTAAGATGTCACTCTGAATCAAAGCTGCCATTTAACGAAGCTGGGTCCAGATGTGGAATTCTCTCCATTTCAACAGTTAATGAATTGGAAAATTATCCAGGCTCAATTTTCTGTTTCCTTCAAGGTTCTTGCTTCTAAGTTTAGGTGATTATTTCCCTGGGCATCATTTGCCCTTGCCCACTCCTTTTCTTCCCGTCCTTCAGACTTAGAGAATTTAGTTCTCCCCTTTCTGAAAGGGGGAGACCCTCTGCTCATTTTCCAGGTGCTTTGGGGATGTGAAGCATGGTGCATCACTGCACAGAACAGGGCTCAAAAGCTGCTCTGCCTTGACAACACTATGTCTTACAGGTGGATCTCTGTATTTAGGTGGTGTGTAGTAAGGAAGGTGGTCTCTGTGCTGGGAACCCTATGCACAGAAAATACATCCCTGGGTGTTAACTATCCATGGCAATCATCTGATGATGTTTTAAAAATCATCTGAAGCATGCCAGCAAACTGAAGGCTCGCAGACTGCAGCAGGGAAGGAGAATGAAAGATGTGAGTAAGATTTTGGGAAGGAGGGGTGGGTTTATTTTTGGATTAATGTCTCCAGTAATGGAGAACTGCAAGAGGACAGAAAATTCCTCTTGCGCTGTGACCACCTTCTCTAATCACGCTAATGCAGCTCTAATGAAAATAACATTTAGCCTGTCATTATTCCCCACGTGATGCTCCCCTAGATTCCCTGCTTTGTTGTCAACATTCCAGTGAACAAAAACAGGGGTATTTTTCAAACATCTCAGATGTAATAGAGAGAACAAGCTGCCAGCAGACTGCACTATAATGCATTTGCTTTGGCACCAGTCTCACTTGCTGCATGGCGCAGGGTGCCAGCAAAGGCTGAGCTGGAGCAGAGCCAGGGACCCGCGGTGCCCAGCTTTGCTGCTGCCCAGGGACCAGTAAGCAATGGGGAGAGCCCCCAAAAGGCACAGCACGCCTCGCTCCGTCTCTCCTGAAGCTCTTCATCACTTGGTGGCTCTTTATGCCAGCAAAGTGGCACAGAGGATTTGCAGACTGTGCTGTGAATAAATCACACCAAAGCTGAGGAAGCTGCCTTTTCTAATGTCTGATCACCATTTGGGTAAAGGAGTCTCCTTTTTGTTTGGCAGGTTCACTGTATCACTGTTTGCAATGAACATTTTTTAAAATTAAATGGAACATACTGTTTTGTATACTCTACTGTTGAGCACCAACATCTTGTTAGATCCTCTGCAGGTTCAAACTGGCCTGTACTTCCTTCACGATTTCCCCTTGAAGGGGAGACAAGCTGAGGCCAACCACCAGAACACTTTCCAGCTATTTCTACATGCTTATTTTGACTATATAACCACAAAATGCCCCTAACTTTTGTTTTCATGTTTTGAAGAATGTAATTTCCCATATACATTGATATGAATATTTGCAACCAGAGCAGTGATGCAGGTTATTATTTAGCTCCCCAAAACATGTACGAAGTATCCTGGAGAAGTCTGCTTTCACCAACACCTTAATCGGGAACTGAATATAAAAAAGCCCAACTTATGTGAGTGAATATTCATGGCCTTGCACAATAGAGGTGTTTATGTCACTAATAATCTTAGGAGCACTTACAGTATTTCTTTTCTTCCAAAGGCCTAATGGAAACTTTCCCAGGAGAGTCCCCAGGTATAAAAATTGTGAATAATACACAGGATTTTATTTAGACGATGTTCTGAACAGACAGTAACATAACAGCTGGAGCCGGTGGTCACAATGGCACCCAAGGATGCCCCCGGTCTCAGTGTGGCTGTCACCTGCACGGCTCCTGTCTGCGTCCCAACATGGCCCAAGCGCGGAAGCTGGGGGACTTTGCCTGCAGCTGAGGCTGCTGCGGTGTTGCTCTGGCACTGCCAGAGGTCATGAAAACTCTCTCAATCTTGCGACGGGCTGGTGTAATTTGTGTAATGGGCAAAGCTACTGACAGTGGTGTTTCCAGGGGGTTATAAACAGGGAGAATTTTCACACGCAGGGAGCACTCTCCAGGCAAGAGTCACTGAAACAAATGAACCAAAGAAGCATGGGGAGATGGAGAAGAGCTGTTCCCTCCATCTTAAATAGTCCTGTGGCACCCCGTTTCCGCTTACAGAGGGTGAAAAGCAAGCCAGGTGGAAGGAGCAGGGCTCCCACCTGACTTTAGGCTATGGTGAGGAAATGGAGGTGAGGAAGGACACACATTTACAGTATTTTGCCTGAATGTTGGTATTGCCTTGTAGTGCCTAAAACATGCAAAGGCTTTGGAAAGCTGGCAGAACCCGCTTGCATCCATCCTGATGAAGGTGAGCCATAAACTCAGCCCAGTGCCAGGGTGATGCTTGGAGTATGGGGACAAAGCAGATGTGGCATGCAGGAGCAGAGGGAGGGTGTTCAACATCCTTCTTGCTGCTCTCAGGAACACCCAGGGGTGATCCCATTTCCACGAAGCTCTGACAGAGTCTCCATGGCCAAGGAGGGAGCAGAGCCTTGACTCAGTGCGGGGTTCATCAAAGTCCATGGGAGGTTTCAGGTAGAGCAGGCATAGGGAGGGAGGATGCAGCAGGACACAGTGTCCTGTGAGTGTGACAGCCCCATTGCCTCAAGCCTGTCCTTATTTTTCAGGCTGAATTATTTCCAAGACCTCACCCAGGGTGTGCAGAAGCAGAAGAGAGATCGCTTTCATGTGCCGTGCACTGCTAAAAAGCTGCATGGCAAAGGCAGGTGCTATTAATAACCCCAGTGTCCCCATCCCTCCTACATCATGTGCACCTCCCAGTAGCTCTGCAACACAAACCCCAAAGACACTGGGGAAAGATTACTGTGGTTTTGACAGCCTGATCACAGGCCAGGAATATGTCCAAGAGGTCTCAGTGAGAAGAACACACATAGTAGCCGTGCAGAATTTGCTCTCTCTCTCTGTATATATTACTTGAGAAGGTTTAACAGTGGCGTAATACATGGCCCTGCAGACAGTGACGTGTCATTTCAAAAAAAATGAATAAATGACCTGGAGTCCCCATTCAGGAGTGTCTTGAAATGTCTTTTGCTACCAACTCCGTCACACAAGGTCAGCACGTTCGTGGAGAAATGAGCTCTGCTGCCATCTCTTTGGCTAACACGCAGATAGCTGTGCCGGCACACCAGCAGCAGAGCTGCCCTTCTGGGAAAGACAAACGCCCGAGCAGACCCTGGGATGGAGGGAAGCTCTCTGAAAGGCTCAGCCCTTGCTCACACTCGTGCTCTGGGATGGTGAATCCCCCACCAGAGGCTGAGCCAACCAGATGCCCTTCACATATGATGACACCACCACCACTTAACTCCTGCCCCATCAAACATTCCTGTACTTAAGTAAGGAAAGGCTGTAACAACGCTCCAATATTTGCATTCACTTTCCAGGTAAAGTATAAGGGCTTGTTGGTGAGAGTTACACAACTCACCCCCCAAAGCAGGCTTGCAAGGATTACCCTTCATCAAACAAACCAGTGCTGTATCCCTTCCTTGCCGGCATTCATTGCATGTCAGTGCGCTGTGTGTTGAATAGCAACTGCCCATTGAGCTCTACAGTGTGCTTGTGCTTGATTTTGAACAAGAGATGAGAGCAGACATTACCTTAAATATTTACGAAGAAATGTCAGCACAGATGAGGCAGTATGGGGGGGAGGAATGGAGGTGGGCTCAGCATAAATCATTAATGGCCATGAAGCATGAATAGCTATTCTGGTCACATCATTCTCAGCAAAATTAGTTTAATAATGTGATGCAAATCTTGTCTTTAATGATAACCTGTAAATAAAACAAGCACTTCTTATTGGAAACATACTGGCTTGGGAACCCTGGCTGGCAGCTTGCAATTCTAAGCGTTGTCATGGGACTTGCATTCAATAACTTCGTCGGGAGACTCCTCCCCATTGCAAGCCCCAACAAAGTTTGTTTTCAGAAAGTAACCACCTTCACTGCTGGTGAGAACAAAAGCCCAGCTGCCTGGGCATCTCATAATTTCAGAAATACTTGAAATACCTTAGCACCCAGAAGCACCGAGCAGCCTTGAATAGGTGATACCTAGCCAGCCAAAGGTGAATTTTGTACTCCTTTCATGTACAGTGCCGCTGTATTGGTGATCGTATTCAAGGCCTTTAAGGTGACAGGTGTATTAGGTTAAAACAAAAAGCCTCTTGTAAGATGGCTCCTGAGGCCTTTGGTTTCTCTGTAAATTCATGTCTGCCTTTGCTTTCCTCAGCCACCTTTAATTCTGAACTGCTGGCTCAGATTTGCATTACAATCTGCTTTGGCATAGTACAGACGTGATACAGCTGCATTACAGACTATTGAACCTACTTATTCCTGGGTAGGTTACTCAAACTCCCTGGGGTAACGTCCCATGGCTCCTCCTCAGTGTGTGGCTTCCCAGGGCTGCGTGGGGTCAGCTCTTGCACCTGAAGACAGCTCAATGTACACAATTTCTTTTGGGGTAATGTCAGACACTTGCACAGCCTCTGTGTCTGAATTACTGTTGTAATGTGTATTTTTTTTGTCTGCTTTCTTGGCTTTGATATAATGATTTCTCTTACCACAACCATTGCATGTGACTCCGCATATGAGACCTTTTCCATTACCATATTTTTTACCAATGTACTAACAAGGCTTCCTTTCCAGTTTGTTTATCTCCTCTTCTGTACTCTTGCAGGTGTTGTACTGACTTTGTGAGGTGCTAACAGGCTTGTATTTTCAAGCTTTTCTTACTTCTTGGAAAAATCAAATTTGTGCCTGCTTCTTTTGGACTCTCTGTCTGGGCATGAACTTTCCCCTAGCATAACATATACCATGGTAAACCTGGCTTAGCTTCTCATGTTGCCCTTCTCCCACCATTTATAGGAAATTTCTTAGTAACTCAAGGGTACAGAAGGCAAAAAGCTGTCTGGTCTCAGCTCAGCATACAGCTGTGGTGTGGAACAGAATTAGTCAGATGATGTTGTTCCCTGTCTCCTTTGCTGGAGATCGCGGCTGGCTAACCAACAAGGCAATGATACCACTGCTGTGCTCCATCACCTCAGTACCACCCTACCTGCAGCACATCAGAAGCAGAGCACAGTTGATGCTAAGACCGGCAGTTGTATATCCTAGGTAGAGAATACCAAAATTATTTGAGGAAATCAATGACAAAAGAGAAAAGGAGTCATACCAGTGTTTCACATGGTGCTAGA
Source organism: Egretta garzetta (assembly GCF_000687185.1). Classification (NCBI taxonomy): domain Eukaryota; kingdom Metazoa; phylum Chordata; class Aves; order Pelecaniformes; family Ardeidae; genus Egretta; species Egretta garzetta. Next base: position 477,745 of record NW_009259323.1, read on the forward strand.
GGAAGCAGGTTGGCTTACGGGATGAAAAACACTGGGACTGGGGCCAAAACTTCAGTCTAGGGACACAAGAGTTGGAAACTGGATGTCATTGAAAAAGCCACTTCTGTCTGTGACATTTGCTGACATGGAAAATCTAAGCCGCCAGGTGTCATCTTAAACTTCCTATTCCAGCTATCATTAAGGAAAAAAATCTTGAACACACTAGACTTATGTCTCAACTAGTGAGACGTCTGGAAAAGGCACACGTAGTTAAGAACAATGCTTTGAATTTTTGTAATACCTGGGATAATTTTATCAGAGAGGGATTTATGTGGTGATGCATTACATTAGCCCAGTGCTGTGCAAGACATATGGAAATTAGTGATGGATTAGATTTCAGAAAGCTTATAAAGAGTCTTGCAAGACCTTTAACCTTAAAATCGTTCATAGCTGAGCAACCCATTAAAATAAGCATTGAAGTAATCCTTGGCCGGTACAGTAGTAAGAAATATGTTAGTGATTAATGGGGTTTGGTTACTTTCTTAAAAGTTTAATATGTAGCTGTACAGAAAATATCTCTGATAATGGCAGCCACAAGACCTTACTCTGTTGTAAGAAAAGCTGGATGTAGAGCTCTGAAAGTTGCATGTGTTTTTTGCCAAGAGTTGGATGCACTGCCAAGGCCCTTTGCAGCCTCCCCAGCGTCTGCACCGCAGCCTGACACAGGCATCGTTGCTACCAGCAGCCTAAGGTACCTCCAGCAAGGGAGACCACAACATTGGGGTTTTGGGGGTTTTGCTTCATATAGTTGCAGCTCATGCACAAAGATCGCCTCAAGGCGCTTTGGCTTTGCTTGGAGATGCATGGTGCTGGCCAAGTCCCTGGGCAGTGGTGTCTCATGAGTGGCACACCGAGGGGTCCCCAGGTCTTGTGGTGGCAGCACTGGTGTTTCACACTCATGCGTGTCCCTGGCTGGGTCAGGGCTCAGTTTTACCGATACAGTGATTTCCTCCGTGTCAGAGCAGATTATTCTGCCAAGGCAGTGATCCGAGTCTTGTCTTGTCTACACTCTCTTTATCCCAGCCCAGGAGTCTTCTCACTTTTACTCTTCCGA
>NW_009259323.1:478882-479401 GCF_000687185.1 Egretta garzetta
CTCTCTCCGCACCCCCCCAGGGGGGTAGTGAGCAAGCGGCTGTGTGGGGCTTAGTTGCTGGCTGGAGTTAAACCACAGCACAGCATCAATTCGTATCAGCAGCACTGGGTGCACACTGGGGAACTGCAGGCTGTCAAGGGTCACGGGCAGGGCTGTGGCCAGGCCATCATGGGCATCCCTGGCCTCACTGGGCAGCCCTTGCTGCCATCCCACGCCAAAGGGCTCCTGCAGGCAGCTACGGTGTGAAACTTGATCTGGCAGTGTCACTGGCCTCCTGTAAAGGGAGAGCAAGGACGAGGTGGTTGCTGTTCCCACCCCATCAGCCGAGCTGTATCTGTGCCAGAGAAGAGCAGGTACATCTGTCCCCCCCTTTGCAGCTGGGCCCAAAGCAGGGGTCCATGTGTGCTGCCCCGGGCTCCGTGTGCTGCCCCGGGCTCCGTGTGCTGCCCCAGGCTCCGTGTGCTGCCCCAGGCTCCGTGTGCTGCCCTGGGCTCCGTGTGCTGCCCCGGGCTCTGTGCG
>NW_009259323.1:479931-492557 GCF_000687185.1 Egretta garzetta
GGCTCCATGTGCTGCCCCGGGCTCCATGTGCTGCCCTGGGCTCCATGTGCGGTCCCGGGCTCCGTGTGCTGCCCCAGGCTCCCGCAGAAGCAAAGTCACCTGTGTGGTCCCTGCCTGCCAGGGCCTGCAAGCCTGCAAGGGCTGGAGGTTATCCTTTGCTAGATGAGTTAGAAATTCATCCCTTTACAGTTTTGCTGGTAGAACAATCTTCCATTTAACAAGCTATAACAACCATTCTGTCCTGGTAGGGGCCTTCAATGCAATGTACACTTGTATGCATGCTTTCTGTTCTTTCTAAATTATTCTCCAACTCATCCACCCACTTCTGACATGTTACCTTAGTTTAAATAGGGATGTGCTGCTAAGTCCAGTAGCTGCCTATTTAGCACAACGCATCACCTGATAGTGTTTTCCATCAGTAATCACAAGAGCTATTTGTTTTATCGTTGCAAGAATTGCATTAGCTCTGCTGACCAACAAAGACCATTACCCTTGACTGCAGCAGCTGCTGGAACAAATGAGGAGACCATCAGTGTGCATCAGGCAGTAACTCTGAGAGCTTGCTTTGCCTCCCACCTTTCTCTTCCAGATGTCAGGTGTTAGTCAAATGTGCCAGGGTTTCAGAGTAGTAATCACATCAATTTGAGAAGAGAACAAGCTGTCATAATTCACTGTACTAATGAAAATTATGATGACACCACAACAGAAATCTTTGCCAACCTAATCATCTCACACTACCATAGCACAAAGTTATTTAAAGACTAATGTTCTTGGTCGCATATACAGGCTTAGGAACAATTTCTGCGGGTGATTAAACACTGAAGCAAAGTGGAATTGTATGGAGAATGTAGTTGTTATTTGGTGAGCATGCATTCCTCTAAGCACTGGCGTTATTCCTACTGTATTAGAGAAAACAAGTTCAATAAAGCATGATGGAAGAAAAGGTAGGGAAAAGTAATTTTTGGCCAGAGAAGTCCTGGGGATTCAGTGTTGCTTCCATGCAGCATTTCACTAGGGAAGATGTAAATAGGGATGCATTCTCAGTTTGCTACCATTGGATTTTCTCACTGTGGGTCATAAAGTTAAATTAATTGGGGAAAAAAAAGGATTAGAGAAACCTTCTGAGGAAGGAAACATGATTCAGACTTTCTGTAGTGTGTTAGCTTAGCGCTTGTGCAGAGGGAAAAGTTGTGAGTCCCCTCCAGCCCCAGCATACAGTTGTCACCATGTGCAATAAATACATATATTTACTTCATCATCTTTTGGGGGGAGTGTGTGCAAGGAACAGTCCACAGACGTTTACCAGGGGAAAAAAAGAGCATGAATTCAAATTAGTTTTAGGGACCTGTAAGAATTTGTGTGATTTGATCTACTTCAAACTCTATCCCCAATGGTGACTCATGAAACAGAATGCCAAACTATAGTAAATTCAAGGAATAGATACAGCATTAAGAGACTGAAGAAAAGCCAAAATGAATGTGAAAGTGGGCAGTCAAAAAGAAAAAGAACAAACAGGGAGGCTGGTGGGAGGATGGAGGGGGAACAAAGGGAATCTGAGGCAAGGAGGTGAACTGGGAACATGACAGTATGATGGATTCCACAGAAAGCTCACGTTTCATTATATATTCTCCAATATATTATTCAGAGGTATTGTTTCTCAAGAGAAATTTGAAAAGGTGTTTTGAAGGAGGAATGGGAGCCTTAGGCGAGCAAAGGGAGAAATCTGTTTGGATCAGTTCCTCCTTGGTTTGTAGACAAGGCCAGGGGAATAAGACTTGGAAAGTGAGGTAATTTGCAACTGCGCTTGTCACGCAACTAAACGTCCAATTCCTATGTTTCTGTGATGTACAGAAATACAGTATCTCACATCAAAATACAAGGCATGAGTGGTACTTTTTTCCAGAGGAGAGGTGGCCTTGCGGAGGGCCTCTGACAGCCCAGTGCCAGCAGCCCTGCAAGTGCCCGGCTGGGTCTGCGCAAATTCTTGGCTTGGTGCTTCCCTGGGATGAACTTGCACGGGCTGGGAAAGGGGAGCCAAGCAGCCACAGACATAATAACCTCAAAGGAGGAGATGATAAGTGAAGACTGAGAAGAAAAAACATGTAAATCCACAAAATTCAGTCTGGGCTGCTGCTGAGGAACGGCTCTATATCTTAGCAGCTCTCAGCATCCTACTCTTGTTTGACTTTGCAGGCCACCATTCTCATCTCACGTATACTCAGAGCTGCTTGCAGCCAGCCTGTGTGTGGTGGGAAGATTTCTAGTCTGAGTTCTGAAGGAAATGAGGTGTTTGCAATCAGCCTAGCTTTTCCTCTCCATGCCTGTCCCTGGCCATCCTCTAATGAAGTGTAACAGCATGGATTTCCATCAGCTGAATTTCACTGGACTGTAGGACTACTTGGCTCTACAGCAAGGAAAACCTGCAAGCCCCGAAGGCACAGCTAGCTCGGTTAGAATAACTCTGCAGATAGCTCAACCCTCTCAGCTCTGTGGATATTTCTGCAGATCCCTCACACAAAGATGCTCCAACTGTCACAGCCACCTATCTTTGTTGCTGCTCCCTATATCCAGGCAACCTGTGTGTCATCAGAAGTCTTAGAGGGATTTCTGTGTTACCTAGAGTAATGAGAATGGTTGCTACTGGTTTTAGACATAAGCCAGATCCGCGCAAAGCCAGCACGGGTTTCTCTGCCCTGCATCCCCCCAGTATGCCCAGGTCCAGGGCGATGACAATGGCTCTTCTCAGAGTCACTCCCAGTCCAAGATATCTCACCAAGTGGGAGAAACACATACAGGGGCGGCTTCAGTGGCTTCAGACGTGTACAGCTGTGTGCCCTTCGAGGAGCTTGTGGATACTGGAGGCCTGACTGCATGTACATGTTAAGCTAAGTGCCTGTATTTACAAGGCACGAGGGTTCTTTTTATTGCACAACTTACTAAAGCATTTACTGTATATTTCTTTCTATTGATCTAGAATCACTGTATTTCCTTTCTTGGGATTTTAAGCCTCTCATTCAGTTGAGGCAAAAGAATATATCTTTCCTGTGCAAAAAGGCATTAAATTGCCAGTAAAGTTGTTTTGCTCATGCTGAAGTCTCCAAGCCAGCACTCACAAGGCTGGTGAAGAAGCAGTGACAGTACGCGGCTGCGCTGCACTTTCTGTGGGTAATGGTGAGCTCCAGCTTCTCGCCTGAAGTGCCACCTGCCTGATCTGAGACCCGTCAGCCACAGGGAAAAGCTTCCCAACTGGTACAGAAATTTTTGGAAGAAGAGTTAGTTAAGTATCAGTCCATGCACTGTCTGTATTGCTGAACTCTTTTATGTGCTGGGAATCTCCCCTCCAGGAAAATCCTGGGATTTAACCAAGAAAGAGGTAACGGATGTGTTTTGATTTTAAAGAGGACAAGAGGGAAATGCAAATTGGAGAATTCTTTCAGAAGAGCACCGGATATACAATGGTGCTCTTCAAGCCCTGTCTTGCAGCTTAAATGTAGCTTGCAAGGTTAACAAAATCCACAGACGGCCACACTGGGAGTGCTGAATCATTACATTTTACACAGTCCTTCGCACTATGAAACCTGGATAGTTCCCAAGAGTGAGCAATCTGGAAATAAAAATGTGTCTGATCAATAAAATGAAATGGCTTGAAGAAATCTGAGTTTAGTGCTCTGTAAGTCCTAATTGGCTTCACAAGTATCAGAGGTGACCTTGCCCTTCACAGCTTAGCTATTACAGCGGTGTGCAAGGTTATTGCAAGATAACAACAGCGCAGTGGTGATCCTGGTGCTCTTGACAGCTCGAAAGACACCGATGACAGGAAAAATCAGCAGTGAGAAGGCTGGCAAGAATGGCAAAATGTCCCAGTGGCACCTGACAAGCTGAGGTTTTCATGCCCTGCTTGGGTTCGGAGGCCATAACATCAACTCTCCCTACATCAGATGTCGGCTAATACCTATTTGTAGCCCTACATGCCAGCTGCTTATTTTTTTCAAAGACATGAGATATAGACATACAAATCGCTAACATGGGCGAGCTAATAAAAAGGCAAGTATAAGTATTCAAACAGCATGAGCTATTTAAATAGGGAAGTTAAACAAAATCCATCCCAACTGGCTTCCAACTCTCAGCCCCATGATCTAAAAATCAATTGATTTTACTTACAGAATGCTAAAACCTCCCGAGGAAACTCTCCTCTCTTCTTAGCAGTGTGTGTGGACAGAATAAACTTCAGAGGTTTTGTGGTGGTTAACCAACAGAGACAGCCCAGCAGAGCCCAGGCATCTCCTTCCACAAGTGCTCTGGTCCCCTCTAGCATACAGACCTGCCCTTTCATCGGTACCGTAAAAAAATAAGGGAAATTTGCAGAGTGAAATGAATTGTGAGCCCTCGCAGAGGGATCTGGAAACACAGTAGGCTTTAGCACACTGCTTGGCTTCAAAAAGAGTCAGATTTCCAGCAATGCCCAGAAGTATCCCCGAAGATATGTTTTGAACCACTCTGCCACAAGATGAGCAGAAGCTCCCAGAAGGTTTCCCTTCCCTTGCCACGTGGATTTGGGCTGACAAGAGAGGTTTGCCCCCCTGAGGACATGCAGCCCTGCCAGGCTTTTGCTACTGCTGTTAAAAGTCCGTGTGTTTCATTACCTGTGTTTTGTAACCTGGCACTGAAAACTCATTTTGAGCTAAAATGTGACATTTCTCCCTTGTAATGAGAAAATCATGCCCTTGTCCACTTAAAAATTCTAATAATACAAATCCAAAATGTGCTTTGCATATTTAAATCCTTTTAAATAAAACACTTGATGTTGGTGAGGAGCGACCGATGGCGATTCAGGAGGGGAACGGGAGAGAACAGTTTTGCTGTTCGCACTCCCCACTGCTGCAGGAAAAGCAGTTGGGTTGTTGGGTGCTGATGACCCAGGGCCACAGGGAGCCCCATAACCTGAGGTAACTGAATAATTATTTTTTTTTCAACCATATGAACCCTGAGCCCCTGCTCTGCCTAGCCACGGCAGGCATTGCTTTGCAGCAAGGGTGGATGTGATGGGCTATCCATCCCAACGCAGCCACGGGACCCCGCCATGGACCGATCCTGGGGTTCCTAGAGCTGGAAGCACAAACCAAGGGCTAGATGGACCCATAAAAATATTGTATCTAGGGACACCCAGCAGGATTTCCTGAAAGGCATGCAAAGGTGGTGATTTCACTGCCACAGGCGGGTCTCCCCAGAGCCACTGCAAAGCTCGACCAACCCTGGGGTCACATTTTACTCCCACAGCTGTGAAACCAGAGCCTTCAATCAAGCAGCTTTCACAGGGCTCTGCAACTGCAGCACGGAGATCGGTGCCAGCTCTGTGGCTTTTTTTTTGATTTGACAACACAGTGGCTGTAGCTATGAGATGTGCTAAGCCTCGGGAGCACGGAATTGTCAGCAAAGGGATGGAGATCTCTTCTACTTGAAGTCTCCCCTTCCCCCCAAAAATAATAGTTCACATTTCTATAGCTCTAGCAATAAATCCATAGACCTCTAAGGGCAAAAATGGTACCTAGTGACAAACAGTGGTGCCTGGGGTGATATGCGACTGTATAATCTTATGATGGCATGGTAAATAACTAGTGTCATTTTCTTGTAATGTACTTATTACTTTATCAGGATAAACATTAGAGAATACATCACATTTCTTTATGTTTTTCACTTCCTATTAAATTCCTTCCTGCTTCAATGAGCCCTCTGTACACAGCCTGACTGCGGACTGGTGATCTGTAACTTTCTGCAGTATGATATTATCGTTTCTCAAGTCCTGTTCAACTCCAGCTGTAACTTTTCATGGGCAAAGATGGATGCCATGAGCAAAACCCAGGCACAGGCAAAATTTATCTCAATTTATCCTGGACAGAAAAAGTAACTGAGGGTACCTTGCTGAAAGCAAAATATGCTGCTTGAATGAATTTACAATAAGTAATAAAATACAGCAGGGAGAGACCATTTACTGTAGGGGAAGAAGGTAATATATGATGTCAGTAATTCACTAGAAAATGATGCTATTAAACAAGTATAAAGGTGATTATCACCTTTTTTAGGCATTAAAGTTATATTTATAAGCCAGTTGGTGTGTGACATCTACCAATATAAAAGATCCACTTTTAATTTCTTCCAGAAAAAGCTATATATGTTTTATGCTGCTTCCAGGACTGGCAGCTCTGGCAGCAATAGCAGAGGACTAAGGCAGGCCCGTGGCTGTCATGAAGGCAAAGTCCACTATCCTCAAGACCAGGTTATAAACACCAAAAAGCAAAATGTCTTACCTAATCCATGGAGGTATTGCTAAGGCCAGACCAGGAATTAAATGAGTTCTTCTGGCATTAGTCCCAAGCCCAACGTGCAGACTCATCTTCATCCCAGCGTTGCAGAAACCGAACAAGAAACACCGGCACAGACATTGCAAGCCAGCAGCATCACATTACAAAACCAGATTATTTTAGCATAGATTCAAAAGGGAATAATTTTACATAATGAGGCATCTGTAGACGTCTCATAGACTTTGGCTCTTTGCAACTTTTGGATGGTTGAAGAAGAGCCACTTGGGTTGACTTTTGGCTCCTCAGCCCAAAATCACATTCCAGCTCCCTCTCTGCTGCATTTTCCCTCAGTACCCCCTAGTCCTGGAGGTGCCCAAACAGGCCACCAGGACCCTCATTCTCCACATTTCTGCTATGGATTTCTGGCTTCTTTTTTTGAACGTGTGCACTGGGAATTATACGGAATATTCTTGCACAACACCAGTAACGCCTCCCTGTCACTACAGCAACCACGTTAACCACCACAGACAGATAAGCCAGCTCTGAACTCCTGTGATTTCACCAACTCTTCTGACACCCAGTACCGTCTGTGGAGCTGCAGCTCCCAGAGGCAGGTGATTGCAGGGGGATCTCAGTGTCTTCTTTGCTTCCCTGAAAGGCTCAGAATAAAGCCTGAATATGTGCACTCTGAAGACTTAAATCCTTGAAGGAAAAAAAAATAACACCAGCTATATTACTTTCTAAATCGCATGACTTATAAGTCAACATCGTGATTTCAGGGCATTTGGGCTTGGCAAGCAGCCTCAGAGCAGAATCCTCCCCCACAAACCTCGGACAGGGAGATTTTCCAGCCAGGGCTTGACCTTTCTGTCACTGCACAAGCAGATGCTGATGTGTTTCAGTGACCTGGTGACTGCAGGATTAGGCTTTGCAGTAACTGCCCTCTGAAGCAAGGATTGCTTAGTGCAGGAGGGTTTAGGACTGGCTGTGCTGGCACTGCAGGAACAGCCTGTGCCCTCTGTCAGGTGGGATGCAGAGTTCAGTGCCAGGAAAGCCATTGGAAAGAAAGCAGCAACTTCAATCCCTGCAGGTCCTTCAGGTTGTTCTGGTTCCATGGCTTAACCTCCAGGAAGACGCCTTGAGGAATGAAATCCCCCCAAAAGTAGATCAGCTGGAGACAGCGCTCATACAACTTACTGTCTATCCTATTGCTCCAAGCCATATGCATGCATGCATTTTAAGTAGCTCTTTCAAACAATAGCCAGGGTAATTAGAGTTCATTCCAAATGGGGTTTTCCAAGCCACAGCTGAATCACGGCGGTACAGCCAGCACACAAGAGGGACATACAGCAGAAGTCTCCTGTTCCACCTTAGCTCTGGCTCTCGTGAATATTTCACGTTAGAGAGGGCTGAGCAACAGCCCTGTGCTCTGCTACAGTGCAGATCCACCCCAGCAACATCAAAATCATCAGTGTCGCTGGTAAAAAACCAACCAATCAAAGCCAGACTGTACCTCCATGGCATCGGTGGCCAGTGGGGATGCACCATCCCCACTCCACAGGGCATCCTGCCCCATGGGCAATGCCATGCCCTGTGCAGCTGCAGTGGGATCAGATCAGCTGGGGAAGGCATCAGGAGTGGGAAAGGAGAGCTTTAACCAAAGATTCCCTGGATCCCCTGATGAAATGACCACTGCCTCAATGGTTCCTGTGTTTAAACCTTTCCCATCAAGAAGAGCTTGGACTCTGGCCGTGGAAGGCAGAGAGGACCTTTACTCTCCAAACAAGTAATTCCTGTTGATCACAGTTTCTGGAAGTACATTATAAATATTGCTTTTACAGTTAAAATCTCCCCATCAAAACAGAAGCATCCTTATTAGATTATTTAGAAAAGCCCATAATTACCAGGGTTTAATTTACTAACGAGATGGGTAATTTAATCACTGTCTTTGGTGATAATGAAATTGTGCTAACTCTGAGACTGAGAAAGAGAACATGAACACCATGGAAACTATCACCGACAAAAGCCATAATACCACAGAGAGGTAGTTTGCCCGCCTGTTGAAAACACCCAGCACATTCTCTCTCTTAATATGGAAACAGGACAAGCATTACTCAGGCTGCATGTGATGCTGACAGAGAACAAAAGACCAGTTTGGGGGTTGCAACATCCCGGAGTGCCCCGGGAGAGGCGAGGCAGGATGCACTTGCTGGAAACTCCAGACAATGTTGAATCATAGAATCATAGAATCATTTAGGTTGGAAAAGACCTTTAAGATCATCAAGTCCAACCCTTAACATAACCCTGCCATCCCACCACTAAACCATGTCCCTAAGCACCTCGTCTGCCCAGCTTTTAAATACCTCCAGGGATGGGGACTCCACCACTTCCCTGGGCAGCCCCTTCCAGTGCCTAACAACCCTTTTGGTGAAGAAATTTTTCCTAATATCCAATGTAAACTTCCCCTGGTGCAACTCAAGGCCATTTCCCCTCATCCTATCACCTGTTACTTGGGAGAAGAGACAGACCCCCACCTCACTCCCTCTCCTGTCAGGCAGTTGTAGGGAGCGATAAGGGCTCCCCTCAGCCTCCTCTTCTCCAGGCTGAACACCCCCAGGTCCCTCAGCTGCTCCCCATCAGCCTTGGGCTCCAGAGCCCCTCAAGGTAACTGCTCTCTCCAGGCACTTCCCAGAAGTATGCTTACTTCTCCTGAGGTATAGTAGAAAAAAGGTGGAAAAAACCAAAAAACAGTTGCTTCTGCCTTTCCTTCCGGTATAGGCTGTTCACTGGCAATGATGCACACTGAGGTGCTCAGCCCTTTCTGTATAACCCCAGGAAGAGCAAGCACCCAATCTCTGCTCCCCATAAAGAGTGTTTTTTTTCCAACAAGTGACAAATCTGGGGCTGCTGCAAGGGATGGAGCCAGCCTGCAGGAAATCCCTCTGTTCAGTGGCCCCGGGAACTGGTCTGAGCCTTCAACAGAGACAAATGCCGGCTGCCACCAGCAGCGACCCTTCCCTGGCAGAAAAGGTGCTGCTAGCAAAGTAAGCAGAGGAATGAAGAAGGTATATTTAGCCTTAGGGGCCCAGCAGCAAGTTGTCAAGGGATGTTGCAAGACAGACAGAGATTTTGGAGGATGCTGGAGCACCCCAGCACCGGTGCTGGGACAGCCTCTCCTTGCAGGGCACAGGGAGACGTGCTGCCCTGTAACACACTCCAAGGCTTGGAAAAGGCAACATGAGACATGAGGAAAGTCTTATTTTCTGGTGACAGAAATACTTCTGCCTCTTAGCTCAAGAGTAGAATTGCTGCCCTGTAATTATTCCTGAGCTGGAGCACTAGACAGCAGATACGTGCAAACCAGGCTTCCTGCCATTAGATACTTTAATGAGGAGGTCAGTGTACTTTGCATTGAGGGATTTGGGATTTGTACGTTAACTGGAGTGGCGTGTGTTAGAAGGACATGTGAATTAATGACATTATTTATAACCCATCTCATTATCACACACAGCTTGGTGCCTCAACCAGTAATTCTCTTAACCAATTTCTGTTGCTGGAAATAAAACTGCTTTGCTTCAGCTGTGACCTGTTAGAAGAATGCTGTTGTCATTGTTTGTTTTTTAATATAAAAAGCTCTTTTCAAAGAAAGGCTCCATGACTGCGTGATGTAACTCCCCTGAGCCCAAGTCTCGGATACAAAAATATTCATGTTGAGTGTGATAAATGAACAATCAACAAATTACATGCTTGATTCCCCTGCTTTGCCTTACTTTTGATCTCTAATATTAGATTGCTATAATTGTTTTTCAGCTCCTTGTGCGCATATTACCAATTTGTATGTTGCTATAGAAATGTAAAATTCAATATATTGTCCCTTAGATTTTAAAAGAAATGCGCCTCTCCTTTTATTTCTATCTTATTCTTTGACACAAAAATAAGAAACCATCATCTGATAAATATTAAGGCCTCAGACACAATTCCAATCTTTCTCCTGAAGAGGTTGTGGCATGGCACTGGCTTTTCTGACCCTTTCAGCTGAGAGAGGAAACTCAGGCCTTATCCTGCTTATATAGAAAACAAGTGAAAAGGCACTTTTTTTGTTCTATATATCTGTATCTATGCATTCATAAGGGTTTTAAGGACTTAGAAGCATAAGGAAGAGTTATAAAGAAACCAGACCATTTTCCTAACCACAGACATCCAAGAGCAAAAGCTTTCTCCTGCCAAGAGAAATCTCTGTTTGCAAGGTTGGCTGCCTGGGGGCAACGTCTCCAACCTGTCTTCAGTTTCCTCCTCCCAGGCTTGCACGCGATGACTTTCTAGTCAAAGAATAGCAAGTGTCTATGCATCTGCTATGGGCTAATTAATGCTTACCTACAAATTCGTGAGGATTTTTGCTCCTCCTCTATGCTTTGAGCTGGAACTGGCAGCACTTGGGGGACCTGGGTGTCAGTACAAAAAAAAAATCCCTTCCCCATGTCTCCCCCAACTAATCTTTTGGGGCTGGGCAGAAAGGGAGCTCACACTTGAGATGGAGGCACGATGTCTTCATCTGCCCATAAGTGATCGGGAAAAGAGATGAGAGACCACACTGCGGGGAATGAAGATCAGGGCTGAGGACGGAGAAAGCTTCTGCTCTGCAGTGAGTGATACTTTTTCTGCTGCTGAGAAAATAAACACAGGGAATCAATTAGCTCTGAATATAACTGAAAATAATGTGACTTATCAGGCACCAAAATTGTTTTAGTGATGGGAATGGAAATGAATTCATTATGACTGACAATAATGCTAACAAAGATCCATTTCCAGAGGTGTGGAGGAGTGGAAAGGGCCACAATCACAGCAGCACTCTCCACTCTTGTTTTCCAATGGGATGAAAGCAGACCTGCTTGCTCACTACGACTGCTAAGGTGGAGCAAAAAGACCAGGAGATGGACCCCAACACCACCCCATGTCAGGGGGGTGCCAAGTTACCAGTGATGGGGCCTGGGCTCCCTCAGTCCCTCTCTGCTCCCCGATCTGCTTGGGGCCGGGCTCACTCTGAAGGGGAGCCCAGGAGAGACCTCCTGCCTTGGGGGTGGGGAAGCCTTTTTTGGAAGGTATTTTCAGAAGCCTCTTCTGGCAGCCTCTACATACAGATGCTATACTTAATTATAGCCTCCATCAGCTGGCAAGTCTAATGCCTCGCAGGTAATTCTCCATCCCTGCTGCGCTGCTGGTAATCATCTCCATGCAAAGCCCTGCCCCGAAACCACTACTGCTCGGTTACATCTCAGAAGCACCATTTCCTTTGCACACACCTCTTTCCAGACTACTCAGGGGCTTATCAAGCAGAGGGATAATCATATTATACATTGGGAGGGGGTAGGAGTTGATTTACATCTCTTCTCTTGCCATGAGACTACCAGAATGGAGCATGGAGGAGGATTTAACTGTGTGTGATGTCTTTAGGCTAAAATGTCATGCACAGAGGACCCCACTCAAAACTGGTCAAAGGATGGCCTTTTGCTGGACTTTCAGAGAACTTTGCTCCCAGCGAGCTGTTCCGCACATCTTCCCCCACAATGATCCATTGCTGTGAGCTAACCTGTCATATTAATTCAATGCGGCAGAATGTGAATAGATTGCACTTCGCCCTTGCTAAAAACCAAGTGTTTACTGGTGACTGTTTGCATGGAGGGAAGCCTTTTAGGCACATTTATACCCCTCCTCCTCCCCATCCAGACGGGCCGGGCAGTTTTCTTGCAGATGACTCAGTGTGCAGTCGGGTGACTCTCTCCAGGAGTGCGCCTGTAACCAGTATGAGATGACGCCGTGGGTTTTGCTGCCTCTGACTGCAGAAGAGCTATTTGTGCTTTTCTCGGGCCCCTGTGAGGCACAGCCTGACACCCTTCACAGGATGGCTTATCTAACCTGACCAGAGCAACTCAGAGTCCTGCTCTTACTCCTTGGCGGCGGAACTACCTCTCCCTCTCCCTCCTGTCATACAGGGAGCCCAGCCGCATTGGGTAACCTGCCCACCAGGCTGCAGAGTAGAAAAATGTTGTCTTCATATCTCCCTGCCAGAAGTAGCATAACGTGCGCACCATCACCCCTGCTAACTTCTCTAAGGATGTGAAGTGGGTGATGGCCACCAATAAAGCCATTAGAAACTGCCCTACAGAGCTACATCAATATTTTAGAAGTATTACCCCTCTTGAATGAGCTGAGTCACAACTTCTTCCACCCAGATAAGTGTCCATGCCAGATACTAGCTGAAACTCCTTTTTTTCATCTTTTTTACACCTCCACCAAAGCCCATTCCCCAGCTTGGTGGCTTTCTCTCCT
>NW_009259323.1:492735-511195 GCF_000687185.1 Egretta garzetta
CTGCTGAACACACACTGAAGAGGCCAGGTCTGCCTGGGTACTTTGAAGCTCTCCAAAAGACAGACTTCTCACCCTTTCTGAAGCAGCAATTACCAACAGAGACACTAACTGGCATGATGCTATCTCCAAGGGAGCAGAGAGAAACTCAAGGAGAGTGGCAATGTTACATGAGATAAAGGGCAGGGTTGTTAGCAATAATTAAAGCACAAGCAAATACACAACAATACAGCTAACAGCCTGACTATGGTGTATTAGCCAAGTAAAGCCAAGTTAATCTTGAAGGCAAAAGCTCTCCCATTTTCCTCCAAATCAGGGGTCAAAATTCTGCTGCTGCAACTAAATGCAATGCCACCAAAGCTGGAACATTTGTCACCTGGATCTCATTTTACCTTGATTAGCTGCTCTGACCCCCAGCCTCCCCAAATATATAAAAGATGAAATCTCACCCCAAGGATTGTCCCCAAGCAAGTGCTGGGGTCTGGAAAGCTGCACTTTTCCCCTGAGCTCTATAGGATAACTTGGAGGAGTTACCTTGAAAATGAAGCCTTAGAGCCAGGCTTGTCCATTCTGGGCACAGGACCAGCTCCAGGTGCATGCCATGACCCTGGCTGCCAAATTTGGGGCCTGAATGAATTTTCCTTGGCTCTGGGTGGCCAAAAATAGCAGGGGGTGCAAATTTGCCCTCCAGGCACTGCCAGATTACACCTAGCCAGCACAGCATGGGGGTGTGAGGCACCCACCACCCACAAACATGATGCCGTAATCAAAATCTGTCAACCCAAATAAGCTCGGCACCGAGAGAGGAACAGACCCTCTCAGGGACCGCATGGGTGCAAAGGAGCATCAGGAAAACATTCTCCCTTCTTTTAAGGTCTTGTTTCTCCTTAACAGAAGCTTTTGCCATGCCATATCACTACGCCTAAATACATTGTTTTAAAGGCAAACAGGCAAAAGCAGAAGAGAGTGAAATACCCGCTTGGATGGATGTTTTCAGAGATTCCAAAACTGCCAAGCCGGAGGGGACCACTGTGACTACCCCTCCCCACACAGTGTCTGGTCTGGCCTCAGCACCACCCTGCATTAATTCCTGCCGTGAGTCCAATTGCTGTGGGAACCAGAGCATAGATTTCAGACAGAAAAATCTGATCGTGTTTGGGAAAATTTCCTGTAATAAGGACTTGACCACAACTCTTCTGTAAATTGTTCCCAGAGTTAATTTTCCTCACTCCAGAAAAAGCACTGCTTTTTTTTTTTTCCAGTTTGAATTAGCTTCAGTTTCCACTGAATCTTATTATACTTGGTCTACTACACTGCAGCACCTGCCATTACCAAATTGCCTTCCATCACAAAGGCAAGTAAAGATGGCCTTGGCAGTGTAGTCCAGCCAGAATTAATTGTACCCAGGCAAATCAAGCATTTTCAGTTCTTAGAAACGTATCTTTCCTCTTTCCCCATCAGGAGAAGGTCAGATACAGGTTTCTCCTGTGCCAGATGCAACACTTTTTGAATTAGGAGATTATCATCTATAATTACAAAATATTTCAAGGACGTTTTAGCACTGACAGCCTAGGACCCCTGCGTGTCAGTCAGACTGAAGTCCCCGTGATAGCTCAGCTTTCCCCCCACAGACTACGGGAAGGTGCATGAGGAGCCCATCACCCTGCTCTGCTGGGGGACGCGGTGGCCTGCAGCAGCGCTCAGTGTCCAGTTTCTGGGCCATCTCCTAGCACGCACGTCCCCACGCAGCCACAGTCATTTGCTTCTGCGCTGCCAGACGGTATCTGGCCATCCCTGGCAAGACCTGCCTGCTCATCCTTGCTGTGCTCAAGATAAACAGATTACAGTCTAAGAGGTTAATCACAGGCAACAGTGACATCTTTACCTCAATATACGCTGTCCTTATGCACTTGTAACAGTGTAGGCATCACCAAGAGTTTGGAAAAACTTTCTGTTTTAATTGTGATAGAAAAATTCAGCATGGAAAATATTTCTATAGATGAATAATCATTGTACGGAGATGCTTAAGACAACACTTTCAAAACATCACCAAAATACTTGGCACCTATTTTTCATTAATAGTATTTAGTTTCTTGTAAATAAAAAATACCCTAGAATTTGAGCAACAAAAGTTTTTCTAGAACCTTTAGTAAGAAGTATCATGAATATTGCTGAGTGTTTCATCAGTGAAAGCTTAACTCTTCCTGGGAAGCTACCGAGTGTGTAAAAGCAAACACAGAGATTGGAAGCAGCTGACTCGGCTGCCGAGGTGTCTCAGGGTTACCTGATGCAAATCCTGCACAGATAAAGATGTCATCTAAAAATAATGGCCCCTGCTCCAGCTCAGTGACCGGGGTGCCTCTCCTCCGCAGCGAGGGCAGCGCGCGTGGGTGGGTTTCTGCTCTCCTACACCTGCCCCGCCACCACCCCAGGCAAGCGTGGAGAAACCATTAATAAAATACCGGGTGAAATAACTGTACCTTGACTAATGCTACATATGGAGGAAAGCCAATAAGCAGTGCTTGGGCTCTCCTTCACTCTGATATAAACCGAGATTTTCTAGTTCATGCATGAGGTTGCAGTGGAGGGTTGAACAGATAATTACCTCTCTCTTGCCTGCTCTTCCTCTGCATTATAAGAATATTTAAAGGGCACTTAGAAAAAGCAGTCACAACCTAACTTAAAACATAATATGAAAAGAAAATGTTTGGTAGTCCATATGGGAAAGTGATGCAGCAGGTATTACACACCCAAGAAGACATGGCCTTTTTCTCCCCCGAGGTTTGCCCCTGGGCTTCTGTGCTTGTTTGTTTTTAGAGTTCCATAGCTTTTCTCTGTTGCTGTGGCAGAGGCAGTGCTGTAGGCATGGCGGGGTTATTGCATGGGGTGCAGGGGAGCTACCACCTTCCCACCGTGTGCAGGAGATGTCAGCCCATCGCCGGTGACCCAGTGCCTCCCCAGTGCCTCCCCAGTGCCCCCCCAGTGCCCCGGGGCTCAGGGCTGAGCCCGCCCAGCCCCGCTGAGCAGCCTCTGCTTTTCTCCCAGCATCTGCTTCAGAGCATCTCCCCAGCAAGAGGAAAAATGTCTGATCTTTTATTCCTCAGCTCAGAATTTCTCAGTCTCAGTGGATGATAAAATACCACAAGGCAGTCTGCAGAAAGCTGAGGTAAAGAAAATACAAAACCACACCGATACATCCCACCCAGGCACTGAAAAATGGGCAATGTGGAAGCAACTGCAAGCCCTTGAGACCAGCACAACTTTGGTTTGGTTATAAATGAAACCTATTTATGGTTGCAAGATTAGAAACAACAAGCTAAATACAAGCCATGGAAGATGGGAGAAGCTAAACTGGTAAGTGGGAGCTGGCAGGTCACTGGAAAACTGCCACGTAAATAAATGTGTTATCTCTCCAAGAGAGGCCAAAGCTCGTGTGAAACACCCCAACTAGTGTGAAACTGGCTTTAATAATTAAGCCTGCAAAAAGTGAAGATTAAAAATTTATTCTGAACTAAATGAAGCTATTAGCAGAACAGTTTTCTCCCATTATACTTTTATGATATATAATACACTAAAACAGTCGTCATCTTTTGAGAACACTGAAACTCCTTGCTCAGCCTTGGAGCCATCCTGTCTCTCACACCTTTGCGGCTCACTGTCTGGACTCTCACTTTAACACTGGAGGACCTAATTTTATTAAGTCTTTCAAGTAAAACCACCTCACTTTTCAAAATGAAAACTAATTTTGACTCCCTAACTGGTACATTGTGAAAAAATGATGGGCGGGGCTGTTTCAGGCATTTCAAATTTTTTTCTGCCTTTTTTCATAGAATTTCCAAAACATAAAATTCCTTGAAAATATCTGTTATATAATACTCCATTATAAATTATAGAATATTTAACATAACCTGGGGTTATGCTGAAAAAAAATCATGCCATAAAAAACCTGTCAATCATTCTTCCTAAAGGAATCCAGAAAGAACTGGGCATCTGTACCGCTGAGGAGACAATACTGAGTTATAGTAACACGTAAATAAAAGAGGAAAACAGATTTATTCATATTCTAATAAATCCAGATGCCCTATGATGTGCTTGATTAGCGTTAACAGGACTCTGCTGGTCAGCAAGGGCTGTTATCGGAGCTGGGGAGCTCTGACCGTCCTATGGACACCTAGGGCTTGGCTTCATCACCCCTGGGAGAGCTCCATGCCCCTCTTGGCAGGGGGCTTGTCCATCTTTGCACACCACGTCATGGCTCACTGGGTGACTCCCAGTCCCCGTAAACCTCCAAGTCACCAATTCAATCACAGTGAGACCAGTCCCACATTTAAGGTCCTTGGTAGAATCACTGAGTAGCAGCTGGCACAAAAAGGAGCCCCCAGGTTTTAAATACAGTAAGAGATTGAATTTCTGGCCATGCACGTGGCCTGGGAATGGCTTGTTGCACCCCCCATGCCTCCAGTCCCTCTGCAGCCCTCAGTATTTTGAGTGTGATGCTGTGGTCATCTGGACTGGGTAGATTTTTGTATTCTCCCTTTTCTGACAAGTTCTAATAACTGCAGTCCTGACTTTACTTAACACTGTGGATAGTTCTGCTGAAGACCAAAGTAGCTTTAAGTTTAAAAATGTTAAAAAAAGAAAACATTGGTTTTATGCTTTCCTCTGGTTAAGGTGCTTGCCAGTACATATAAATTCAGGACAGAGTCTGCTTCCCTATAAAAGTTTGATGGTGTTCTCGGCTGGAAGGCTTACAAGACATTGAATTCCAAATTCAGGAAATGTTCGACTCTATGATGTGTTTATAATTAAATTTATTTCCCTTGAATGCAACCAAGCATCTCCCTGGCTTATTGTGTGAGGCAGCTGAATGTTAAGGATTATGCCTGTGGAATCAAATAGATTGATGACATGATTTAGGACCTATCAGGAAAGATTAATTGAATTAAATATAACTTACACAATTTGCCTTAATCCTCTGAGGAGAGCCTGACCAACTTCACACCTTTGCTTTGCTCTAGAAACCTTATTAAAAGAGATGAGGGAAAAGGAGTGGTTGTTTTATATACTTAATTAGGAGCTTTAAATGTTCAATAAATTACTACATTTTGGAGGGAAAATCTGAAATATTTATTGTCTCATCCCCTGTTTTGCCTAGTTCACTTTTTTTTTTTGCTTCTTTATAAGTCAGCAGGGTGGTTGCAGACCTCGTAGTGGGGCTTCCAGGTCCCCAGAATTTAAATTACCAGATCTTTGCCGCAATGCCCATACCACATGCAGGTAAAAAGACAAAATAAATCAGCTTTGTGTTTCTCGCAGTTTTGCACTGCCCTATATTGCAAATCCCATAGATTTGCCTTGACGATGAGAGATGAGACACGAGCTCTGCCCTGAACTCAAGGAGCACGAAGGCAGGCGAAGCATCACTCCCAGCAGGTTTCCCCATGTGGATGCGGTACCTGGTCCATGGATGGAGGAGTTCTGAGCTGCTGATATAACACTCACACGCATTGCACTGCCATTTCCCACATTACCGTTTAGTCTCCAGGCTCAAAATTGCACACATAATTAATAAATGTAATTTAAAATAGGATAAAGGTTTTCTCTCAATAACACTTAAGGGGATTGCCCTGCAATATGCACTATCCATCAGTTCTTACAGAGCTTTTCCAAAGGATCTTGATGTTGTGTAGGATGATGCTGAGGCTCACAGCCAGCCCCTGGCTGTGTCCCACCTTTGCACAGTAGGTTGACTTTGGCTCCCACTGACCATAAAAGTGGGGTAATGGCCTGGTGGCATTAGGAGACCCTCAGGCCCCCAGTCTGCACCCAACAGGGTCCCCTGGCAGAGGGTCTGAAGGATGGGCAAAATGTCACTCTCCATATTGCTTAGGTACGCTGTCACACCACCCGCCTGTGGAGCAGAGCAAAAGCAATGCTAGATAATATTTTCAGGGCAAACCATCAAGAAGTATACTCAGCTGTAACAGCAGGGGCATGTTGGTATGCAGAAACTCACTCTTTGGCTTGGATTTGGGCCAGGAAACGATATCTAACATCCCTACTGGGGTGGGAAATGGGATTTAAAATCTCAGAATCTTCAGCCAAGTAATTAGATGGACAATAAAATTCACACCCTCTCTCCCAGTAGGTAGCCAAGGGCTTTTACACTGGTAGGTACCTGTTTTCTTCCTTGCAATATCTTTAATGAAAGTAGCATTGAAATGTAATATCTCATCACTTACAGTCTGAACACATCTTTAAACTGCATAATGCTTTATTAATTATACATTTAATTACTATGGCCTTGTAGATACATTGTAGGCATGTTTATAACTGTGTAGAAAAATGGCAAATTTGCCATACAAAACCAATGAGATGCAAAGACCTACAAGTGCAGCATCTTTTAAGATACCCACATGCTACACGGTAGTTCCAGTACAAATGCCTGAAAGTTTAGTGCCACAGTATCTCTGCTGTATAGTCTATTCATCACACAAATATTTGTGTGTATAGTGATGTTCTGCAAGGACACAATTTGTGCAGGATTTATATATAATTTGGCATCAAAGTAAGCAGCCGCCTTTTGCTTTCAGTTCAGATCTGGCATAAAGCCACTCCAGATTGGTACTGCAAGCAGGATTTTGCTCATTGTTTCTGTAAGGCAGCTAAGTTTCCAGTACTGTATTTTTGTTCTGTGCCAACTAATTTGGATACAACAGATGGAATTTAAAGGTCAAAAAGTCAAGAAAATTGACTGGCTGAAGAAGGTAAAATATTTTTTCAAAACTGGTTTAAGAAAATTGAAACAGCTCAGAGAAGTCATGGAGCATTTTATGAAATCTGTATTTCATAGGAGGCAAAATTGAATCTGGGTGCCAGCAACAGCCTATCATAGGTCTTAGCATGCTTGCCTCAAATCAGTGATTTCATCAAAAGCTATTTTACTTCTGGCAATGCTGATGACCAAGGAAAAAAAATTACATCTGCACCTTAAAGTCCACAAAAATAGATACCAGAAAAAGAGCAAAGAACCAAACAGCATTCAGCCCTGACCCAAGACACGGATCTGACTGTTTGGAAACCATCTGGAGCCAGATTTCAGTTTCCACACAGGTCCTTTCTCCAGGATGACAATGACGATTGTCACGGTTTAACCTCGGCCGGCAGCTCAGCCCCACCCAGCCGCTTGCTCACTCTCTCTGGTGGGCTGGGGGAGGGAATCAGAAGAGTAAAAGTGAGAAAACTTGTAGGTTGAGATAAAGAAAGTTTAATAGGTAAAGCAAAAGCCGTGCACGCAAGCAAAGCAAAACAAGGAATTCGTTTCCTGCTTCCCATGGGCAGGCAGGCGTTCAGCCACCCCCAGGACAGCAGGGCTCCATCACATGTAACGGTGACTTGGGAAGACAAATGCCATGGCTCCGAATGTCACCCCCTTCCTCCTTCTCCCCCCAGCTTTACATGCTGAGCGTGATGTCATACGGTGTGGGATATCCCTTGAGCCAGTTGGGGTCAGTTGTCCCAGCCGTGTCCCCTCCCAGCTCCTTGTGCCCCCCCAGCCTCTCGCTGGCGGGGTGGGGTGAGAGGCAGAAAAGGGCTTGGCTCTCTGGCAGCCCAGCTCAGCAGTAACTAAAACACTCCTGTGTTATCAATGCTGTTTCCAGCACAAATTCAAAACATAGCCCCATACCAGCTACTGTGAAGAAAATTAACTCTATCCCAGCCAAAACCAGCACATGGATCAAAGTCCTGGACCCAAGCAGCCTGGAAAGAACAGCTTTCTTTTATTACAGCCCAATCACACATGCAGCATTTCTCAATAACCCAATGCAACTTCTCTTTCCACCATGGTGAGGAGACTGAACATTCACATTTCTATTGAAATAGAAGTTACAAAGACAAGCAAAAAGACTTTCTAACCTGGGGTGATGCAAGGTGAATTACTAACTCCACATTGCAGGCAGAAACAGTAGAATTTGGAGTAAATCTCCATTTCGATGGGGCTGCCGCAGCATGCCGAGTGCCTTGACTAGGAGTCCCAGTGGCATGAACAGGATTCCTAGGGGATAAAGGAAATGGGCCTTGGAGCCAGACTAAAGCCACTGCACATGATCTGGGCTAATTAGTGCTTATTGATGCTTTGTGGCATATAAAGTCTTATGCTTATGTGGGAGTAAATCAGCTATTCCATTCACAATGTGGCAGGCCACTCTGAGGATAAAGGTAGAGTTGTTCATCATGGTGATTGAGCATAAAGAGTGGCAGCCAGTCTATGGCTCCTGCAGTTTCTCCAAACCCAAACTGCTGCATCTCACTGTGCACATTGTGCTCTTCTTGCCCCTCACAGGTGCTCTCTGGGTGTAGGATCAGAAAGATGCTGTCCCACCCACTGTGTTCAAACGCTGCCCTTTAGGTTAGCTGGAGACTGCCAGCCTCTGTGCAGCTCAGTGCAATGATAACCCCCTCACCCTGCACCACCACACAAGCACCACAAGGCCAGGTATTTACCCTCATGCTGGGGAACACGGTGCCACCACACTGCTCAGTCTTAGACATGTTATCTGCATGGAAAATTCCTCCTGGATTTACTCTTACAAGGCATCTCTGACCCGAGCAGCCCCCTCAGGCTGAGTGCGACGTGTAGTGCTCAGCTCTCAGATGCTCTGGTGCTGAACATGGTGCAGAGACGCACAAGGGCTGAGAGCCACTGGGCCATCAGAGCGCGCTGGGCAATGCCATGTGAGCCTAAGTGACAGATTTGCAGAATCACAGAAAACAAGGCTGGAAGGCACCTCACAGGTCCAGCTCATACATTTTCTTGCCTCAGGCATGATCAGCTGAACCTCTGCCTATGAGATATGTCTCATCTGTCCTTAACAGGCGTGCCAGCCAGTCTATGGCTCCTGCAGTTTCTCCAAACCCAAACTGCTGCATCTCACTGTGCACATTGTGCTCTTCTTGCCCCTCACAGGTGCTCTCTGGGTGTAGGATCAGAAAGATGCTGTCCCACCCACTGTGTTCAAACGCTGCCCTTTAGGTTAGCTGGAGACTGCCAGCCTCTGTGCAGCTCAGTGCAATGATAACCCCCTCACCCTGCACCACCACACAAGCACCACAAGGCCAGGTATTTACCCTCATGCTGGGGAACACGGTGCCACCACACTGCTCAGTCTTAGACATGTTATCTGCATGGAAAATTCCTCCTGGATTTACTCTTACAAGGCATCTCTGACCCGAGCAGCCCCCTCAGGCTGAGTGCGACGTGTAGTGCTCAGCTCTCAGATGCTCTGGTGCTGAACATGGTGCAGAGACGCACAAGGGCTGAGAGCCACTGGGCCATCAGAGCGCGCTGGGCAATGCCATGTGAGCCTAAGTGACAGATTTGCAGAATCACAGAAAACAAGGCTGGAAGGCACCTCACAGGTCCAGCTCATACATTTTCTTGCCTCAGGCATGATCAGCTGAACCTCTGCCTATGAGATATGTCTCATCTGTCCTTAACCACCTCCTCAGACTA
Source organism: Egretta garzetta (assembly GCF_000687185.1). NCBI lineage: Eukaryota > Metazoa > Chordata > Aves > Pelecaniformes > Ardeidae > Egretta > Egretta garzetta. The sequence continues at coordinate 502,247 of NW_009259323.1, forward strand.
TTCAAGTACTTCAATACACTGCCCACCAGGAAATTTTTTCAGATATTTTCTGATGATGATCTTCCTGCTGTAGTGCAAACCCAGGATTTCATAGCTGACCCGCAGGCTCTTGCCTTCCCTTCTCTGATGGTGCCAAAAGCCTGCTGTGCCACATTTTATACATACTCCTGGGAAGAGTCCCAGGGCTTGAATATACCCAGGGAACAGAAAGAGAGCCTGCATCACCAGCACCCCACTGCCAAGCCCATGATGCAGGGCGACAGCTCAGCCAGGGCCAGGGGAGGAAGATGAAGGGCTCTGCCACTTGGAGAAGAAACACCCAAGAGCAAGACACACGAAGGGTCACAGCCAGGTTTATTTCTGATCTCAGGACAGGGAAACTGAGAAGTACTTGCTAATCGCTTTGTGGTTTAGTACTTATTTAGCATAGGCCCAAGGAAAGTCTGTTCATGTGGTCATTTGCATTAATGTAACGTAAAAACGCTGTTTTACCAGCACTGCTGTCAGGAGCCGTGTAGTACCATGGCTGCACGCTCATGCATCAAATGCTAGTGCATCATTCCACCATTTCATCACCCACAAGAACATCCATACCAGGCAGGACTCCCAGCCCAGAATAACATCGGACACCTTGCTGGCCATCTGCTAACCTGTTCCAAGGTCCCACAGTTAAGCCGTTTTGTGTGAATCTCACGTATACTGAAGTGTTGCAGTCAAACGTTTTTCAGCAGTTCAGTCGTATATGCACATCTACTCCTGCTCAAACACCCATGCGCACAGGGAGATTAAGGACATTTTACACCCAACAGCAAAAAATATCTTCTGTCTCTAGTGGCAGGTCAGTAAGTGTTATTTAGAAGAAGATGACCTCGTTTTTTCAGGATGGCTTAGAGGCTTAGACCTATGCTGGACCAAGAAAGCAAATGTACATGGGGTTCTTTGTTTTCTATATGTTACATACTGGAGACAAATTAAAGCCTGTTATATATGGATGGAAGCATTCCTGAATGTATTTGGATATACAAACATCTACACGGAGATTCTTTACTTGAAGGGACCCTTTTTCAAGCTCTGCCCCTAAGAGGCAGGTAGGTTTTGGTAAATCAGAGAAGAGCTTGGACACAGGCACTTACAGCTGCTGAACACCCACGTGTGTCGCTGAGACTGGCCATCGAGCAGAAGGGGCACTTTCGTCAAAAAGCCTCAGAGTAAGTGCTCCTTCCCTGAGACTTTTTCATGCAACAAAGCTGTGTTCATTTGAAAGCTGCTTACGAGCCTTGTCTCAAGCGATGGGCCCTGGGGCATGTCGCAAGCCTCAGGTCCTGTTGCCAGCCTCACAGTCAGCCCATGCATGTACCAGCCCTCCCAGTGCCACCAAAGAAAACAGATCTTACTGCTTCATTAATTTGTTTAATGACCCTTCCCTACAATCTCCTTTTCCCCTGCACTGATTTACACCCTTTCTAATGCAATATCTTCAGTCCAGCAGCCAACCCCTGTCACATGAAGCTAGGATCTGGTCCCAAGGCCTGTAGATCATTGCACTCAGTGGTTTTGACCCAGAGGCACAGACATGGAGCCATTGGCATCTCTCGCTTGCATGACTGATTGTTGGCCTCGGATGCTGACCGCACCACCAGAATGCTGCAGCAGCTCTGGGAAGGTCCCAGGTCCTGAGAGGGTTGAATCCAGACAGACAGCTAGCTGAAACACTGCATTACAGCCATCCTTGTAGTACTCAGCATAGCATCCACCAGGAAACTCCAGCCTTCCAGCTTCCAGGGCTTACCAGCTGCTAAACGGCACCGTGGTTCTCCATTCAAAGTGGGAATTTCCATCTCGTCTCCATCATTAGCATCCTACAAGAAGTACTTTCAGCTTTGTCCTTGGGGGGGGGGACACACATGCATTATGCATAGCAAGAATTTCTCCATCCATCTTCCAGAATGCATTATCACTCTTGATAAGGGCTTTCCAAGTCACCAGTCTCATTTCAAACGAAGGTGAGCTGACCCATGAATACCACACGCTGCAGTTCCAAATGCTCCTTGCTAGAAAAACCATTAGAGGGGCACAAGGGGCAGGAAGGCTGTGTACAGACCCTACAGACTCTGCAGCTGGGTGACTTCCACTGGATTTGCCTGACCCTGTCCCTTGGGCAGTCTGTCCCATGCCTGTTACTGCTGCATATGCAATGAGCATCTACATGGAGCTGCAGAAGCAGGGAAATGGAGGTCTTGGGATTTCCCAAATCCAGTATGGTGCCAGTGAGATTAAATTTAGCATATTATGTAGTTTCCTTGTAATGGGCAGCAGAATAGCTGGATGTTTAGGGGTGAGTACTATACGTACAGAGAGAAAACCAATTAAAGCTTTCCAGGGCATGCTGTATAAGTGTGTACAAATACATTAAAGCAAAAAGCGCTCCCTTATTTTACCTTCCATACTGTAATAGCAAACTTCCTATTTCACTAATGGAATGTGCAAACACGGCATGAGGTCTGAACCCAGACTCATGGGGGCTATTTTTACAGCTTGTAGAATCAGAGAAAAATACCTCCCAGAGACACAAAGCAAAGCAATCAACCACGTCCGGCAGTTGGCTTCTCCCTTAATGAGCAGGCATCGCATCAATGTTTCCAAAAAGGCCACTCCAAGTACAGCTCTGTTCCGATTGTGTTCTAATCCCCATCACATCAAATGCCAAAAATATTTATGCCTGCTGTATTGCATTATAAATTTATATTTCTGAAAAGTAATGAGTTATGACATTACACCAGGCATGATAATTGAACCTCAGGGCCCAGCCCTGTTGAAGCTGCTCTAGAGCTGTCTTACCAACAGGAGTCTTACTTTTAGGGGTTAGAGTAACCTCCAGATGGCATTGAGGATGTTAAAAATAAAAAGACATCCAAGTCTATAGACTGACTTTCCACCAAGGGACATGTCTAATTATACATCCACTTTGCTTTCCCCTGCAATGTATTGGAAGCAATTATTTTAAATAGATAAAGGGTGTCAGTGAGGTTCAATTTTCCTCTCTGTCTATCAGCTGTGCAATACGGGCATGCACAGAGTAAAGTCTTACTCAGCCATGGATGTGCATGTGTCTTGAAGTTGCATTCTGACATTTCTGAGTCTCATTAAATGTGCTTCCTTCATTGATTTGTTTGGTTTTTGTAATTGCAGCATATGAACATTTTTAATTTTTCATTTCTGCTCTTGGCATTTAATTTGAAGTGATCCTGAGTTTAGTGCCAAGACTCGTATCAGAAATGACCTTCAGGCTTGAGAGAAAATCATTTCATTTTAGAAACCGTCGATAAGCAATAGGCAGAAGCCTTGTACATTTAATAGCATCTATCAAACATTTTCCCTTAAGAACTTGCTGACCTTCCTGGCAGGGGCCATTCAACAACACACCACTTCTACTCACTGCCTTTATCAAAGAGATGGGATTGCTCCTAAGTCATTTCTGCACTCAGAAATTAGGTCAGCTATCAACAGCAACAGATTACAGAACCCAAATGATCTGCTCGCTCTGCTTGATGAAAGGAAAGCGTGACAGTGGCCTTTCAGCGCCTCATAGCCAGGGCATCCTCGTCTCAGCGCTGCTCCTGCATTACATGGTTCTCCTTTTCAGGAGCACAGCGCTTTTAAGGAAGAGGCTATTTAGCAGCCTGTAAATCCACCCAATGGCTATTACATTCCGGTTTTGCTAACAGGAGACTGGATGACAGCTGATCAGATAATTTGCAGTGAATATTCAGAGGAGTTTCTCACGCTTTACAGCTGTGAAAGTAGAATCAGGTCTGGAACAGAATTGGCCCCAGTAAATTCCACAAGCATATTTGACAGAGAACTCATTTTCCAACATGCACATCATAAGAGGGAAGGAGGAAATTTTGAGTGACAGCCTTTTCAGTAATAGGTTTTTGATTGCACAGTAGAAAAATTACAAATTAAGATTTTTGGAAAGCAGGTGATAAATTAAGAAAAGTAAGTGTTTTCAGATGATCTGAAGCTCTAAAAACACACCCCATGCATGAATTAGAGTTTCAGCAGAATGAAATGATCGTGCTTCCAGAATTAATTCAGTAGCAGCAAGCTTAGCAGAAAGTAAACAGTTGCAAGTATGTTCCTGTATTTTGTTTCATAGCACGCATTCATTTGGTGCTAGAATCCCTCACCAGTGGTCGGCTTTGAAACATTTCAGCTAGTTACAGATGCTAAGACGCACAGCTCTCAGATATCCTTGTCACAGAGAGGTAACTTGCAGATGTCCACAAGCCCTGAGCAGATGGTGCACCGGAGAATTTCTGCATACTGAAGGGCCGTGCAGAGTGAAAAAGAATTTTTATGAGCCCACCAAGAAGTAGCTGCAAGCACAGTTAATTTCTAACTATCAGACATTCTGCATAAGTAGAACAAGCCCTCTGTGTTGTGGTTCAGCACATTGGGATAGAGAAAAGGCTTCAAACCAATATACCGACACCACCAGAACAGGATCAAAGTAGCGTGGCTTTTCCTGAGCCCAAACCCTCGCTCCTGTCCTCCTGTCCTCCCCAGGTCCCTGCTGGAAAAGGGTGGATCTGTCCCCCAGGGAATCCCTTGCATGAGGTATGCTGATACTTTTTTTTCTAATTTGCAAATCTACAAGGTGAATCAATGAAGATGGTGTTTTACCCAAAATACTCTCAGAAAATACATTTATTAATACAAGTATCATCATTTCCTTACTGGAATTTACTTTTGCATATTTATAAGCTGTAAGAATGGTGAAAGGAGGAAATTTATAACGTTAATTCCTTCTGCAGAGTAGTACTTCATGTACAATAGGGATTTATGGGCCCTGAAAATGTACTGAACAAAAATCAATCTACTTTTCATTAAAAAAAAAAAAAAAGATCAAAACTTTCGGGGAAATGATTATAGCTGAGCCAGATTTCCTCCAGACTTTGAAATTAATAGTTTCTCTTGCACAACAAAATAAATTTGCTAGCTTTCTAGTCTGTCATTTTTTATGATTCTCTGCAGGACTGCTAAGTGGAATTTGATAAGTTAAAACTGACAGGTGAAAAGCTTGTAAGGAATGCTCTGCAAACATGCAAATGCACAGGGGAATTCAGGGGTTTATACAGGATGAATTTTGGAGTGAGATGCTAAAATCCTGAAGCATATACCTCTAGAACAGCAAGAACATATATTTTATTTTGTAAGATCATACAGATTCATTGTTAACCTATTTGTGCCATCCCATAATTTCAAAGGATTTTTTTAAAGCTGAAAGCAAAAACATATCATTACATAAAATGTAAATAAGATATCACTTGCAGTTCTCTATCCCATGCCTCATCTTTGGCAAATAAACAGTTTTCATAAAAAAACAGCAATTACAATGCGTTTTGGTTTTTTGTGTTAGACATGATTTTCACTCGGTGCGAAAATAGGTATTTGCAAATGCTTATTGGCAATACCGATTTCACTAAAGCAGCAGGACATTTTGGAAAAATCTTCATAAAAACCTCATGATTTTTCCCACCAGCTATCACCTGGGAGATCTTTTTTCCTAATTCTAACTGCTAAATAAGACTGAAAAAAAAAAAAAAAAAGAGAACAGTATTTTTTTTAAGAAAAGGCCAGGTACACATTTTAGCCCTTAGCTCAAACAGTAACAGCCACCTCCACCTCCTCCTGCGCGTCCCCGCTTGCTGCCAGCCCCTGCCCCCCCCAGGGCAGAGCTTTCCCGCCAGCACCATCCCGCCTCCACCTACGCCTACCGAAAGCGTCCACCTAAGCTGAAGCATTTTAAAGAGAAGGTCCTGATCCCAGGAATAAAAGAAACCTTTTCCCCTGCATTTCTCTAGGAAATATTGGACTGGGGGTGCATTAAAAGAGCTAGAGCAAAGCTAGCTGGAAAATAGCTGCAGGTATCTGTACCAAACCCTCCCTTTCAGAGTTGGCGTAACAGCAATGAAACCAACACACCTTCCTGGTTTGGCTCTTTATTATTCACTCATTTTGCTATTGAAAAGAGTCAGGCTTTGTTATTAAAACATTAAATCATATTTATAAATAATAAGGCAAACCCCAGACATTGTCTTTCTCTCCTGTCAGTTCAGAGCCCTATATATCAAGTGCAGATATTCCCTGCAAAACTTTCAGATTTTAACTAATTATGTTGTTAATCAAGAGCATGACTACATTTTGATTGCATTCAGTTATCTCTCATCTCTTTCTTCTCAAAACGGTACAAAAAAAGATCCAGAACAAAAGGTTCACATCTCTCGCAGCTACTTTTTATGCGCATCTAATTAATCTTGGGACTATTAAAATTCAATACAATGAGAAAGTGGTCAATACCATAATTAAATAAATGAGCTCACACCACGGCGAAACAATCAAATCAAACAAGCTTCATCAAATATTCCTCATAAGTGACAGAACAAATACATTTCAATGCCTGTTTTAAAATTCCCCGATGATGTTACGATAGCCCTGTCTAATCTTCCAGAGAACAACAGTGGTGTCTCCTGCTGCATGTGATGTATTATCTATACCCTTTGAAACTCAGAGAATTTATCTCTAATACCTTTCCAGATCTAACGCTTTTTGAAATTCTAAGGCAACTAGAAATGGCTATTCACGCTCCAAGACAACTCAGCATCTGCAGATCAAAGGAGCTAAACAAACATTTCCTGCCTGCAAACCCAACAAGAAAAGCTTTCCAGCCGCAAAGCCATGCACGCCATAATCGCCATGTGCTCCTTATCTCTCAGCAGCTTTAGATTTTTATATTCAGGAGCGAAATGGACATTATTTGAAATAGGACATTACTCCTGTCTTGATAATCGTGTTATGTTTAGAGCCTGTCATGAAAGATTATTGAAATCCTCCTGAAATGCAGTCGTGAGAGAGTAACTGCGTAGGTTATTTTTATTAGTTACTTAAGAGTATTTGTGGGCAGCTTCTCAGAGCATAAATATCTGCTCCTCAACAGGAGAACTGTCCTACAGTTCTCCCAATAGTTTAACTGCAGTTTTGAAGACAGGAAAAAAAAAAAAAAATCCACCCTCCTGAATAGCCAGGCTCCGAGTTCCTGCAGCATGATGGCTGATTAACGGTGCTGTTATTCTTCCCACGATACGCATCGGTGACACAGAGAAAGGCTCAGTGATTAACGGCGTGTGAGCTCATGCGCTGAAATCATGTGCAGCCCTCACAGGACATGGGCTGTATGAATTTATTCGTGGTGGAGGAAAATGACTGCGCTTTGCCTCATCCACTTACCACCTTTATTTGCTGCTGTCAGAGGCAGTTTTCTGGTACTGCTTTAGCAGCAAACCCAACAGAGACGCAGTTTGGACAGACAGAGACCAATATATTCACACCTCTGAAATGCACCTTTAAAAACCTCCAGAACGAAACAAGCCACTTACTAGCAAAATCACTTTTGGGTGACCACATTTAGACTAGAATCCTTGCCAGCATCACATAAATTGATTGGTTTCATATGCCTAATCTGCAAAGCCCTGGCAGCAAAATCGTTACATGCAAGTTATAGATTATAGGCATTGAGCAGCGTGCTTCCCAGAGCGACAGCCCAGCTACCTGCCCAGTGCTGCTCCCAGCCAGATCATTCATATTTTTGCCAGTCTCTCCAGCAGATGAGATTTTGATCCCACATCTTGTGTAAGCAGCTACTTTTATGAGCCCATTCATCAAAAACTTGGGTGAATTTGTCAGCATGACTGACAGATATAAAAATGCTCAAAATGGGTCCCCTTCCCAATCTTTTGTCATCCACATCAAGTATCAGAGAATTCTCAGTGGAAATCTAAAAGCATGTTTTAACTCAAATTAAACCTAAGTATAAATTGGACTTTTTAACTTAGAGCCCACTACAACCCAGCGCGGCATGCCGGGTGAAGGACCGGAGGTGTTTAAGGTTGCATCATGCAAATGCCTCTTCTTGACAGGAGTTTTTTTTCTGCTGCTTGAGCACAGTAGGAATGGGAGATGGTCCAGGCTGCTGCTCCACTGGGCTTCACACTGGTCACACTGGGGGTGTAGTAACCCCTCACGCTATGCAACCCAGTGCATAAGCTTCTGGATAATTCCCATGCTAACTCAACTTGAAAATCTCTATGCCTTTCCCCCCCACATTCTTTGCTGCTCAGAGTTGTACTGGGATTGAGGTGATCCCAGTTTAATTCCTCTTTCTGCCACAATGCCCCGCGTGACCTTGCACAGTCTCTGCTTACATTATGTGCTATAATCCAGGGAACTGTGTCCTCCCCTCTTCATACAAGACAAACCCTCAATCCCTGCCTGAAGCAAACCAACAGCAGCCTTGACTAGGGAGACCAAACACAGCAAAATGCTGCATTTCTCCTCCTCTCCTGCCCTGGGGACCTTCTGCACCCACCGTTTCACTTCTTCCTCAGATGTCAACGGAGCTTCAAAATGGCAATTTCTGCCTCTGCTGAGCTGGTTTCTATACCCAGGTACTGAGAGTTCATTGCCTTGCTCCACTGCTCTTCTGAGGAGAGGAGGGTGGCAGCATGATTGGCTTTTCTCAGGGTGATTCTGGCTTGCAGATCTGTTAGAAGTGCTCACAAGTTTTGGAGTTTGGCAAGTTTTAGCACATTTACCTGTCAATTCTTATTAGTCACGTTTATCATTTGCTATTTGTTACAGTTCACTGTCTACAAGACCCGTGTTTAAAAATTTTACCATCTTACCTCCAAATATTACTAACGTTTAGTGCAATTGAAAATTACAATCAAGTACCACCTAACCCATCTCAGCTTTGGGAAAGGCAGACAGAGCACTTGCCCCACCCTCACAGCATTGGTGAATGAGGCTGTGTCCAGAAAAGCCAAGAAGAACTGGAGGGTTTTTCCACCTGGTTATGCTCACTCTGCATGCTTCCAGCTCTGCTTCATC
>NW_009259323.1:511232-515390 GCF_000687185.1 Egretta garzetta
CCTTAGGCTGTATTCCCCATTGCTTCGCACACAGCAAGGGCTTTGCTTTCTTACCCCATGGTCCAATTTCCTGAATTCACACTGCACTGTCTGAATAACAGTGTCCCAAATTGCTTTATTTCTGGCTGTACACACACACACACACACACACGCTCCTCATAACAAACTGCCAGGATTGTAGCTGTCCTGACAAGGGGAGAGGAGGAACAACACACAGCCCTATAGCCCACAGAAATTTCAAAGCTGGGCATCTGCCAGAAAAGTTTTCTCCATGACTTTGGACCCTCCTGAGGATGGGAGGAGACTCCTGTAACAGACCCAAGGGGCTGGGGAACTGCCCTGGCACCCTGACTGGTTAACGTGCATCACCGCAGGCTTGGCTCATCCTCACAGCAGCTGCAAATTTGCCTTTCGTCCCCTTTGCCTGGAAATCTGTGAGCAGCCCTGGAGTGACTGAGTCTGCAGAAAGTGAAGGAGGGATGGAGGCATGGGGTCAGCATTATCTCCTCTGCAGCAGGACCATTCTCCACCGAGAAGGTGGAAAATTTTGTCCCACAGGATTTCTGTCAAAGTTACCTACTTACAAAGTTCAGCACAGAGGCAATGTGGGATCTTTGCTGTACCTCTATCCCTTCAGTCCCACCAGATCTTTGCAGGCGTCTGACTTCTCATCACCAGGGGTGTTAGTGCAAAACCGCCTTCTAATTCACCCAAATGCTGGAGGTTTCCTCTCCTCAAATGCAAGAGAAACCCAGGGCTTAACCCCGACCCAGCACAAAAGCAACTGGAGAAACCTCACTGTGCCTCTGGACTGAGCCCCCAATCACTCTAGCAAATCAATCCCACAAAATAACCCATTGATGCCTCACATTCTGTGCTTCCCAGCATTTTCCCTTTAATTGCAAAATTGTATTAACATTTAAAAGAAAAGGGGACCAGATCTGTCACCTTGGTTGCCAGGGAACCTTCAAACACAAAGGCTGATTTCAGCAGGCGGCAGCCTGGCTGCTACCCTGGGTGCAGGGCTGCTGTGTCGTGGGGAGCCTGGTATTTCACTGTATGCTGCAATGTCATAAAATAAAAAAATTCATGGGAGGTCAGCGTCACAAATAGCTGGTGCCTCCAGCACTTTAACAGTGCCCATATGAATTTCACTTCCACGTGGAGAGAGTTGCACAGCATTCAGAGTGGCTTTATTAAGAGACTGCAGCATTTGCCCACTCCCCTGCAGTCCTGGAACCTGCAAGAGCTGCTGCAAACCCCAGTGCACCAACACGGACAGGCAGAAAGGATAGCCAAGCTATCCCACATGCACCCTCCTCCACACAGCACTCTTTTAGCCTTCTCCTGGCTGAGCAAGCAGCAGGGTTTGGAGGACAAAGCCATTCCTAGCGGCTAAAGCTTCCCAAGAGCAGGAAAGCGAGTTTGCAACACCTTCTGCACTGGGGAGAATCAGTGAGGGAGACACTTTTTTGCTGGCTCTGCACAAGCAGGGCCTCCACAGAGCGTCCCAAAAAGGAGTTGGGACGGTTTCTGGAAGAACCGGCACTCTCAGTCCTTGAGAGCACCAAAACAGATCCCACAGTGTCTCAGTTTTCTTGTTCTCATGTTGTTTCTGTCTGAAAATAGGATTTTCTAGTGGCTTAAGCTCCCAGCAACAGCCTACAGAGTTGAATCTATTTTTATATATATATATGCATATAAATGGTTCTGCAGAAACATGTGGAAAGTCAAAGTGACACTGTTGCGGTGAAATCATAACATATTGGTTTAAGGCAACTGTAGCCCCTTGCTGAGGCTGGCTTCCATAGGAGATAGATATGCAGTATCCCTGGAAGTGATTTTAAGGCCCCCGCACCCTGCTCCCTCATGCGAAAGGCGTCACAGCCCTGCTCCCTGGCACGTCCTCAGCTCCAGGATCAGCCCCAGCCCTGCAGACAAGAAGTATCACAGCTTAAGAACAACAAATAAAAGGTCAAAGTCACCTGGGCAGGGAGCTGCAGGGCGCCAGCCTGCTGCAGCCCAGCCCTCCTTCTGCCAGACCTGGCGGCTGCCTCCATGTTTCCACTCCTGCTCCAGACCCCGAGGGAGACATGTGCTTTCTGACAGCACAGTCTAAGATGGTATGTCAAGAAAATCCATGTCCTAATTATCCTGTGTTGCTAGCACAGTAAACAAGACCCCCAAAAAGGAGAAATTGCTCCTATTCTTTTTATTCCCCCCCCCCGCTTCTCTCCAGCTAGGCACTCACTAACAGTGGCATCTCATTTGTTTAATAATGATAGGGAATATTTGTGGGTGGTAACAACATACAATGCTTTGATGTATATTTGATAAAAAAAAGTTAACATATGCTCAGAGGGAGAAGGCAGTAATCAGAGGAAGGAAAGTTCTGGGTAGCAAATATGATCCACAGTGTCTCCTTCCAATTTCTAGCTCCATGTGTGTTATGGCCCAAGTGCCAGAGAAATCCCTGATAAATCAGTGTCAGGGCAGTGGGAAGTGCAGCGATGCTCATAAGGCTGCACTAGTGAAGCCCGTTCCATTTCTGAGCTGTCACTGACATTGCGTTCATCCTTGATGGATGACGGTCTGACAAAGCTGTTTTCTCATTGCAATGACCTAAAGAGGAGAGCTTGGCTCACCAGAGAGTTTACAATTAAGTTGCTTGGGGAAGGAGGCTGCAGCTGCTCGGCGTTTTAGAGGTGGAGGTCTCAAAGACGAGAAGCAAAAAAATGCCAGTTTTCAGTGCCTGATATCTCCGTTTGGGCGGAGGGTTGTGAGTCCAAATGAACGCACAGGCCATGAACGCAAGGCACCCATGAAAGCCCGCGCCCTCGCAGGGGCCCCCCCGCAGGCCAGGATGGACAAGCTCGCACAGACGTCACAGCTTGGCTGTGAACAGCACACCTAGCACATCACACCAGCACATCCTCCTTCCCACTGCCTTTTGGGGTAGGGACCATTCGTCATTCCTGATGTTTGGGAAACCATGTTAAAAACACATCTGGAGGCACTGTTCCACATGCAAATATCTGCTTAATTCATATAGCCGCAGAATAAATTAGGCAGGAAGGTGCCTCGTGGCCCTTCACTGTGTACCTTCCAGGTGAGCCTAGCTCCTCTTTTCTTACCACCCCCACTTTGGATAAAGATGGCAATTAGTTCCTGCTTCATCTCCCCGCTCCTGGCTGAACAGCTCCCTCAACCCTCCTCATCCATCCAGTGCTCCAGCCCCACCCAGCAGCTCAGGACATGTGTTTCCAAAAAACCCACAAAACAATCCCGAACAAAAACCACCAAACAAACAAAAATCCAACCCACAAACCAACAGTGTAGGAAGTTCAAAATAAAAATGCCTACTAATTGTCAAATCTCCAACTTATGTCATGAAAGTTTCAGCTTCTTAAATATATTCCATGCTCTTGGCCTTTGACTGAGTTTATATGCTTGGTTATAACTTGGAAAAAACCTTTAAGGATGAAGAAGCCAAGGCAAAATTTTAACACCGTTAGTCTGGCTCAGACTCGCAACACTTACAGAAATTGCAAATTTTCCCATGCTAATCCTGCTCATTCATATTAATGCATGGGAGATCAGTGTTAGTCTGATCAAAATGCATACTCAGTGTTGTGGGCTTACTTATTTAAAATAAGGTTTATTATCAGAATGCTACATTAAAATAAAATTAATACTGTGAAGGCAGCAAGGCTTGCTAAAGTGCTTTGAGGATACTTAACCAGACTTAGGACAACATTATCCAGAATACCTCCGAAGTTAATCAAGTATTTTGTGGGAATTATAGGCAGGGGAATTAGGAGTCAAACTGGACACAAGGTACAAATTATAATCTTTGAGTGATTTGGTAAAGTAGAACTAATCCAGGAAGGGACAAAATTATGTCCAAAATGCCCAGTGAGAGAACACAAATGTCACAAGGTATCTCAGGATGAAGCTGAAAGTTTCTTAGTGGCATTTTGTCTGAAGAAGGGGAGCAAAGGCAGTTAGCTCATGATACTCTCCAAAGCCTATCATGAAAAATAACTCACAAAAATTCATTCAAAGATATATTTAAATTCATTTCTGCACAGATAAAATGTATTTTTGGAAAAGTGATGCCAATATTTTAGCTCAAAGAAGATGCAGGAGATACTGGCA
>NW_009259323.1:515638-522253 GCF_000687185.1 Egretta garzetta
AAGATGCAGCAGATAAGGGCAAACTGAATCTTGCCCTACACAATAGCTCATGTGAACAAAAGCAGCCTGGCAGCCTTGCCATTTGAAATGGATATTGTTCTTATTCTTGTGGATTACATGGTGCCTGAAACCTGATGTTAAGACGCTAAGAGAGATGAGAACAGTTTGATGGGTACTACCGTTTCTCCCCCCTTGGAAAGGATTTTTGAGCTTGCAAAGTTGATTACATTCTTTGCATTTTGCTGCTAGTATGTCAGTTATTTCTGTTTCCACGGCTAGCGGAGAGATCTCTCTCTCATACATAAAGCCAAAGCCGGCTGTTTACATAAAGAGTTGGAAATGAGAACTGCAAAATGCTGACTGCCAGCAAGGGCAGCCAAGACTGACACAGTTCAGATGGTATTAGTGGGAATCACACGGTCCATCTCCAGGCTTTGTATCTCTTTTTAGGCCTGTCACCTCAGCTGATTTTGCTGTAATTTTCAGAACCACCCTAGAAAACATACACTTCTTAAATAAGGATGTTTCAGTATTGCTCATCGATAGATCTGATCTTTTGCAGCTCTGAGAATCTCGGCTACCATCTGAATGCAGCTCCATACTCATTATCCCAGCTCGTTACTGCAATGTTCTCAAGTAACGAAGCACAGCACATAATCTGGCTGATCATTTAGCTCCAAAGGACAGAAAGGCAGAATTAAATAATAGCAGAAACTGCACTCCTGTCAAAAGATATTTCTTATGAGCCATTCTGAAGAATGGATTTTTTCAGAGTTTAATTTACCACCCCTCGGAAGTCTACACATGCACCAAATCTGGACAATCACAAGAACAAAAGCTACTGAATTCAATGAGCCAAAGATTTTTTTTTTTCTCCCTTCTACCTCCCCTGCAGGATATGTGGTAGTTTATGCTCCACCTGGAGCTCATGTCAGCTAGTCTGCTTAGGCACTCACAGCCAGTCTTCCTCCTCCTTGCTCCAGTGCAAAGGGACATGGTCCCTGCCTAAATCAAGCTCATGCTTCATTAAAGTCTAGTTATTGCAGCCCTGCACAGCAAGGCATTGCCCAAGGCCAGGAAAGATGCAATGAGGATAGAAACCAAGAGTTCCCTGGAGTACCTAGAGCAACCTGAAGCAGGCAGATGTCAGGCAGTCAGCAGAAAGACTCCCACTGGTTTCACTGGGCTTAAATTAGGGCTTCAATTATTTTAGATAGTGGGAGGCACCCTCTGTAGGGCAAGGTGGAAGGAAGGGAAGGGGGAGGTCTGGCTTTCCTTGGGCACCCGTGGTTTGTAGGACAATGCAATTGCCAGTCGGAGAGAAATGTGACCAAGCTGCACACAGGAACCCAGGAGCACGGTGTCTGCGGAAGGCTTTGTTTTGGGGCAGGCTTTGCAATGGCTCCCATTTCTCAAGAGTGGTGCTGCCCAAAGCCAGGGAGCAGGAACAGCAGTGAAGGGATGCACTGTCAAACTCTACCTCACATCTGGACCTTGATAAGGAAACAAACTCGACATGCATGCAAACGTTTGCAAAAACAGCAAAAAATATTTTGCAAAATAATGATCTACAACAGGGAAATATTTTCATCTTCAGTTGCCCTTTATAAAAAGTTACCCGTTACGAGAGGTGGTGAGCAATTTGGGAGTTTCAATTCCACCTCTTGGGCTCCTTCCCAAATTGCCGATTTGGGCTCAGGTGCTCAAATTCAGACTGCCCCATGTTGGGGTTTAGCCACTCTGTCCAGGGAAAGTCAGCTCTCCAGCAAAGCTCATGAGAGGTTTCAGCGTATGTGCATCTGTCTTCTCCTGTTCTTTTGGCAAGATGAAATCTGTTTGCTCGGGTGGGAGCGGAAAGGTGGGCCAACGCTACAGGCAGTTGTTCTGCACCGCTACAGCAAAGCCCACTTTGCAGACCAGCTACAGGGCCACATCTCCCTGGGGAGGATGGCGAGAGCTCAGCTGAACCAGCGAGCAGTACGGACAGACACACGATGTCCCCGTGGTCCCTCCACCACCACCATGCAATACTTCTTGTGGCAGGGCAAGATGGGCAATCCCAAGGGAAGGGCCAGTTTAGCAAGTGTGCATTATGTGCAATGCCTCCCTTAGACATTCCCACACCACTTTCTGCCTGCGAAATGCTCTCTCTACCATTTTCACTGGGCCTTTTTGGTTACTTAGAATTTTAAGCCAGGTTGCAAAAATCTCAGTACAGCTTTCCACAGCATGGGAAAGATGTTGCGTTGTGTTGGGGTTTTTAAAACTGAAAATGCTCTGAAGAAAATGCTATGATTTATAAATCCAGGGGGCTGGGGGCAAAGCAGACCTGTGAAAATATATCTGGCTGCTATCCTACCACTGTCTAGCTCTAAGAGCAGTGCAATTGTCTGCCTGTAACCTAAGCCATCCTGCACACCAAATGACAGGAAAATGTTTGACCAAAACAACCCCTAAAAAACTGAAGAACCATTTCACAGCCCACAGCCATCGCCATCACTCAGAACAAAATGCTTACTAACCCTAAAACATTTCCATAAACACAGCCTTTGTGAAGCCATCCTTCTCGCAAGCATGGTTGCTGGAGAAGGGACTGAAATAGCAGCTCGTTAGGAGACTCATTACAGCCAACCCACAGACATTTTTATGACCTAGTTAACATCTGATGGCCAACATTAGCAAATGCAGCCATCCGTGAGGCCCATCTTTGCACACTGCCGAGCACTTGCTGGCCCTGTCAGCAGGGCTCTTGCCTTGCGACCAGGCTGTTTGGGTACCTGGTTTTAAAAACACAGGCAGAAGCCTTGTGGCTGTAGCTGGGGGAAAGACAAAGACAGGACTGGCTCCTTTCTATCTCCTGATTCACCAGAAAACTCTCGGTTCGGTAAGCTAATGGTACCAGAAGGGCTTTGCAAAGGGCGGTCCGGAGCTGAGCAACACCCAAACACACAGCCTGGCTCTGCCCCTCATCTGGAGCACTCGGCTGGTGGCACCACGGCTCCGTGTCAGCCGGCATCTGTGAAGCTCTGCCAACAAGTGTCAGGGTCATTTATCTCTCCTGCTCTGCACCACTGCAAGGGTGAGGCTGCTGCAGCGTGCGAGCAGTAACTCCTGCCAAGCAGGAGGCTCAGCAAGCAGCGTCCTTACCCCAGCGAGCTTGGGAGCAAGGGGCTGTCGGGTCTGGGAGTTTAGGATCCCAGCCCAACTTCACACAGGCTGCTCAGTGCCAGAGATCAGGAGCTTTTGTCTGCAGCCACTTCTGAGTTCAGGTTGCTAATGCACAAATAAGCACAGACGCAGAAGCAGCGGAGACAGCAGAAACATCACAGGCTCCCATGTGCCATGCCAGCCAGGGAGGCAGAAAGCTGCTGGTCCTGCCCCTGCTGCCGTACAAGCTCATGCAGGCGTACAGCCTGCTCCATCCTTACACAGGGCATTCACCTGCAATGGCCTCTCTCTTCCTTCACTGCAGAAACCCCTTCACATTTCTTCTTTTGGACCCTCTTCCCACACCAGTGTAATAGAAACATTTAGCAAGGAGAAGGGAAAAAATTGCATCCAGGCTACAAAAATGTTCTTTGGTGTCAGATAAAGTAGTGCTACTGCTCGGTATCTGCTGCATGCAATAAAACCTATGCTGGTGCTCACAGGAGGAGCTGATGAGCAGGAGCATGGGACCTGGGGCAGCCACGTTGGGCCATCAGGCCTAGAGAGCTGTAAGAGGGACTCAACCTTCTTGATTCATGCAAACAAACTTTTTCTTATCTTGTCTCCAGTATTTGCACAGTTCTGTCCTCTCACACATACAGAGCCTCAAAGGCAATGAAGCCTTGACAGTTTGCTGTTAAGCAACAGGCCCCCAGGGCCAGCCGCGGCCCGAGCACTGCAGCCCTGACAAACAGCACCGTTCTCAGCACAGAACATCCCCCACAAATACCCTGCTCCCAGACGAGACATGGCACTGCTCTCAAGCATTCCCCTGAAGCAGGTTGATGCCTCCAGAGCTCCTTATTTAAAGGAGGCTGTTCATAAACCTCCAAGCCCTGTAAGTCAGTCTCACAACCTTTGCAAAAGGCACATTTGGTGCCCGGGCATTCTGATGAAAAGCAGCCCCTGGGAGGCAGCCGGGTGCCTGGACACACGGCTGTGAGGCCCTGGAGGCACGGTTCTCCTGTGCTGCGGTACCGTGGGCACATCTTGTGTGCGCAGGGCTTGTCTGAGCAAGAATGAGAATAGGCCCCCCACAAAGAGTTAGGAAGGGCCTATGCAGAAAACATTGCAAAACATTGCACTACAGTTCGTTAGAGTACTAGGAAATCTGGAGCAGGCACCCCAAATCCTGGCGCCAGCGAGAGCAGCAAATGCAGTTCCACCAAAGCCTCTCAGGCATCACTGCTGACTGACTGAGATCATCGCACCCGTGATCACCCAGCCTGGAGAGAGCTGAGGCCAGACTGGGGCCGTTTTTACATGGCCTGGAGTGTTGGCCAACTCAAACCCAAGTCAGCTCTTCAGGGAAGATGTAACCCACCCTAAGAGAAGAGACAAGTGCTTTGCATCTTGACCTTGGCCAAGCCTGTCAGGGCATCCCCAACTGCAGCTGTGAATTGGCTCTGCTATTCACCCTCCAGGACATGGGCTTTCTGGGAAGATAAAATCTGAAATGGTTGTGGTCAAGAATCATCTTCTAAAGGCTTCACAAATTAGTTGGCAGATTTAGGTATCAGCAATTGGCAACAACGCTCAGGAGGCAGCACAGCCCTGGCTGAAGTTTCAAGGTTGCAATGACCTGGATTTTCCAGCTCACACATCTTATGTCATATACCAGGACACCTGGGATTAAACTGGCTGCAACTCTGGAGGAAAACAGGAATTTTCCCCCTCCCTCCCATGACTGTCAGGCTGTGGGGTCTTCTTGTTCGTAGAGGGAGCAGAGCTCGAGGGGCTGGAGATTGTCCCACATCCTCAGTGCCCCAGGGCCTTTGGCACTAGCGGGAGGAAATCTTTGCAAAAGTTACTTCAGCAAAACAGGCTCTTCCCTATGGAGAAAAAAAACCATGGTTTTGAGATACAGGCATTTTCTAACAGGATTCTACTGAAAATTTTCTGCACGGCTCTCATTCATCTGTGGATATTTCTTTAAAATTTTTCCCCTGATCCCTACAGGCGATGAGGGGAGCAGAGCGTGGGGTGGGGTACACCTGGGGGACGGTGCCTGGCTGCACTGCAGCCTGGTGGAACGCAGGCCTGAGCCAGAGAGAGGAGCTCTGACGCTCTTGGGAAATGGGTATCTCTTGGTAGTGGGTTGGTTTTTTTTTTCCTCTTTTAAGGGGAGCGGCTGAAAGACACATGCACAAAGGCTCCAGGGTTCATAATAAAGATTACAAAACTGCTGCTATCTAAATTTAACCACAAACTCTCTGAGTCCTCCCACTTCTTGTGGGAGCAGAGGGGCTTTATGGACTGGATTTTTTCATTTAATTTATTTAATCTTTTTTTTGTTTGGTGCTTTTTTTTTTTTTGCATGGCTTGATCAATCCAAACAGCATTTACTGGACAGAAGTGGCAAGGATCTCTTGTCTTTTCTAACCAGAGGGTATTTACCTCTGTAAATAACACAAGTGAAGATTTTTAAGACTATAATTAAGAGAAATGGTACTGTAGCAAATAGACTTCTGGTGGTGATCCAGAGCAAAAGGAAGAGATCGTGTACCAAAAAAAGCCAAAAAAGCCCCCTGTAATTATATACCAAGCTACCAATGTAGAGTTGCATAATTAAGGCAATACATACACACAGAAATATATGCATGCAAGCTCCCTGCTCAGAAAAAGGCATGTGGCTGCAGGAACTTTCAGTTAAATTAGCACTCTCATAGGAAAATGTTCAAAATATATCTATACATTCAATAAGATGGCACCATATCATAGGAACAGATGCGACTTTGCCTTACCTCTAATGATCTCAGGTATAAAAAGCAATCATGATGGACTAGTTTATTACAGCTTTCCTATTCAATAACAAAAAAGATCCTACTCTGCTTTAATTTTAGTGTCAAAAAGGGGAGGTAGAGAATGAAAAGGGAACCAGGTACGAAATGTACGATTTTGCTAAATATAATCAGTGGCTGTACCAACCCCCGACTGGCACACATAGAAAGGAGGGCATTTCATGCAAACGGGAAGCCCGGTAATTGTTTCCTTTCGACAGTCGATACCCATTTCATTCCACGGGGCCATTACTTGCCTTTCCACGTGCCACCCTGCGAATGTCGCAGCTCATCGCCTCCTACGCGCAGCCAAACCATGACTATCCCCAGTCCGCTCCCTGTGGCAGCAAAAGGACTTTTGCTCCAGGCTGTGCAGGTGTCCTTTGCGCCCTGTATCTACAGGTACAGATCTAAATAGCAGATGTAGGAGACCAAGCGGAATCGCTCTAATGGATTAAATTTTTGCCTACCTGTCGTGGTTTAACCCAGCTGGCAACTCAGCACCACGCAGCCGCTCGCTCACTCCCCCCTCCCTCAGTGGGATGGGGGAGAGAATCGGAAAGAAAATAAAAGGTTAGAGCCGAGGGCTGAGATAAAGACAGTTTAATAAGAGAAAATAATAATAATA
>NW_009259323.1:522297-553878 GCF_000687185.1 Egretta garzetta
TCTATGGTATGGAATAGCTCTTTGGTCAGTTTGGGTTAGCTGTGCTAGCTGTGCTCCCTCCCAGCTTGTTATGCACCTGGCCGAGCAGGAGAAGCTCAAAAAGTCCTTGAGTAGTCTGAGCACTACTTGGCAACAGCTGAAAACATCAGTGTGTTATCAACATTCTTCTGGTACTAAATCCAAAACACAGCACTGTGCTAGCTACTATGAAGAAAATTAACTCTATCCCAGCCGAAACCAGGACACTACCCTACCGTCATCACAGAGGAGTCTCACAAAATGGCTCACAGCTCCTCCTCCAAAACCCAGCTTCTGCATGTTGGTATTTATGAGGGAAACATAACAGCACTGGGGAGCTCAGCCCAGACCGATGCCAAACTGAGCCTCCTTTTTGCTGTCCGAGCAGCCGTACTCATCTCTCCTCGGTTTATATTTCAACTGAGCTCACTGACTGCAGCTTTCAGCTTGTGCCCACACTGTCATTGTCAGCGCAAGCCAAGACCCCATTACCTAGGGATATGGGAGATGATGCCCTCAACCCTCTAAGAGCTTATGAAAATATTCATGCAATATGTTTTGTTTGCCTTTGCTTCATTTGGCTTTCACCCTTCAGGCTTCTTTCCAATGAGCTGAAAGCAGAACCGAGCAGCCCTGAATTTCACCTTTTGTCGCCTCAGCAGCACAAGAGATTGCTCCATGCTGAGCTGCAGAAACAGAGGGTGAGCTTGCTGCTGCTGTCGAAGTGCAACCCCAGGTGGCCCGATCCTCGGCTGGGTCTCAGCTCTGCTGCACACCCCCAGTGCACGCGGTGACCCCCATGCCTGCAGTGTCTGCAGCCTGACAGGGAGCAGGCAACCTTGCACCCCTGTGTTTATTTGCTGCCACAGAGCCTGGGTGCAAGGTGAGCCCACCCCAGTAGGGTGAAGGAGGCCTGCTCTGGTGAGGAGTGGGGACAATCGCACCCTGTGCTGTCCCAGGGGACATGGATGCTGCCACGAGAGCATGCAGTGCTCTTTTTAGATGACTGCAGTTGCTCTTGGAGCACAAAAGCATTTATTTGTGGCATGAATTCCCCTGGGAGCTCTGCCCCCAACTGCATCCTGTTAGAGCTGCCAGTGCTGCCTAGAAATGGTTTTCTATAGGTGGGAGCATCAAGGTTTCATGTTCTGTCAAATATATCAGCAACTTTGTTAAACTCTTGCAGAGGAGGATTTTGCCAAACTCTACAAAAAGGAAAGTGCTCTTGCTTTTGGGAGGTGCGGATGCTTTCTGGGAAAGACAGGATACTAGTGGGTCACCGCTTGATGCTGAAAACCCTGCTGCTTATAAGGGACAATTAACTAATTGCTTAATAATTAACTACACGTCTTATGGACTTTTAATAATAAATAAATAAAATAATAATCTCTTCAGAAAGCTTGAGTTATATCCTTAGCTTTAAGCACCTGGAAATCTTGAGCAGCTCATAGCAAGTGCCTCCAGAAAGGGGAACACACAAATAACACAACACAACGCACATATTTTACAGCAAAATTCAGGAGAATAGGAAGATGCATTTGGACTATGGAGTTTACATGTTTTGATACTTTCTTGTTCCTTTCTCACCCTGCTCCCAGCCAAACCCAAGTCACTTTGTAGTTCAGCATAATTTAAAGCAGCGTGACCACTCTGAAATGGGCTGTTTTGTCTAAGACTGGTAGTGCTTAGATATACAGGTAAAGGGTAAAAAAAAAAAAAAAAAAAAACCAGGAACTTTCTTCTCAATTATTCAGCATTAAATGCAAACCTGCAAGAAGTGGAACCTCCCCTGACTTTGTAGCACTGCACACATAGCCTCACCTTGGCTGAGGCCATAAAGCCTAAGGCCAAGCCCTAAGAACAGAAGAAACATCTAGTTAAAAAAACCAAACCAAAACAAAAGCCCCAGAACTGAATTTTTCAAGAAC
This sequence comes from Egretta garzetta, assembly GCF_000687185.1. Classification (NCBI taxonomy): domain Eukaryota; kingdom Metazoa; phylum Chordata; class Aves; order Pelecaniformes; family Ardeidae; genus Egretta; species Egretta garzetta. The sequence continues at coordinate 524,244 of NW_009259323.1, forward strand.
ATAGAAAGTGAGGAAGAAAGCAGGAGAAAGCCCTGACAGGCAACAAAAGAAGCACAGAGAGGCTGACTGAGAAACTCCTCCATTTTCACAAAACACTAACAGACCTAACACAACCACCCTGTCCTTCCTTGGTGAAAACGCATGACCTGGCTGGATCCCATTGAACAGGGAGCGATAATATCCAAAGGTGCATTAGAGAGGCTTAGAAAGGTGTACGCCAGCATCAGGAGAGACCTGCAAGCTGCTTGGGGGGGACACGGGCTCTCGTCTCCATTCCCAAGCTCCAGCATGCCTCCGGCTGCAGCTGGGGGAAGAGCCAGGCAGGGCAGCACAGCAGCCCCTTGTTTCTCATCTAGATGTTGAGCTACGCACAGCAAGCATGCTCAGAAAAAAATACAAAATAAAATGTCCCAACCTAATAAACAGTTCTCATTACTTTGTAGGTGTCAAAGCCAGTCATTTCATGACACAGCATGAATTCTGTCCTCTGACAGTCGGTACCTGCAACCACTCCAGTTCTGACAGTCAGGAAACCATATAATGGAGCACTCAGGAGCATCTAAAAATAGAGGGATTAGGAGATCATGGATGGCAGGTCAGGGGCAGGCAGAACAAGACAGCCTTCTGCAGATAACACATCCTGTGTCCCATTCCCACCTCATAAAAAAATGCATTAAAGTCAACGTTTTGCAAAATCATCTTTGCAATTAAGCCTCTAGAATAGGACCTTTTCAGTCAACCTTGGGGGGTTGCTGTAATGCAGGATGGGCAGCAGCAGAGGAAAGGGAGGAAGAGAGAAGCACCACGTCCCACTTCATCCCAAGCTGAACCATCCTGTTGCAGAGGAGCCAACAGCCAATGCTCAGTCTGGATGCCAGTCCCATTCACCAGCCTTTTGGCCATGCTGGAGTTGGTCAGCCTTTCTCCCCTGCTCTCAAAAACATCAGTGTATTTCTCATTTTGTTCCAGCATGGGACAGAAGTGGCTTTTGAAACCCCGGCTGTGCCCACAAAGCAGAGCCTTGCCACCTGCCAGCCCTCACCATGCCGGCACAGAGCTCCGTGCACCGCTCCACTCCTGCTTCCCGGCACCGCGAGGAGACAGATGGTACAGAGAAATTATAACAGCTCCTAGGCAGCCTCCCGCAAGTGGGCTTTGTAACGATGGAGAAGTAGACTGAAAGAAAGACATCATGTAGTAAGATTTTGATAAGTTTTGCAGAGTACCCAGTGACCTTCAATAGCAAAGGGCCGGGGAGCAGACTGGCAGGGGATGTATAAAGTGAGCACATTCGTTTTGCTTCACATGCTGTCTATGCAACAGTGATTTTAAACAATTTGAAGCTGCCCACCCTCTTGTCATTTAAAAGTTCAGCTGTATTCCCATTTCAGGATGAATCACAGAGTGATGAACTTGCCTACCAGCTAAGAACACCAGTCCAGCACTGGGCTGGCTGGCACTAAGCCTGGCCCAAAGCCCCACTGGCTTTATTAAGACTCTCTGAACTCTCATGTCCACGTTAGCGGGTCACGATGTAGGACTGGGATTTTTGTGCTGGCTCACATGAAGCAGACTTATTTCCATTAGAAATTCTCCAGCTGTGCATTCAAGAAAGATTAGCCTGTGTTTACTGGGGAGAGGAAATAAAACAGCCCAATAGATGTCTCTGTGTAATGCCAAGAGATCTCAGGATGACATGCACTGACAGAGGCTGAAAATCCAGAGCCAGACGAAATGTCATCAGTATTACTCAGCTTCTTACCATGGAAGCGTTAACATGTAAATTTGCTACAGTCATAGCAAAGGGTTTCCTGATGGATCCAGTTTCACACAGGGCAAAAGGAATTTACCATTTGTTAATTCTAGTCTGCAAATCTGGGCAGTTCCCAGAAGCAGCAGCAGAGAAGGGACACGTCAGAGCAGACTGGTGATCTGGCAGATCACCTTCCACATGCTATTGAAACTACTCCATGGTTTTGCAGATGGACCTTCTTAGCTTTTAACCATATGGGGTCTTAGATTCTGCATAGCTAGAACAAGATTTATAGTAAACGTGGATCCCTGCAGATTCCATAACAAACTAACATCTAGCTGTGGGCCAGCAAAGCGGGACCCCATGGAAGATCACCAGAGAAGACACAATATTCCACAGTACCAGAAGTCAGGACACTCACTGCCAACACCCTTCCAGTTCCTGTGAAGGAGTTGAACCAGTTTCTCCCAGTATGTCTCTTGAAAATGCATCATGAACCTTCCCGGCAAATCAGCCTTTTCCTCATAAAATTGTTTAATCAAGATTTCCCATGCAGGTGGCTTGAATGCATCCTTCCTATTGCATTAATATATGCAAGCGGATGACATTATTGATGCAAGCAAAGGAATAAAAGGTCACTGAAGCAAGTTTAATTAAAGAGAAAGTCTGAACTTGAGCAAGAGTTATCTAAACTGAGGCATATCGATTAGCTGAGCCAGTTTTAATTATTACAAGACAACCACAAGTTTACTTTGATATTGAACAGAAGAATCCTTCAGATCACGCTATCTCATCTCTCTGACATTTCCAACCACTTGGGAGATCGGTTAGGCTAAAACCAACAGAGAATAACTACAAGTGAGCAGAGGTCTCCAGACCGACGCAGGCAGAGCTCCTGTCCTTGATGAAAGATCAAAGCTGCTGCACAGCACCCTTCTGGGGGTGAAGAAGTCGCAGCCATCTGAGTAGCAGAGTGGCTTAAATCATGTAGGATACAGCTAATGCATATTATAAAAAAAAAAAAAAAAAAAGAAAGAAAAATGAGAGCATCACACATCAGCCTAGAAATTGAAATAAATAAAGGAAAGAAGGAAGGCAAAGAGAGGGGGTACAGCCATCCCAGAGTTGTAGATGGTGTGGGGAAGGGAAACAAAATACAATATTTTTTTTTTTTTCTTTTAACCTTAATACAAACCAAGGCATGAGGAGTCAGCAGCCCCATTCCTAAAGGAGAACCGATCCACAGGGCTCGCCCAGGGCCTTGACTTGCTCAAGAGGAGGCTGCTCCTCCCATCACCTGCACAAGACAACCCTGATTCCCAGCAAAGATTTTTGGGTGAAGTTTTTAAATATGTCTTACCCCAGTGGAACAAGTGACTCCCACCAAAGCTCAGAGAGCTCATTTTCTCTACTTAACCTTCTTCCTTTTCCAAGCACACTTTTTCCCCCAAATGAAGAGATATTGCCTGCACATTAGCTCCATCACATGTGTAACATGACAGGGATGCAGTTGCTAAGCGACTACCATGGGGCGGGGGGGGACAGGACTTTCTAAGAATGTTAGCAATCATCTGAGAGAATGCGCCCAACTGAGAGTTGATTCTGGTGCGATAAGAAAGGCAGAGAAATGAGCCCAACCTCCACACCACAGATGAGGTTTAATCAAAAAGAAACTGCTTCCAATAAGTTGTTTCAATGTCCTGAACAATCTGATAAACAATGAAGCACAGAGCATAAATACAAAGCACCTAGAAAACAGGCAAGACTTTTAATCATGGCAAATTCTAGCACAAGAGCAAAAAAATCAGGGCAAATGCTGCCAAAGCAAAACAGGATAGATAGCATCAGATGTGAAGAGCTAATTGAAATTATCCCAGTGTAGCTAAAATAATTAAGTTGAAGCTTAGTTCTAATAGGAGCTAATTCTCCTCTGAAGGAGGCTGCCCTCCAGCGCCAGCTGGGCGGCATCCCCCTCACACCCTGCCAGCCTCCACCGCTGCAGCAAGCCCACCCATTTCACCATGAAAGGTCTTCACTGCCACAACACTGGGCACTGCTTTTCTGAGAGGGGCTTTGGGTCCCTGCTCACCTCTGAAACCTCAGGGCTCTGGGGTTCAAGCACAGTGAGCCCCTGCATGGCACAGAACTGGAGAAAAGGGGGACCAGAAGTAGAGGCTTGCCCCCCCTCCGGAGTTGATACCAGGGCGCAACAAAGGGGAAGGCCATGCTTCTGGGGATGGGGAGTTTTGCTTCAACTACTGTCTCAAGGAAAGGTCCTCCCCCCTAAAACAAGGGTTCTTCAAGCTCACCCTGAGACTAAAGGTATGGAGCAAAGCCAGCAGCACCTCAGGTAGCTGCTGATTCATACACAGCAAATCACCTTAGAAAGAGCTGGGTCCCTTCACCTCCCCAGGGAAGTGGCTGCTGTTACACCCCTCTCTTTTAACCCTTCTTTCTCACTTACCTCTCCAACCCCAGTGCCCTCCTACTTGCTACAGCTCCTGCCTGCCAGCATCAACCATCATTTCTCTCTGTGCCTGAGGCTCATATTAATTGGTTCCTTGCAGCTCTTCCCATAGTCCATCAGCTGCTTCTTGTATTTTCCCACTAATCTTCCTGAGCCAGAGGGCCAAAGCCACCTGGTGCTCACCTCCCTGAGGCTCTTCCACCCTGCCCTGTGGTCAGCTTTGGCCATTGGCTTCCAGAAGCACCAGAAGTCAATCGCCCATAGGCTGCACTGATTAGCAGTGATTGCACTTCAGTCAGCAGCCAGCGCTGTGGAGTTCAGCAGCTTTGATTTTGCTTGTTAGGAGAAAGGGATGTTAGAAATATTCTAGCCTTGATCTCAGCTGGTCAGGTAAATTTTTAAAAGATTAAATGGAGCAAAGATTATATTATGAGGGGAAGAGATAGAGGTTTTTCCCCCTAAGACTGAACAGAGTTCTCAGTGATGTTGTAAATAGTATGCTGAAGGCACCTGAACCAAGGACCACAACTGTAATAAGAGGAAACCCAAAGGATGCTCTGAGCTGGTATAGATCACAAGGGAAAACTCCACTCAGTCAAGGAGTTTTTGCAATGAGAAATCACAGAGTCGTTAGAGTCACTGAATGAAGATGAGAGGCTGGATCCATATTTAGTTACCTCCCTAAACAACAGCTCACAAAGTGCTTCTAGATGATTAATGAAACCAGAGACGAAGTGAGGGTACAATCGGTGTCCTCAGCACGGGTAGGCAGAGCTGCTCTGTGCACGATGGCGAGGAACAAGTCGTGGAAGTCAAATACCGGTCTGATCTCCTCTGAAAGCACCCGATCGCTGCTGCACGCTTTTCATGCTGTGGTAATTAAAATGCAGGCTGAGTCCTTGTTGGCTTCCCTTGGCTAAGTGAAGAGAGCTAAAACCCATTCGCAAGTACTCTTAAAGTTCAGGCACTGCTGTTCGTACCAGCAGCATACAGCAGAGCCAGGAACAAAACATCTCGGGAGTCAAGAAATCAAGGAGCCTGTCCTAAATCCCCCACAGTGGCAATCAGGCTGATCTCAAGCTCATCCTTCTCTAACTGAAAGTTATATTAAAAAAATGTACAAATAACCTGCCCTCCCTCTTCACATCAATGCATTTAAAAATAATAATTCTTTTCTACATGTGACTTCAACTTTTTGAGTTATCTCCATTACTGCCAGCCAGAGCTGAGCTTTCTGCAAGGCTGAGCTTCCCCCAGTTTCCAGGCCTACCCTCTGCCCAGGCTGTCCTGTCCTAGGAAAACTGACTGATTTATTTGCTAAAATCCATCCAGTAAGGACATCCCAATATAAAAAATTACAGCATGGGGACTTTTCTGGTATGCATAGTTTTTGCGGCAAGACAGATTTTCAGTCTTAATGTTAGATGTACGGATGCAGAAGGACAGACAACTGCTGAAATTGAGCATACCCACACTCCTTCCATCATTCCATGCTCCTGTCAAATTCCTCTCTGGAAGCACGATATACCAAATGGCACCATAGCACACAGGACATCTCTCTAATAGACTCTCATTCCTGTCATCTTCTTCCACATCAAACCACAAAACATTTCCAGGCACTCTAGAAAGCCAGCATGGTCTCCACAGCGCCCCGAGATCAATCTACAGTTTTAATGTAGTTTTGTCAAAAAATATTAATGCACCTAATGGTAACATAATGAGGCAAGGCTTAACCCAGCTGCACGACAATTAAAGCAGATTAATATTATTTCACAGGACCTAGTCCTTTTGCAAAGAAGTCACTTGCCTGTCTGCGTGCCAGATTTGAAGCTACAGTTTCCTCTGATGTGAAATTCTACTTTCTGATCAAAGAAGCCTACCTCTGAAAAGAAGAGCTCAAGCCAACTTGATTTGCACTGATAATCTGCAGTTTCAAGAACGTTACTGTGTGGACCAGCTATTAGATACATCAGAAAATCCTGGGACAGGGTAAAGACGTGAAAGCCATGTGTTCACGCTTTGGACTGTGGTTTCGGGTACTCAGGTGAAGAGTGCTGTACCGAGGCAATGTCTTTGCCTTTCACTCTCTGCTGTTGTCAGGGCTGGGATAAATCCTTCCCACGCTGTGCTTACACAGAGATGCTCTACATCACTTCAATTCCCTAAACTGTGTTTCTCCCTTTGCCTTCATATGTTTTGGCTTTTTCCTGAGTTCTGACATCCAGCCCCAGAAGCCTTCCACATCCCTTTTACCCTACATGAGTCCCCCAAAAAGAAGGGTGGGGGGTGGGTTTTGCTGTCTTTAATTCTCCACTGTGCCAGGGATGGAGCTTGGGCCCACTGAAGACATGCAACAAGGTCTGAAAAGTAGACAGAAAGGTCCTGAGCTATGGAGAGGGAGGCAGGCAGGACCAAACGGTGGCAGCTGGTGGGACAGCAGTCCTCTTTGCACCACTCCTCACACCAGGCTCCATTCAAACTGCTTTCCACGTCTATGGATGTACCTCGGCCATGAGGGCTGCTCCTGCCTGGACCTGCAATTCTGATCATATATGCTAGGCATGGAGAGTTTGAACGTTGCCCAGGGAGAAGGGCCAGGAGCTATTTGAATTGGAGGAGGATATTTCACCATTTAGTTTTGTGGTTCTTGAAACACCGGGAAGCCTTTCTTTGTGCTGTATAGAGCAAAATGCCTGGAAGAAGGAAGACAAACTTGTTTCTGTAGTAAAATGAAGTGATTCATATAAATAAGTTAAACAAATGTATTCTAGATATCAGACAGCAATGTTGTGAAGTCCAACACAGCACAGGCATCTGTACATTTTGGATAAAGGAGGCCTTTCAGAGTTGCTGGTGAAGACAACCCTGCATGCTCCAGAGAGCCATGACACACAGCCCTGCTTGCTGGAGGCCCGGACTGGAAAATATGGGTCTGCACATGCATTTCTGCTTCCTTTGGAAAGCCTCCCTGACATCCATTCCCCAGCCAAACTGATTTCCATTTGCCATGCCCCTGAGCACCTTGGCTGAGCAGAGAGGACCAGGCAGTGACCATCAGTTCAGCAGCCAAGCAAGAAATTCAAAGGTAAAGACGTCCAGTGTGCCATTTGGGAGACACTCAAGGAGTCTCCTGCAGGACAGCAGACCTCCAAACCCAACACCACCTACCTTGGGAGCCTGACTCTCTCCATGTCTGGCAGATAGTGAACTGCAAAGCCCAGGCAATGCTGTAAGCCAGGCAATTGCTCTGAGATGCCCAGATCTGTTTGCTTTCCCATCGCTTCATTTAATTCATGAAAACTGCAGGATTTCACAACAGTCCTTTCAAGCACCATAACGCTGCAGGTAGAAGGACAAACACAAACAATAAGGGAATTTTGTGCACCACAGGAAGGAAAAGGCCCTAACAGAGCAACATCCTGAAAAATGACAAACGATAAGCAGCTGGAAAAGCAGGACAGAGAGTGAAAAATGCTGGTGATGGAAGTGAGAGAGTGCAACAGAGCAAACGCTGGTCAGCCAGGGGAGGCTGCAGGGCAGGGAGTTCAGCACACAGGAGCTGGCTGGCCTGTGCTCAGCACGTTTCTGTTCAGGCTGCGAAAAAGCCTGTTATTGCCAGAACAGGCCCAAGAGGCCACCCTTCCCGACGTGTCTGCCTGGGCACCCCCAAGGAGGCCACGTGCACTTCTGCTCTATCTACTGCAGCTCCTCTGAGCATGGACCAGAGCTCGCCGGTGCCTCCAGCCATCACTTCAGACAGATTTCACTGGGTATCCAACCAACCATGAGAATGTAATTTACAAACAACCCATCAATTATCCATTTGCTAAAAAAGCAGAGTCAATTAGGCACCTCCTGGGCTCCCTGGGTCAGTGAAACATTCCCGGGTGGATGGGAGCGGCGGTGGATAGTTCTTCACATTTCCCATCTTTGTGCCCCTGGGATCAGAAGGCCTCACACTAGAACTGTTTTTATTCTCATCTATTTGCTTTTCACATTTTATTTTAGATCTGGGACCAATTTAGTTTAAGTCCTGATGTGCAGTAAATGCATACTGTATGTTGATAAATTATTAGTTGTCTTACATAGCGTGCTGTTTGGCAAACCCATAGAGAGCTGCTTACCATTCCCTATCACGAATCAAAGGGCATTTGCTTAATAACTTTATACCCAGATGTGTTCAGTGAAGCACAGAGAAAGTGTCGTTGTTTACCAGTCTGTGAGAATGTCCTCAATCCAGGCAGACATAAAGCCTACCCAGACCTGCTGCCAGCTCTGTGTGCGCTTCTCTCTGGAAATATCTAATTTAATGAATGTAAGGCAGTCTCCCACATGAGCCACGGTGACACATGCCAGTCCCGCCTGCTGCCTCGCACTGAGTGTTTCACAAACAGAGGTGCCGGGTACCAAGAAGATGGCACCTGGATTTTCCTGTATGGGAGACTAGGGGACACAAACTCTCAGACAGATTAACTCCCAGTAATTTCAACTCTCTGCTTGGAGCCGACTCAAACTTCTGTACTGTTCATTCTCAATTCCTTTTGTTCCTTATTAGGAACCTATTCTGCATGGAGATTGCTTGTTTTAAAAACAACAACAAAAAGCAGAGAGAAGTTGCGTGAGAGTACAAAAACTTTCAGCTGTTCAAGAAGACAACAAATGGAGGTTCTGTCCAAGTCAAGGAAATGTCTTTTAGGCTTGTCTTTTAGGAACTGTGCTTTCTCATCACCTCAAAATTGAGATGTAAAATCTGAAAAGTGCTGCCTCTAAAGGGGTTGGGTTATTAACTTCTGTGCTAAGAATATTTGCTAAATTACAGCTTATTTCCAACAACAGCCATCTTTTATTATGAAACTCAATTGGGATAATCAAGAACCACCCACTGTGAAATGAACCAAGAGTGTTCTCCAGAGATACAATGACTTTACCAGTGCTGGGCCTCAACAAAATGGTAATACATCCCTGATTTGGCAAATGTGGCTTTGGAAAATAAATGTTTTCTTTTATTTATTTATTTATTGCAGACAGATCAAATTGTTTGTTAAGTTAAAGCAAAATCTTAAGGAGTAATAAACAGCAACAAACAACAGACCTAAAAGACTAACGCTGAAAGCAGAGTCCCTCTTCCAAACCGTCAGCACCAGCTGCAAGGTTTAATGTTTCATTCAGAAGAAACCGAGTGAGCAAACATGAAAGAAGGCTATGGTCTTTTCTTTTTTTCAAACAACATTTAACTCTTAATAAGTAAAAGTTGGAAGCTAGTTAATGGATTGCTGACAGCGTCTCCATCTCACTATTGATGAGAATGACCCTTGTTTGCTGTCACTTCTTTGTAATGAAGCTTTTGGGATCCGGCAGACAGATCTGCAGGACAAATCTGCTGTTTTCTACAGAATTCATCACTGCGCTGTTGGCCAGGTTAGGTGGCCCTGAATTGAGCTCGGCTGGGCACAGCTAAGCCTCACCCCAGGTTTCCTTCCACACAAACCAGAGGTAATGAGTGCATCAGGCCAGCGCTCGAGGCCAGGATGCCCCGTCCTGGGGATCCTGTGCTCACCACTGAGCAGGAGACTTCAACAGGGAAACTTGACCAGAAAACTTCACTGCGAGGCAGGAAACATGGTATGAGCTCAAAAAAATCATCTTTATACACAGGGAGAGATCCGAGGAAGTGCCTGGGCACCCCTGCAGGTGCTAGGGCAATGAACATCCACAGCAGCCAGTTTTGTAAAATGTGGTGAAAAGTTTTGGGAAAAGTAAGTTTATTGCTTGTTTGGCCTAGAAAGAAATAGATGGGTTTATCTGCACCCTACTGCCCAAGAAGCTTGACTCTTTGGGTGCCTCTTGCACAAGATGCCTCTTACACAGGGCAGCAATATCAAAGATCTGCACATTTGTCAGCTCTCAACACTTAAACGACTCCCAGTAGAGCTTAATTTTACCCTATTTGGTACGAGTTTGTATCTCCTGAGCTTTGCTCACAGAAAGAGGGATGAAATTTTTAAAGGCTGTATGATGTAGGCGTTTCAAGCCAGGTGTCAAGAAACTTCCAAATAAAGATTTTTCTTTGCCATCTGTAAAAGCCAGGCTCTTATTTCCACTCCCTGTGAGCTTTGCCCGCCTCCTGCATAGCCAGGCGTGCTCTGGCAGCAGATCTTCACCAATGCTGGCAGCTCTGCTGGGGCAACGTGACCCCTGAGCTTCTGTAGTCATGGCAGTGGGCTGTGAGGTTTGCATTTGGACTCAAAACAAAGAGAAAACTGTTTTAAAACATTCTCCCGATGGAACTATGAAACTGTTCCTTTTCTTCTTTTGTAAGCGTGTGACATTCTTACAAAGAATACAAACATGAAGTTTACTTTGCATATCTAAGTGATGTACCAGGGCATAGCACCCTCTGTAACAGCGTAATGATCTGGTGCAGATAACACTGGCATCAGCCAGTATTTCTAGCTATGAAGCAAAACATACAATCTCCAACTTTCATGGTTGAGTCTTTTCTCTACTTCCATGGAGGTTATGGATGGAGGTGTACTTTTTTTTTTTTTAAATATTATTGGATGTGACGATGTTCTATTTTTTAATGATTGAACCACTGCATTTGAAAAGCAGATTTTTCCTCTTTTTTTTGCCACTGATATAAAATCATTATGTTGTTTGTAGGAATTATGGTTTTTATCTTCCTGTCAACAAAATATGCATGCAAATAGAGTTAGATTATTTATAGAGCAACATCAAATTAAACTGCTTGTATAATGACTTAAAACTGGTTATCGCCATCCTGCATAATATCTGTTTAAACACACCACTTGCGACAAGCTTCCCTAATCAAAGGAGGAAACAAAAACACAATGTCACTAATTTTATGCATGCCATAATGTGCTGTTCAGCTCTCAGCATTGCGGCCCTGTGCAGTGCAGGAGACTGATGCTGGTTTTACCAATATGTGCTCTTCAGCTTCCACACAGCTGGACAAATTTCAGATTTCAGGGCTCAGACATGTTTGAAACGCTGATGGAGATGTTCAGGCACATTCTCTTGCTCCTGCCATGCACTACAGGAGTCTCAGGTGAAGGCTGGCACCTGCGGGAGCAGGGTCTATCCAGACCTATCCTATCTACAAGCTCTATCCGGATTGGGGATGGGAGGTTCGGGACTGCTGGGGTTATTCAGTCACAGCACGGAGCATTTTAAACACCCAGAAACCTCTGTGGGGCATGGGAGGTGGGTGGCCAAAGGCTACCTCTGGGATGGCCACCACCTGGCTCACCTGGGCCAGTCAAGGAGCAGCAGCAGGTCTGTGTGGCTGGGACACACTACAGGTTGGGTTTCTCTTCACCCAGACAAGCTGTTGTTGCCCCCAACACCTGCCTCCACCAGAGAGCGTGGCCCCCCAGCATCACGTCTGGCAGAGCTTGGCTGGTTTGCAGCACCGCAAAGGTTTGGAGCCTGGCACTGGGCTGCTCTCCCTTGGAAAGCAGCAAGCCTCACGTTTTGGCCTGCCCTTCCTGGCTTAGCCTCATCTGCTCACATTAACTGAAAGCTATTAAAATCATCAAGTGCTTCAGAAATGGCTTTTGTCAGATATACAGCTGCGTTCTGGCTGCCTTCTCTCTGGCCAGAGCTACCATGCAGACTGCAGGGAGCCTCACCCCGACACCACAAAAGCCTCCTCTACCCATTTCCAAACTTTCCTCCTTGCCTCATGTATCCATATACCTGTGACAGAAGAAAGACAGTGTCCTTACACCAACAACAGAGCTACACTAAATGTCTGAGAGAAGGAGGAGTTACCCACACCGACAGCTCATACCGCATTGCCTTTGCTGGAAGCCGTGGGGAGCCCAAGCAAGCTGCAAACACAGCGGTTATTTAACAACAACAAAACAAAACAAAACTGCACCCGCTGCCTGAGCAGTTGCAAGCTCAAAAGCCTGATAAATGTCCAAGGGGGTGAGGGCAAGCAGCACATTGGGTGAGCAGGGTTTCTGGACGCAGGTGAGGAACGTGTGGCCCAGAGCAGCTTGCACAGACAGAGCACGTGTGGCGCGCCAGGGATGCGGGCTCCGAGCGAGCAGAGGCTGCTCAGCTCCCGCAGGGCAGTCCCCATCACACTGGAGCATGTGAGAGTCTGACAGGAAATAAATTGGACCTTCAGTCAACCATTTAGAAGTGTTAGAAACTCCCCAGTGCGGGTCATTTAATTAGATAAGGAAAAAAATAAAGGAGGATTTTTTTTTTCCCTGCCTCCCTGACTATTTTTTCCTCTTGGACTCACTCTGCTGGTGATGGAGGAGTTGATGCCATAGAAAGAGTCGTTTGAGTGGCTCCGGTCCATGCAGAAACAAGAATCGACCTCTTTTTCGATGAGCTCCCATTTTTCCTGAACAGTTTAACAACTCTGGGTTTGAAGCGTTGCCATGTACTCATAGAAGAAAGTGCAAAGGGGCGAATTCTTCCCTTTTATATCTGTTGTTCATCATAACTATAGCTCTGGTTTGTGTCACTCCTGCACTCAAAATATTCTGTCAAAGGACGGGTATTCCCGCACAGAGCTGATGCCAGTGGCCAGTTTGGATTAGGCAGGGCAGGCAGATGAGGAGGACCAGAGCCCTCCTGTCCTCCTAAGATGTTCTGCTGCCTTCACCCTCCACATGGTCCTGCTGGAAAGAGAAGGAAACCATCCCTCATTTCCAAAACTCTCACTGAACGGTAAGAGCAGTGAAAAACTGAAGAAATTGTCTTCCCTCGAAGGGAAAAAAAACAAGGGAAGGAAAAATAGAGACACTTACGGATCCACATGAACGCAGGTTTGCATGAACAAAGACCTATTTGAAATCGGAGCAAGTCCTACCCTCAGAGCCCACTCACCGCCTTCTGTTCAGAGCAAATTTGCTTTCTCAATATTTCCCAGCAAGATTATGGATTCACTGAACTTTAAAAGTGATTAATCAGCACAGTGCTGGCTGACAGTGGAGGCAGGAGCAGTTCCGAGGGCATTTCCCAAGCCTCCAGCCTCCCTCTGAAAGCCACCTGGATGCGCCGCTTCTGCTCGCAGTCCTCACGGATGCCCCAAAGGTGACGGTATTTCTAATAATACCTGCCTGTTCCTTGGGTGTGTAACAGATGAACGGCCTCTAATGGCTGCAAGATTTCACCCACAGGTGTAAAATAAACCAAGGTCAAAGTCCTTTATTTGAGAGAAGATATATTGATTGACAGCCTGGATGCTAAACAGCCTGAAAAAAAAAAGATTATAAGACTAAACCTTCCGGCTCTGAAGGATAGATTTTTCTTATAAGAAAATCTTCTGGCTCTGAGGATAGATTTTACATGTCCAACCTGTAGGCAGAGCCTTGGCACAGGAGGGCTTCCTTAAACCAAATCGCCATATTTCTTTGAAGGTGTAAACTGCCTGGTCTGTACCCATGCATTGCAACCACATGGAGTAGGTGTGATCTTGGAAAGATCTCTACAGCCAAGGAAGCCCCTTGAGGTCTGGGCCAGAGGACCCTGCTACCTGCAGCTGGAGGTGGCCCAGGCAGCAACACTAGCATGGAAACCTGTGGCCAAATCAGCCCCATGGCAGGGCCAGGGAGCTTCACACCTCTCGTGTATGCTCAGGGCTCTCAGCAATGTGAGACCTGTGCTTCCCTGAAACCATGGCAACCAGAGATTTACTTTAAAAATAAAGAAATGCTGCGTTTCTGGCAGAGGAGATAGCAGCTTCTGCAAGGTGTGAGTGTGCTGTCTTCCTGTATCCCTCATCAAATCTGGACCAGATTCAGTCTCTGTCCAACTGCATAATGGAAATTCATTATTAACAAGGCTGCAGGATTAAGCAGGAGAGGACACATCTTTGTGTATTCGAGCACAAATCCCAGCTGGCAACAGCAGCCACCGTTAAGGTGAGCCGCTGGAAGAAGGAAACACTTCCCAACCCACCTCCATCTCACATTTGTCCCCACTGAGGATGGATAACACAGTAACAGCAGTTTCCTTCTTTCAGCCCTACCCTGCAGGGCAGGTTTAGCTCCTGCCACTGCGGTGGCACCTGGGTGCCATGGCTGGTGGCTGGTGCCCCGGGCTGCAATACTGGGGAGGGGACGTGCATGGCCTGGGCTGCAATACTGGGGAGGGGACGTGCATGGCCTGGGCTGCATGGCTCCAGCCCATCTGCTCAGCAGTACCACCCGACATCAAAAACCCCAGCCAGCAGCCACACAGCACTCTCTGCTGAGATAAAGCTTCTGGGTAGAAAAAAAGGAGACCTGCATTTCTTTGGACAGGCAGCCCTGCTCAGCAAGTCCCTTTCCACACGCAAAAACTGACTTTTGTTACCTGACGGAGGAGGTTGCCAGTAAATCACAGAAGAGCCCAGAGAGATTTGCTCAGCAGTGAAGGTAATCTGAGTGAGGAGAGGCTCTGATACCTGCTGGCAGATGAACCGATGAACCGTTCAGCTGGACCCTGAGCTTCCTACCTGGAAAGGTGAAAGAAGGAAAAAAAAAAAATAGTCAGACAAGGAACGGAAAGCCTGACTGAGGCGCCACCTTCTCCTCCCCATTTGACAGCTTTCACATTTTGACTGAACCATAACATTAATAAACAATGTACCCTGTGTTCTCACTTTCACGGGCTTTTCACTGACATGTTGACGTGTGGTTTCTCATCTTTTTTTAATATAAAACCTGAGCACAGCGTCAGGACTTTTCCTGCACTTAGAGCTGACAGCTTGGAGTTTTCACTCATCACAGCTAAAGGCATTAATAAAAGTTATTTTGAAGTTGAATCTGGGCTTAATGGCTTTTTCTACCACAAGAAGAAGAAGAAAAAAATAAAACAGCATATTCTGGAACTACTTAAGTCTTAAACAAGTAATAGAATGGTAAGACAAAGGGAGGAGAAAGTTTTTACTAAAATGTGCTCAGGCCTCAGAGCAGAACTTGAGAAGTGAGGAAATGCCAGGAGGGAGTTTTCCCTGCAGCAGGCTATTGTTGCAGAGCCTGCAAATTGTACTTAAACACTGAATTGCTCCATTGTTAAGAAGCACTTAAAACATAAAACCGAGCAGAAACAGGTTTCCTTGTTCTGGCTGTGGGAGGTAGCGGAGCTTTTAGCTCAATTGTTATGCAAATCTGCCTCTAGTTTCAACCTAGGTTAAAAGCTATTCTCCAATCAATTAAAACCTGAGTCTCTAAAGTGGTTCTTGCACCAAGCTCAACTTTCCATAGATGTCAGGCTGTGGTTTTGCATTTTAAAATGTAGCTGGGAGTCCCATTCCTCTCTCCCAAGAGATGGGGAGGGAGCTAGAAGGACGTTGGTGCAGGTGCACCAGAGGAGAGGGCTTGCCTGGAGCTGGCCACCACAGCCACCCCAGCAAGGTCCACCAGAAAATCCCACCCCAGGCCAAGGGCTGATGGTCTGCATGGACGCCACCTGGCTAAGAGCAGAGCATTTGGCAGGTTGATATGGGTGGGCTGAGATGGGGCAGAGCTGCGGATCAGACGCAGCCTTGGGACACAGTTCCTGGGTTTGTGGCGGGGTGCTAGCTCAGTGCTCACGAGCACAAAACCAGGGCCCAGGCACAGCTGGGAGCTAGGATGAAGCAGGAGTTCTTCAGCCACAAACACTTCACTAACCCTCTCTCCAGAGGCTCACAAGGCTTTTTCATGCTCTCAGCCTCAGCAGAGGTTCAGGAGGTGCTGCCAGCCCCGCGTCAGGCTGCATCACGCTCAGCTCAGCCCCTGCACAGCACACAGAGCAATGCAGCTTCTCCTCCCCACGAGCACCAGCTGTGCCACCCTTGCTGGGAGCACGGGGAAGGGGTCACTGGCTTCTACAGCAGCAAATCTGGAACGTGCATGGTAGCACTGAGCACACACCTGAGCACACCCAGCACCGCTGTGTCCTGCCCTCTGGCAGCAGGCAGAGCCATGGGCACCAGGTTCTCAATCCCCACACCGAGCTGCCCAGCCCTATGGGCCCCCAATGCTTTGCTCCCTGCCTTTATTGCAAAAACCACCTGCAACACCAAGATGTGTACCACACAATCCTCCTTTTTCTAAGGCACTTGGTATACACTTCTGAAATTAAGCATCAAACTGCTCATAGTTCAAAAGTGCAGAATTTTGCTCTTCTTAGCAGGGCAGTTTACATGAACTTGGATTTCCAACTCCCTTTTCTCAGACCTTGAGCCGTTACCTGCTCCTCCACCTCTCCAGAGCAAAGCCTGTGTTTCTGGAAGATCAGTGCTGTTAAACTACTCCTGGGTTTGTGGAGCCAGATAAACAGCACACAGTTGATCTAAAGACACCATTTTCCAGCAGGCAGACAGGTTTCCCCTTCAGCAACATGCTTACTTGGCCAACATGTGAGTCGGTTGGTAAAATGTATAAGTGTATTGTTAGTCAGGATGCACAATGTGTGTGAAGAGCAGCGCACACGGTGACGAGCCCTTCCCTATGGGAACCAGGTTTGCCAGGGAAGCCCAGGCTGCAAACACAGCTCATCTCTTGCTCAGCAATGCCTGAGCAAATAACAGCAACGTCCAGCCAAACAGCACAGGCTGGAGAGCACCCGAGCTGCCCCAGCCACGCAGCACCCAGGGGGGTCAGTGCTGGGGACCTGGCTCACTAACCGTGGGCAGAAAGCTGGTGTGTGACACAGCGCACCCCCAGCGAGGGTAGCGAGACGGTGGGTGGGATGATGGGGGATAATGGCTCTACAGTTAGAAATCACAACGGCTCAGCCTACGCAGAGGGTTAGTTTCCGAGAGCGCTGTTATCTCAGCTCTGATGCCTGGATGTCAGGGCTCCTATGCCTATTTTATTGGTTAAGTACATGGTTTTATTGCTGTTTATAGAAGTATGTCTGCATACAGAGCAGCAAGGGAGCACATTAGCTGGGAAGCGCTGAGCTTGCACCGACTGCTGTGTGAGAGCATCCAGACCCTGGCCAAGCCTCCATGTGAGGACTGATAACTGCGTGTGGGGGGCTGCCTTGATTTCCAGGTCACGGTCCCTGGGCTGATGTGTAAAAGCAACTCAAATCACTTTTCCTTGTTGATGAAAATGTTGTTAACAGGGAGGAGGTTTGTGACTATTTCTGTGCTCTGCCACTTTCTGTATTAAATATCACCACTCATTAGTGATACCCTTTCTGGTACACTCCCAGGGGAGCCCCATGGGGGATGGCCATTGCAACGGGGTCTTACACAAAACTCAGCAGCATCTCCAGGCCCCTGGGTGATGTGGGACCCTTTCCCAGCACCCCAAACCCCAGCCCTTAAACCTCACTCATCCTAAGTCCTCAGCTCTAAAAGCAAAACCAACCCATAAAGGGGTGATGCCTGTGCCAGCCCACACTTGTGCTTGCCCCCTCTCAGGGCAGCCCTTGCTCCCAGGGATGCAGACTTCCCTGCCTCTAAAAGGGACAACACGGCACTGACAGCCTGTGTCATGTGCTTTGGGAGCTGCTGAGGGAGGCAGGGGTTAGGGTTAGGGTCCCCCAGTATCAGTAGAGAAGTATAGTCTTGAATACCTCTTCCCAGTGCAAAACTTTCAGCTGCTTTCCACAGGGCCAAAAGCAAAATTCACATCACTCCTCCTGCAGAAGAGATAGCCACACCATTTCACTCTGTCGGAAGGGAAACCTGCTTTTGAGATAAAGGTAGGCTGCAGAGATTTTACTTTCCTTTGTGTAAATATATTTGTAAAGGAAAAAACCTGAAGGATATTGCAAATATTTTTCCAGGCTGGTGCGTAATACTCTGCATAATAACTCAAGTATGGTGTTCAGTTTTGGGCCCCTCACTCCAAGAAGGACATTATGGGGCTGGAGCATGTCCAGAGAAGGGCAACGAAGTTGCTGAGGGGTCTGGAGCCCCAGGCTGATGGGGAGCAGCTGAGAGACCTGGGGGTGTTCAGCCTGGAGAAGAGGACACTGAGGGGAGACCTTATTGCCCTCTACAGCTGCCTGACAGGAGGGGGGAGCTGGTCTCTGCTGCCAAGTAACAAGCGATAGGAAGAGGGGAAATGGCCTCAAGTTGCACCAGGGCAGGTTTAGGTTGGACATTAGGAAAAAGTTTTTCACCTAAAGGGTTGTCAGGCACTGGAAGGGGCTGCCCAGGGAAGCTGTCGAGTCCCCATCCCTGGAGGGATTTAAAGACTGGCAGACCAGGTGCTTAGGGACATGGTTTAGTGGTGGATTTGGCAGTGCTAGGTTAATGGTCAGAGCTGATGATCTTAAAGGTCTTTTCCAACCTAAAGGATTCTATGATAACTTTGTGCACAGAAAATGGATCTGTGTGACTCGGGCTCATGTGCAGGCACAATTTTTAAATTGTTATTTCTCTCTGGCTAACTGAAGCAAAATAAAATATTTGGGCTCAAGCTGCTCCGCTGAACACTCTGTCCTAGTGCTTCCAAAGGCCAGTGCTCACTGTACATTAAGAAATTCTTAGGAAGGTGTCCAGCATCCCACCTGATGAACACTGCAGAGTTCATGTGTTGTGGGAAGTCTGGAGGGCAATGAACCACAGCAACTGCCTGTGCTGGTGGGCTGAGCAGCAGAAGGATGCGACAGTAGCGTGAATGCACTGCTCTGCTCCCCCCACAACTGGGCACCCCGTTCCCAGCCCCGTCACCTCATGGGCAGGTCATGGGGCTGCAGCTCTCCCTCATGCTGGTTGAGCTGATGCTGCCCTGGGACCCCCAGAGCAGCTGGGCTCCCACAGCTTGGCTTTGAGAGGATGGCACCATCTGCTGCAGAGCACCCAGGTGCCAGGTCAGAGTTTGGCTTGGAGCAAAGGACACCGGGAGGGAATCAGCCGCCTTTGGGGAGCCATATGCAAAGCGTCACCTGAGCAGCGGCTGCCTCTGCTCTTCACCCTGTGCAGTTCCCTCCGTGACTCCCAGAGCCCATCTTGGCAGGATGCCTGTGCCCTCCCAGCAGCAGGAGACACTCACACATCCAGCTGTCACCCACGGAGGTCCACAGACTTCTCCTGAAATGAACCCAAAGTTCCTCCCTGGTGCATTCAGCATAGACAACAAGAGGCAAGTAGATTAAAAAGTCCTCAAACACTGAACATTAGCAGCTACAGAGAGGCTGTGGGAATTGGCACATTAGATACCGCAGCTGCACAGGCAGCTCCTTGCCTGTTTCTGCAGAGTTTCACTGTGCAGTGGTCGGCAGCCCCACAGCATCCCCCCTGCCCCAGCGTGGGCTCCTGCCACAGCAGCAGGTGCCCAGCGGTCCCCAGCTCACAGCATCCCCTGGGCCACCAGCACAACGGCTCGTGGAAGAAGAAAAAAATAAATGAGTGGGAGAGAACACCATGCAATTGTTGTATTTTTGCTTTGCATTAATGTTTGTTTGTCAAGTAAAATTGCCCTCTCATGGAGCTTAGAGCACTGAAATGCTGGGATATTTAACTGCCTACCTTTGAAGGTTTACTCCAGTCTCTTAGTAGTCTGAAACTGTATTCTGGAGATTGTTTCACCCCCTCTGGAGCAGCATTGCTTTAATGACATCTTTACAGCTGTAATGGATGTCCTTGGTAAAGATTATAGCCCTGCTGTTAGACATTTTTGCAGGACAATACTTAGACAAGGATAAAATAGCTACCAGGGAGCTAGGAGTTCGGTGTAAAGGTGGTGCAATTCATGGTGCACCCCATGAGTTGTGTTTGCATTTATACATTCTGCAGAAACAGAAACATGAACTATTAAGAATGATTGTAATTAGCATATGACTAATTCATTGTGCTATTTTGGTTTCCATTTCATTTAGAAAAAGTCTCAGGACCATACGTCATCTGGGAGAAGTGCATTGCCAACCAGCATGCAACCCCTCAATTTTCTGGTCTTACCGGCAGTTTCTAACTCTGCTCATGCTGCAGAACATACATAAATCATGAGCGAGCCCAACTGTTTCCTACAAAATCCTGTTCCAGACTGAACTCCTCCCTCTGGAAAGCCCTCACACCCCCAACAAACAGCAGTCCCTTCCCAGATAGCCCAAGGTCCATGAGGAATCACAGTGCTGCAGAGGAAGGGTCAGATCCCAGCTTTAGATTTCCATGTAGAAAGCAGTCTCATGCACAGACAAGGTGTGGAACCAGCTAGACCAATGTAGCATTGGTGTTTGTGTCCAGAGCAAATTAAATAATCAGGTCCTTTAAGAGCCCTTCAGGAACTACCTACTTATCATATGACTGTCACAGAGGTTTTGCAATAAATCATGCAGTGCCTAATGATCATCAGACTACTTAACCATGGAAAATAGCTTTAATGTTACCTCAATGCATTAATAAATGATCCATTAATTAATTCAAATTATTGAACATTGGCCTTGCTTTCCTGCTAGGAATGACTTTGTGCCAAATCCAAACAGGAGAGTGGTGTTTAAGCCATCTTTGAAATCATGGGAGGCACGAGGACCCCAGGTACCTGTGGGCCAGCAGCAGCCAGTGCTTATTTGCTGCAATGATGCTGAGCAAAGGAGAAAGCATGAGGCTGCTCCATGCTGGAAACGTCTTTGTAGTAAGAGGGAGCAGGTCCCTTTCCAGATCCAAACCATCACTGCGTCTCGCCCAGAGGAGACCTTCAACCTTGAAGCTCCTTTGAGCTGTCCCTTGGCAGTCCCAGGAACAGAAGGAGATTTGCAGCCACTGCCTGGCCACGCTGCTCCTGCAGGTGCTGGTGCCTTGGGCACAGACAGAGGAGAACAAGTTTCTGATGCATCACTACTGTGCTTTTTAATTTTTCAGCGTAGTCAGTAAAGTCTGGAAAGCTTTTACATCCTTTCATTCTGCAAAAGTACTAGATTATTAATTCTATGCTAAACTACACAAAAGTTATATTTTGATCGTTTATGAAGAGGCCTCTAATGTAGTAAAATCACTCGGTAGAGGAATGAATGCACTGTAGTGTCATTCACTGGCCAGTAAGCCAGTGATACCCACCAAGCAATGGTTAGAAACTACAGATGTTCAAAGGAACATCACAGGAATCCATCTCCAAATGATAGCTGAGTGGTGACTAGTTACAGACAGCAAAGAGTTGAGATGGGATCTTTTATATTCCATATTAAAGACTATGTCCAATGCCTGGAAGCTGAAGCTGGGTGCATTCAGCCTTAACATATGCAGCAGTTTCCCAGCTTGGTGGGAGATTAAACACTGAAAGAACAGGGAAGTCTTTAAAATGAGGTCTATCTGAATGGCAAGATTTCATCTGCATCAAGGGAAAAAGTGCTTTGCGAGTGCAGGATTGCATCAGCCTTGGTGCATCCCAGAAGAGCTGCACATAGTAGATGGATAGAAAGAAATCAAGTGTCACCAGAAACCCCCTGTGCAGGTCAAAGAGGGAGATAAAAAGAGTAAAGAAAGTACCGAGATCTCCTGAGCTCAGGCCTTCCCATCTCACACCTTTCCTCTGAGGCACTGGGATGCTCAGAGTGCAGAGTCTCCTGTACGAGCTTAATCTCACCACATTGGCAGAAGAAAGCTCGGTGCACCCGGCTCTGTCCCACAGCAGCCTGGCTCCCTGAGGAAGCTAGGTCTCTGCAAGTCACTGAGACTTCAAAAAAAATGGTGCACAATAACCTTAATTCACAGCCAGGAGGAACTGCAGCACTGATTTTAATGGAAGCAGAATTAGATCAACTCCAAGTACTAGGGAAAATCTTCCCCAATAGTTGTTATCATAACGCAAATCTCTGGCACTAGCCACCAGCACTTTGTTAACTATTTCCACATAAGAGTTCATTAAAATGGCAAAAATCCTGCAAGGGAAGAAGCATTCTTTCCTCCCAGTACAAAGTGGTAAACAAGGAGGTGCGAGTTGAAAGGACTCACCCTTGGTCTCCCTGAGCACCACAGCAAAGCAGCACACTCCCAGCTCCATCCCCTACCTCGGAGAGAGGCCAGCCCCTTGCTTTGTCCTCAGGACCAGGCTAGGGAAATGCAGGGCATGTTGTTAAAAGGGGAAGAACAGCTCCTACCTATTAACAACTCCCATCCCTTTTTTTTAAATGACTGGGGGATCAGGTGTGACACTGAAGCAATATAGATGGGAAGGGAAATTAAAAAAAAAAAACCCAAACCAAACCCCCCAACCCTAAGGTGGTGAGGATTAGGCAATTATACAGTCAGGAAGCTGTGTTAATTAGAAGCTTTTCAAGAGAAGAGTCAAAGGACTTTACAAACACAGGTAGAAACAGATTTTAACAAGCAGTGGTAAGTCCCAGTGTTGCAGAAGCATCAGCAGTGCAATGTCCTCTGCTGGCATCTCCCATTACGGCAGGGGACGGCTCCAGCTGAGGCCGCACTGTGCCAGTGCAAGCCAGCAGCTGGTGTGATTGATTTTTTGGGGGAATATTATGATATTAAAATGAATAATCATGTAGCTGGGGCTGATAAAGGATTATTCCCTACCTAGCAGTCATAGCCCTCTGTGAGACCCCAAAAGCACCTGGGTCATCTGGTCGCTCAGAAGTGGCCCATCATCAGGGGCTCCGGGAGGAGGAATTGATTTTTTCATTTTTCTTAGTGGTGATGTATAATGCCGCAGCTTTATGCACTGGTCAACAGAGACCCAGGCTGTTTAAGGGGATTTGATAATAGCTTGCACCTGAAGCAGGCTTTTTTTCCTAGGCAGAGGGAAGCACGGACCAGAGAGAGGAACAAGTTGCAGTTAATTTGCTTGTTCTTTATATGTGGTTATGGTCATCTCCTTTCCTGATTAAGGCAGGGAAGCTCAGAACATGGATGTGGATTTGTTTATGAGCATTGAAATGGGTTCCTTTAAGTGTTACATGTGCCTTCTTAAAAAGGGCACATGAAAACCGTTTAAGAATTAAAAAAAAATCTAAGAGGCTGACCAGAGCTATTTTAATTTATCCGCAAATGAACACTAACTTTGAGGTAATTCTTGGGGTTTGTTGCACTAACCAAGAAAATCAGGTCATGTAAAATGGAAGAGCCCATATTACCTGTGCAGGCAAAAGGGCTTTCTCAGCAGAGACTTGTTCACTCTGTGCTTGTCCTAGACCATTATTTTCACTTCCCTGGGATGCACTTCTTGAGGAATACTACAGGGAGCAGACGTCGCTTTTGGTGAATTGTACTGCACGGGGCTGTGAGTTGGAAACAAGGGCTGCAAATGGCCAGCTATGACAGATGTAACATCCCCCTCACACATGCTCCTCATCCTAAACAGGTGTGCAACGTGGAGAAAAGTGCTCCTAGGAAGCATCAGAGGGAAAAAGCTGCACAACAACCACAGGCACAGGTGATGGAGTCCCAGAGCCCAACAACTGCTGACTGCCTGCCAGTGCCCCAGCCTGTCCTAGCCAGCACCTTGCTCATGTCGTGACACACCAGCAATAAGTGGACATGATATTTGACGCAATAAACCCCAGAGACTTGAGCAGGAGCTTCCAGACTCTCCTGGAGCACAAGTGCAACTGGTACAGGTAATGAACCTTGCAAAGGCCAAGCCTTGGTGTGGTGCTCAGGATGCAAAGGCTGAGCGTGGTTACAGCATTTGCTGCCTCCTATGGCAGCTGGGGTAAGGCGGCTGGGTTTTGTCACTCCGTGTCTCTTGGCACCCCATGCAGCACACCCAGCCTGTCTTACGGGTCTTGAGGGGGCTCAGACCATCGGTGCCCACAATCATGAACTGGGGCCTGTCTTGAAGTTTAATCACTTCATGAAAATTAAACTTTCAGTATTTCATTAGGATGTCTCCCATCTGTTAAACATCATTCCAGAGAGTTTGGTGACACTTCAAATGAAGCTGTGAAGAGATGCGTTTGTTTTAGATGTAATTGGACAGCTGTTTTATTATGAATTAATGAACTATGATGATTAAAAAATTGCAGTTTTAGCAAACCATGTATTAACAATTACTCCTGACTAAAATCACAACTAAGCAAGTGCTAGAGAACTTTCATGGCAATGACTGGAAGCAGACGAAAAACCAGTGAGGTGCAACAGGACAAGAGGTGCCTCCAGGCCAGGCTCCCTGTGCTGGGCCTGGGTTCCCCAGGCTTCCCCACAGCAACCACACCAAACCACATACCCATGCTACCACTCCACATCACTGCTGTCTCTTCTGGCCCAAAGTCCCTTTTGGCCCAAATCAATTGCCAGGGTCTGCTCACACTTCTCCACCTTCCCAGCCCCTCTTCATACTCATGTCCCCCCCTCCCCTGGCCACAGGACTCCATGAGGGGCTGGGGAAAGAGAGATAATTGACCTCTTTGTGCTTGCAAAACACATTTCCCTTTTCCCCCTGCTCTGGGTCACTTTGGCCAAGGCTGTTTCGCTAGAGGCATTGCACAGAATGGGATGCTCTCTGATTGTAGGGCCACATCCTTCCTGGCTGCAAGGAGACCACCCCATGGCCACACTGAGCACAAGCAGCACCATGAAAAGCTGATCCTGAGCTGGCGGATCCAGCATCCATCCTTCCCATACTTTGCAGTTTAGAAGACATTTTTGTATTTCAGCAGAGCCCAGCGCCAAAGACCACAGGCCACAGAAAGCAGCTGTTGGAGTTTCCACAGGAGTTTCCCAGTTTGTATGGAGCAGTTTCTAAGCAGTGAAGTCTTTGCCCTGAGAATTTCAGTGAAAAAGCTCCAAAGAGTTA
The DNA here is from genome assembly GCF_000687185.1 of Egretta garzetta. NCBI lineage: Eukaryota > Metazoa > Chordata > Aves > Pelecaniformes > Ardeidae > Egretta > Egretta garzetta. The sequence goes on from NW_009259323.1 coordinate 549,124, forward strand.
AACGAAGACAGGTACATACGCCATGTGTGCAAATCACTTATCTCCTACTGTTAAAATAAATCTGTTCCAAATCATTGTGGCTTCCCAACAGCTGCCTCCTCATCTTTCTCCACTTCAGCCCTCCATTTGGCCTTCTTTTCTATGTTCATCCTCAGCAGCGTGTGATCCGTTTTAGCAGCCTTGAAAAGAAATGGAGAAAATCACTGCATGCACACATTTCCCACCACTAAACTTCCCCACATTTGCACCACTTGCTTTGACACCCCACTGTCCTTTTTGTTATTTTGCAGTGGCAGAAGCTGATGTGTTTCTTTGTTTTACCAATTTTTCAGCATTTGCAGCTTTGATTAGCAGGAAAATTACACTGTAAATTGTTTACAGGTGCGCAGGGACATGCAAGTCAGGCTGGAGACCCTCCTTCCCCAACCAGTGGGATGGGAAGAAACAAGCGTCACAGCTCTTGGTGGCCATGTTGGCCCGTAGGCTAGGTGGGCAGGACTGTGGGAGCCTCGTGGCCCATGGATGCAGGGCAGGACCAGGTGCCATTGACATTGTCTGAGCTACTCCACAACCTTTGGACCTTGCCGAGATACCATGATGCAGAGCATTGCACTGCGCGGGTTTATGGCAAAGCAGGTCAGAAAGAACACATTAATCAGCAAGTTGTGCTTCCCTGTGCCAATCTCTCCTCCAGAGAAAGGAGTAATACAGATCCTGTCCAAATATTGCTTTTATGGACTTATTCTCAAACCCATCTGTCACCTGGGTGCTTATTTAAAGAAAGAGCATGCATAGACCATATATTAAGTGGTTCAGTTCACCCAGAAACAATACTCACTTCTTTGCCTGTGATTACCATGGCCAAACAGCCCAGCAAGGTCAGTGCAATCATGATGTAGCAAACCTTTATCCTGACGCTGTTCCTTGCTGCATCGAGGACCTCAGACCTGCAGAGGACAGAGCAGAGTTTCCGTCCTGCAGCAGCATGTGTGAAATGAGATCATGGGGAGCTGGGTAATGAATCCTCAAGTCTTCCCACAACTGCCTATTAATGTACAATGTGTTTCAGCCTTTTCTTTGTGCAAGTGTTTAGAGGAGGACTTGAGAAATTAGCCTGTAGGGGAAAGATTTAGCCACCCTCCCACACAGGTGGGGTATTGCTGCTCCCAACAGTCATCAGTAACAACAGCAATAACAAATCCTGCTCTCCTGCCTTCTTTTTCTGCATATGAGAGTAAACATCTGAAAAATTACAAGGATGGGAAAGTCTTTTCATTGCAATAATGGAATTACCAGGGTCCCAGCTTTGGGTGTTGCAGGGCAGGGCATGGGGTGCTGCACAGCACCTGGAGACACTGGGGCTGTGCTGCCAGGACCAGGCAATGCCACCCTCAGGGGAATAAACACACGCATGACATTTTGGCTAAGAGCAAGGGAGAGTTTTCACACAGCGAAGAGGCACAGCAAGTGGTGAGTGGGTCTGTGGCCTCATCCCAGCTGCAGGAGGTGCTTTGCTCTGCAGCCCTGTCCCGCTGCAGCATCGCCCTCCACCAGGCAGCTGGCCCCGCAAGCCTCTGCCTGCGGCACCAGGCTGAGCCTGAGCTGGAGAGGACAATCGCACCAACAATCCGGAGTTGTCTTCCCAAGCAGCCGAACTTCCCAAGCAGCCGTCTCTGGGAAATCTCCACCACCTTCCACGAGTGACTCACAGCATTTATCCAACCATTCACGCTTGCAAGAGACTGCAGCGTGGCAATGAGTCCTTCATGAAATCACACCCTGCCATGGATGTACTTACACCTGCGGGGGAAGGCCAGCCAGAGGAGCCCCCAGGAGGGCACAAGTCAGGAAGCGTTAGGTCTCCAAAACTGAGTGACAATCCTTTAACAAAGTACCTTGACAAAGAGGTGAAACCATAGCCCAGACGTGAGGAACTCATTGCAGATGTCTGGCACCAAGGCTCTGTATAGCCCCAACTTCTTTTTTTAAAATTTATGCAGCATTATTAATTGCTAGGCAATAAAAACTAGCAAAGCATGCAAAAATCTGAAGTGGATGGTATTTTACCAGGGTGACTTCTGAGTTACAAAACCATTTGTCTTGCAAAAGACACTTCAGCTTAGTCTGAAACTTATGACATCTGAAATAAGTGAATCCAGTTTACTTCACATGGCATGACAAAAAGTTCCTGCTCCCCAAAATTCAGATTATTTTTGGACATGAGTAGCAGCAGGCCCCGTCAGCATGGAGGAGCACTAACCCTCACCATGTGAGCACAGTTCTGGGTAATGCGGACTTGGTTCTCAATCTGTACGTTCCCATCCAAAGCATCATTCAGACACTACTTACGATATGTGCTTGGGAATGTCCTCCTCCTTTTTAAAGCGTCCTGCCCATACCAACACCTTTTTATCAAAATTTGTAGGCCTTCTGTCATTTTTGAAAGCTTTGTAACCTGTAAGAAATTTTATAAAAGAAACCAATGAGCTAAGCTTAAAGAAGGGAAGAAGAAAAAAGCTGTCGTTACACAGGGAAAAGGATCGAAAGTTCAGAATGGCACTTTTCTATTCTGTGAGAGCCAAATGTGCTTTCTAATGTCGAAAGGACTCAGCAGCTGGCGTGAGGTGCTTTGTTACATTTGGAGCTCATTTCATTTTGCCTAATTTTTTTTTTCCTTTAGTTTAGGCAGGTTTTAAACTAAAAATCTCTTCTAACCTTCCTGATTAAGAGGGGAAAGGATGCGGTGCTGAAGTCTCCCAAGCCCGCAGCATGCTCTCACCCTGCTAGCACCTTGCTTTTAAATGGCCCAACTAGAGAGTTAAGCAAACTGCCAGCAGCACTAATAACTCTTCGACAGCATCTCTTTCTAAAAGGGCTGATGGAAAGACGAGGTCTGTTAAAATACAGCCTGGTGGGAGGCTGGCAGTCGTTCTCATGCAAGCTGGGTACCACATTACTGTACTCTAATGATGATACATTACACCCCACCAGACTACCACGGCGATACCATTAGCATGCTGTCACTGTGAGCACAATAAGAAAGGGACTCTGGATCCTCTTGATGGAAATAAGCCCAATGACAGGCCACGACGATGGCAGTGACAGAGAGACCCTGCAAAAATAGGGTAAGCAATGGCTAGCTCAAATCCTAGCGTTTGCATTGCACACCTGTACAGGTGGTCATCACAAGGTAGCTGGGGACTGCTCACGTGCCCAAGTAGGTGCACCAAGTTGATAGGTTATGGTGCCCTGTGCTTGCAAATGTGCAATGGGTGTTTAGAAATGCCTTGGGGGTGACCAGGGCACGCGGGAAGGGACGGACATGAAGATGCCCCCAGTCTTGGTGTTCTGCATGTCCTGGCTGTTGCTGGATGGCTGGTGCTTGGCTGAACGGAAATCACTGCCATTCCAGAACAGGGCACGGGGAGCATCTCTTCCTGCCTGTGTCGAGATGGTGAAATTACATAAAGTGCCTTGGCCACAGGCCTGTTCATGCGTGCTAGGACTTGTGAATGGCTGAAAAATCCCAGGTGTAAATCTTGGCACCCAGACCCCCAGATACTTATAACCTCCTGCTTTTCTTATTTCTCTTACAGAGTGCCAGCGAGACCAGGAGAGCTACCTCTAAAATATCAGCAACTGTCTGAATCAGATCTGCAGCAAGCAGTAGGGTGGATCACTAAAAGGACAGGCTCCATCCCAGGAAAGACAAGGGCAAACCCCCATGCTGGCGACCCACAGCCATCCCACAGGAGCACAGGCAACCCCACGCAGCCCAGCCTCGCTAGGGTGAGGAGGCTGCAAAGCACACGACCAAGGAGGTAGTGGTACAGATTAAAGACAGAAACTATCTCCATGGCAGGGAGCTTGCCCGTGTGGGAGCAGCCCATGCCCACTGCCTGCCCGGTAAGCCAGGGCACTGCTTGCCACAAGCACACACAGCAGTGGATGTCACCGGGCAGGGAGCGCTGGGGGAGCAGAGTGGGGTGCAGGTCTGCCACTTGCACCAGCCCTGCACGTGTGGGGATGTGCACCCGTCCTCTGGAAACCCGGCAGCTGCATACAAGGAGGAACATTTATTCATTTTTTTGTATTAACATGTTCCCTGATATGCAGTATCAATTTGTACTTGCTGCCATAGGAGGAGGACTATTTAACACACAGAACTTTATGCCTGTGCGCTGTGCTAGTCGGAGCTCTCAGTTTGCTCCGTGTCCCGGGGACGTTTGTAACCCCAGGAGATGCAAACCTGGCAGCTGCATACAAGGAGGAACATTTATTCATTTTTTTGTATTAACATGTTCCCTGACATGCAGTATCAATTTGTACTTGCTGCCATAGGAGGAGGACTATTTAACACACAGAACTTTATGCCTGTGCGCTGTGCTAGTCGGAGCTCTCAGTTTGCTCCGTGTCCCGGGGACGTTTGTAACCCCAGGAGATGCAGCACTGCAGTAGCACAGCCACAGACAAGAACAAGGGTCATTTTCTCACCCTTTGCTGCAAATACCCATTCCCTCCATGCTGCAGCATGAAACAGGGACCAACGCCTTCCTACCCACCTGGATTAGCTGTCTGCAACGCCGCGTCCTGAGAGCCCTTTGCTTTGTCGCTGATGGCCCTGGTGGGGTGCAGGGCCGGCCGAGCCACCAGCCGCCACAGCCCGGTGCTACGCCCCAGCAGCCTCCCCAGCATCTTGCCCGGGGCCACGGGAGCCCTAGGGGTACGCAGAGGCACCGGCAGGGGGGCGGGCGG
>NW_009259323.1:554278-559149 GCF_000687185.1 Egretta garzetta
CCACGGGAGCCCTAGGGGTACGCAGAGGCACCGGCAGGAGCCCAGAAGGCTGCTTCTGGGCGTTATTAACCTAAAACTACCACTTCCTGTAAGAAGGGAGTAGCGTGCGTTTCCACCCTGGCTGCCGACAGTTTTTGCTTGCGTCACGATGACTCGTTACATTTATGGCCTGTGTTTACCAAAATGACACACCTTCGGAGCCAGGCAGGCTGAGGTCCCCGCCACGGCAGCTCACGCCCAGCCCGGGCTCTGCCCCAGGCTCCCCAGCCCAAGATGCTGCTCAGGAGAGCAATGGGTATTTACATTATTTTCTCAGTCCTTACTATGGTAGGACTAAAATAGGACAGCGTGATATATTTCCCTGAAGATAGGCTTAGTGACTGCTAATTATCACAGCCAGTTAAGCTGTTAGAGTGCTTAATTGTTCTCAGCTAAAAAATAATCTTGCAAATCAGTTGTATTAAACTGAATTTTTGAAGAGAAGCAGCGTTTCCCTTGCCTCAGAATAAATGTGGTTTGGCAGAAGGAAACCAAAGCCAATGTTTGTGGCTATAAATACGGTTGGAGAGTCCATCTCACATCCAGACCACAAACTTCCCTAGCAAAGAAATATATTTCAGATATACTACAGGTTTAAATCAGTAAACTAAGAAATTATGTCAAAAACCTCAGGTGATGAAGTATTTGTCAGTCGGTAAAATTGTCATTGAAACATAGCAGTACCTATAAAGTATTTGCCCTCTTTGAATTCAATCTCCACGAAGTCTGGATAGTGCCAGACGTTTTCCATAACATCAGCTGTTCTAATCAGAGAACGAACCAAAACCAATGCTATTTTATTACTTTGACATTTCTCCTGCGTTTTGCACAAAATTCTCCCTGATGGGTCAGGAAATGTAAATGCAAAATACTTGTCTCATTTGGGGTATTTACTCTCCTTAGACATACAAGGCTCTAAAGCTGATTTACAACGAGGGAAAAAAATTCCATTTGAAAGGGAAGAAGTGGTTGCCGAAAGGAAAATTTTCAGTACTATTTAGTAATACTATCAAATGCAATATTGCAGATAATCAAAGTGTGTCTAGGAGCAAGGGGAGGAACTGCAAGGGAATAGAGCTCAGGATGTTGGCAAGGATGTTCTTTAAGGGCTGAAAGGATGAAAGATGTGAGACAGATGCCGCCCCAGCTACCGGGCTCCTGGCCCTAAGGAAAACTCTACCATTTATAGGGACATTTTATATTTTTTTGAGAATACAAAGTTATTGATACTGAGGAAAGAAGAAATTCACAATGACAAACACAGTTTTTTCTCTTTCATGAAAGCTCCACAATGCATCCAGACATAACACAATGTGTTTAGCTTAATTTGCTTATAATTTGGTAAAGCAAATTAGATCAATTTCCAGATTAGGAACCCATACAGAAAATAAATGGTGGTTTGAGCTTCCAGCTGCAAACAAGCAGAAATCAGTGGATGTGATTAGGCTGGAAGAAGCAGAAGAAAAACCTGGTAAAATCACTGAGGAAATGTGTGTCCTGCTCAGGATTTCCCTGGGGGAAGATGGGCGTGAGGAGGAAAGGTGCATTTATAGCATGAAGTTTACAGGGCTCAGCACCCCTGTGCACCCCCACCGGCCCCCTTCTCCCCTCGCAGTAATGCTGCTGAGTGGAAAGAGGCATCGTGGACCTGGCCGTCCCTTGCTCCCCAGGCCGGCTGGGCAGGAGGGGCTGGGGGGCAGAGGATGGGACGTGCTGCTGCCATGCTCACGTCTTGCTTGGAGCCTCCCAACCCCCCAGGGGCTCTGGCTGTGAGGGCATTTTCTCTTTAACAAGAACTCTCCAAAATGCTTATTGCAAAAGTGACTGTTTTTACATCGTGTCTGATTATGGATTTGAAGAGGAAAAAAGAACATGTTCATTTTATCTCTTTTATTTTATCTCTTAGTTTCTGAAATACGGAGAAAATCACAGGGTGTCCAGGCCTCGGGTCCTTATCCACCTAGGGATTGCCAATTGTACCCTCTAGAAGACACACCAGCTAACAGCTGTATTAATCACATCTGCTGTGAGAAAAAAGCATTTCAGGATTTATTATGCCAGCATTTAAAGTGCAAAGGCACAGAGGTCTTCATGAAGCCAAAATGACAGCTACTTGTTCCTGAATTTTACTTGTTTCTCTGGCACTGTGAATGCTTAATGCCGGGGTAAGTTTTACTGCAGTGCATGAAAGCTAATAAAAAGCAATATACACGACTGCATTAGGAAGCAAGCTTTCCCTGCGCACTGTGGATCTCTCTCTGGCCCAGAGCATATTGAGTCCCTTCCTGAGCAGCAGAGAGATGCAGAATGCTCTGGGACCAAGGTAGTCTTGTGTGCAGCCTGATGCCCTTAATCCTCTTTAGACATGTTTTGTGCCCAGCCCAGTACATGTGCATGCCCCCTGCCCAGGTTACAAAACATCTCCATGAGGCTCATTCCATTCAGTCCCCTCACCAAGCCATCACTTGATACCCATCAGTGACTCATTTGCAGAGTGCAACCATTCATTCATGACCATTAAACTCACAGACAGGGAGTTTACTGTATAGCAGTAAAGAATTAGCAAAACTAGGCTTAAAGCACCATCTTATCCTCCTCCCACATCCTCTGCCAGGAGGAGAGCAGGACCCCAGCTCCTCAGCAAGCCCTGGAGAGTACAGACAACAGCTCACGCACTGACTAGCTGTATGGATGTCCCCCAGGCTTCTTCTGACCCTTGCTCCAAGGGGAGAGCACAGATCTGAAGGTTTTTGAGTTACAAAGGAGCAGGGTAGCTCAGAGAGAGCAGCGGATGGTTCGCAGCTGTGGTGGTGGTGGTGCAGACTCTTGACATTTCTGTTTTCTGTGAGTGAGTGAGTGAGTGATATATGGTTGTAACACTTACTGCACGCTGGTGCCAACACTGAAGCTGGAAAACTAACCGCAAAACCTCACAGGACTCCATCCCAGTTCTGCATCATCTTCACACCCCTTCTGTCACCTCGGACTCTGCTCTTGCAGCTGATTCCGCAGCAAGGACTAGCAGCAGTCATCCTCCCCTCCCTAAAAGTACACAAAAGCCTCTGCAGAACTGCCACTGCAAGGCCACAATATAAAATCCATTGCTCTTTGCTTTCTGTCTGACTTTATACTTCCATTCCCAGTACCTTAGTTCTGATTATTGTCAGCCTATTACAGCAATGAGAAACATGGACTCAGGTTCTCTTCACCTGTTCTTCTTTTCCTGCTTTCAACAGCCACAGGAATGAAAGACTTCATTCCTCCAGAAGCCCCAGGTTCCCACAGATCTCGTTACATCTCCTGATTAATTTTCGTAAGATCGGACATCAAATTTTTTTAGTTACATACACAAAAGAAATCATAGGAGTATTTTCAAAAAAAGAATCAAAAAAAAGTATTCCTCTGTAAAGCTGTTTTCGTGTGCAAAACCAAGTGGCTTACCATCAGACTCTGTTTTGCATGCCGTGCAAAATTTTTACACGAGGGCTGTGATGAGGAGCAGAAGATAATCTTATCTTAAAATTCTTTGCCTTCCCCCCTCTAATTAAATATGTAGCAGAGCTCTGTCTTGTTTCCTAGACGAGATAAACAAGCAATCCTGGATGGGCTGGTGGCTCATGAAATTCTAAGTGAGTCAGGAAATATTCCTCCACGACACTGTGTATTCTCCAGCAGTGCAGTCTAACATGGCAAGAGCAATGAATTGCTTTGAAATCTCTCACTCGCCTGCAGACTCCCAGCCCAAGAGCTCGTCCCTGCTCCCTGGGGTCCCCAGAGAGGAGAGCTTCAGTTCTCTCCAGGAGGTGAGGCACATACTCCCCGTATCAAGAAATCACCTACCCTAAGGAAACTCAAATGCAAATCCCAAGAAACTAAAAGCTCCGTAACAATTTCTCACCACGGGCAAGTCAAATCAAGGGAACGGTCACAGCATCTTACAGCAGAGCCAGACTCGGAGGGTTTGTAAGGAGCTCTGAAAACAAGCACCAGCATGAGGCTTTAATCACTTCAGGACACTCAGATTAATTTTTTTTATAATCTTGAGTCTTATCAGTAAAACAAGGCATCTGCTAAAAGAGAGCAGTGACAATGAAGGGGTCCATCCCTACCTTCTGTGTTAAACTTCAGCTTTGCTTTAAATAAATGAAATCAGGATTCCTCTATCCACTTACTGGAAGGTCCTGCATATTCTACCAATATTGTTCCTATTCCTCCAAATTTGAAAGTATCACTACCATTTGAAAAACCTTGCCTAGCAACCATAAATAAGACACTAAACCACACTACTTTAAAAAAAAACAAACAAAAAACTACACTCATCCAAACCTCCACTAGCTCTGCAAATCTTGCCTAATTTATACCCTATGAGCCTTTTGGCATCAGTCTCTTAATAGGGAAAGGTAATTGATGTAACACACTTGGGATTTTCTACAACAGGAGCAGTCATTTCCCCCAGGTGAAGATCTGAGCTGTTCTCTATGTCTGCTGCTAACACAAGAATGAACAGGATTTGGCTGTGAGCACGCCCAGTTTGAGCAGAAGTGCCCAACATTGCAAGGATAAGGATCTCCAAATGATCTTTATCTGGGATGGTTCATCCATTAAGCACATTTATTCTTAAGGGAGTTAAACCCCAATTAACAGCCTGGATGTTTTGCCCCTTAAGGTGTGTTCACCTCTGGAATAGCATGAGAACCTACTTCTAATGATAATGGAAATGCCTACAAACAAGGGGCACTACTGTAGCCAAGAGGACCCATAAGCCACACTTGCTTCATTCCCTTCCACTGGCTCCAGGTTTTTAGCTAAGATGCAATAGAATATTTGTTGGA
>NW_009259323.1:559178-568788 GCF_000687185.1 Egretta garzetta
ACTCAGTGGAGCTTGTGAGCTGGACCTAGAGTCACTAACCTCTGCAAACAAACACCAAAAAGGGACTTGGGATGGGGCTGACGTCCCTGGGTACTAAGTGCAGGGTTTATAACAGCTGGTGTCAGAAGGACAACGCTCGTGGCAGCAACTCAAAAGTTAGTCATCGCTCTGGCAAAGCCCTGGTGTGACCTTTCCCAGGGTTTGGGATGATGATACAGAAGCAATGAAATGGCATGTCCTCTCCAGCCAGGGTGACTTGGCACAGGCAGCAGCCGTTTACTGATGGGCTGAAACGTGGGGTGGCTGCCTGAGTCCAGCTTCATCACGGAAGAGCAGCCAGATGCAAGCAGCAAAGATCCCAGGACCCACAGGGAATCCTCCAAGGTGTTCAGGGTGTTGTGATGAAATTGCAGGTTTTACAACCCAGGAAATTAATGTGTCGATGAGCTTTGCACCAGGCCTCTCGTTTCTGGAATAATGCACAATTAGACTGTAGAGCAAAAATGTGAAAAACCTGAAAGGGAAACAAAACCATCAGAATCCTAACAATTTACATTTTGTCTCAGAGTTTGAAGAACCATTTAATTTAAACCTTTTCCACACCTGTTTCTCCACCTGAGCCTGAGAAACACACTGACAAGGACAGACTCGCTCACTTGTCACTTAATGATTTTCTTTCCCAAGAAAAATGGCATTGTCTTCAAAAAGAGACGCATTTAGAAATTTTTCAGTCCATTAGTCAATAGTTTAGGTAAAAAAGAAACCTAATTTTAAAAGTTTGAACAATTCTTTGTGTCTTTTCCCCACACTTGTTTTAATATCAGGATGACTTACGGTTTTTTTCAGCTCCTGCAGAGAAGTCGTGTACCATCGATCAGGCCAATAAACCTGCACTGTGGGGTCAGATTTCCCCTTTTAGTGACTGGCTGACTATGTATGCAATCGATACGGAGCCAGTGCAGCCCGGGTAATGCCAGGGGAGGCACTACCCTGGGGATAGTTTGTCCCAGCAATGCACACCACAGTAGTCCATAACAGGGCCAGGTGCCTCCTCAAATTTATGAACTGTCTCTTGATAATCCCTCTGAAGAGATCATAAAACTCTTCCAAACCCTCCTGGGTGAGACCCAGCCTACCTGTAGGATGAAATTTACTCCCAGCACCTTTATGTGACCAAAGGGACCATGAGGGTGTCCTGGTTTCAGCTGGGGCAGAGTTAATTTTCTTCCTAGTAGCAGGCACAGCGCTCTGTTTGGATTTAGTATGAGAAGAATGCTGATAACACACTGATGGTTTAGTTGTTACTCAGCAGTGCTGCCAGCCAAGGTGTTTCCACCTTCCCATGCCCTGCCAGGGGCACAAGAAGCTGGGATGGGGCACAGCCAGGACAGCTGACCCCAACTGGCCCAAGGGCTATTCCAGACCATATGGCATCATGCTCAGTATAGAAACTGGGGGGAGTTGGCTGGGGGGCAGCAATCGCTGCTCGGGGACGGGCTGGGTGTCAGTCAGTGGGTGGTGAGCGGTTGCATCACTTGGTTTTCCTGGGTTTTGTTTCTCTCTCTCTCGTTTTTCTTTTCATTACAATTTATTATCATTATTTTTTCATTTTATTTCAATTATTAAACTGTTCTTATCTCAACCCATGAGTTTCCTTACTTTTGCTCTTCCAATTCTCTCCCCCATCCCACCCCAGGGGAAGGGTGAGTGAGCAGCTGGGTGGTGCTCCATGGGGCTAAACCATGACACAGGGAAACACGTCTCCTAGAAGATGCCCAGTCCCCCAAGCGCAGCATAGAGAGGGCAGGAGAGTGAAAATCTCCTGTCATGCAGGGCTTTGCATAGTGGTCCAGTGGCTTTGGTGGAAGACTGTTGTCTTGGTGCCTTGTTCAAACCACTGGCTACATCTGCCTGCGCTCTTAGGGACTGGCTCATGCATGCTGCCATAGGGCTTAGACTCGGGCTGGTGACTCCTCTGCTCCTTGTTTGTGCAGTGCCTTGCACAAGGGAGTCCCAAGCAGTTACTGGTATGGGAAAGAAATAACAAGGAGGAAGGAAACGAGAGACTCATCTTGAGAAGATATATAACGATTACAGGGGGGCCAGGAGCTGCAGGGCCAGAGAAGAAGGGCAGCTAGTTAGGCTAAATCACAGCCCTGACACCTGAACAAAGGGTATAAGCTGCTCACGATTGATGCCAAGGGCTTCATCTTTTCTGGTGTTGTTCCTTGTACCTTCCAGCAAAGGGGCAGGGGCTGTCTCCATCCTCATGTTAGCTAATGAAGCACACGTGGTAACACAAAGAGCCAGGCCACATGGCTCACCAGGGTCCTGCAGCACTGCTGGGAGGTTTAACTTTGGGCCATAGCGGCTGGGAGGTTTAACTTTGGGCCATAACTGCACAGTCATTAGTGTTTACAAAACAAGTTTCCAGGGAAGCAAAGTTACACACCGAGGAAATAATAAGCAGCAATGTAATCAGATGTGAGAGGGAGATCGTTTCATTACCTGAACCAGGCCTCATTATTCACCATTTCCCTGGCAAGAGCTGATAAACGCAGGCTAATGAATCTTAGCTCTCTGGACGAGTGGGAGGAGTGCCGGCTCGGTGCTGCCGCATGCTAAGCAGGACCAGAGAATCCAACTTTCAGCTACAAGTCCAAAAGATAAAATGTGAACTCATCCATTGCAGCACTGCAGTGAGATGAGAGAGGGGTTTTACCCACTACTGGCTTGGTACTAGAGAGTAACCCTGGCTGTGGGAATGCCATAGGTCCTATCTGGCCCAGAGAAGCAAACTGAACTCTAAATATCCCAAGAATAATAGGGAATCTGCCACATGGTCTGCATACATTAGTGATAGGTGCAAGGGCCAGACTTGGCTCTTTAGGGAAAGCCAACAGTATCAGCTGGAGACTTCCCAGACTGTTCTGACACTTAAATATCATCCTCGGCCTGGTCATGACCCAAGAAAGACATCAACAGAGAAAGAAGCAACAGCATTGGCACAGAAAAATGCTGTAGCAAGACCTTTGCCTACTTCTGTGGCACTTTCATCATAGCAGTTCTCCATCAGCTACTGTGGCCATTCCTCCCCTTAAAAAAACAGGGAAACATCAAATAGACCATTCACTGTACGCAATTATTAAAAAAAAACCCAAAAAACAACCAAGCAATGTTAAAGAAAACATTAGAAAAGGGGAGCAAACCTCTTTAACATAAAATAGTTCTCAGAGTTGCAAAGCCTGCCTTTATTTTTTCTGTACTTTCTGCACACCTCACAAGCAATATGGCCCCCAAATTTCATATGAAGAATCAGAACATTTGGCAAGGCTCCTCTGGAAGAGGCTTAGACACTAACAGCCAACATAAGATGAAAACCTATTCGGAGAGGAACACGCATGTCCTGACATTACAGGGAAATGCTGCCCTCATCTGTCTTCCAGTGACAGGTTTTATTTTCCTGCTTACCATGCCTGAACCATTCATCACTTCCAGAATGAAAAGGTGACTCTATTGCTACCACCAGCTCCGAAGTCTGTGCCTGGACCTCTATATGCACTGGAGCCATTAAGCGATGCTGTCGTCGGTAACTGGAGTCAATATGACCACGTTGCTGCAATGGAGTTTAAATGTAGAAATATCTTCATTCTCTGTACTGAAGATAGTGTCTTAGCCCAAAGAAGAAAATGGCTTATACATTCTTTATAAAACTAAAACCGATGAAAGAAAAATAAATCCCCACTGCCAGGTGAGTGGGAGTACTGAGAAGCAGCACCAGGGTTCAGCAAAGAGCAGATTAACCCCTGCTCCTGCATCAATTTGCACCCTAGTGCACCAGGCAGCAATTCGGGGATCTGGATGCCTGCATCCCAGCCTGTTACAGAAAGCCCCAGAGAACAAGGCTGGTTTGCCTCTTTCATCCACACTGGTAAAAATCCAGCACACACACAGAGTGGAGGCACATTTCAAGCACCATCAGTGGCCCTCAGGAAGGTGAGATGAAGGAGAAATTGAACATGCATTCATATTTCATGAAAGTATAAACTTTGAAGTTGGAAAATTACATCCAGCAGATGAAGTATAGCACTAGCTGGTTCTGTATGGGTTTGGGGTGCAGAAGGAGCATCTATTAAACCTCTGTGAGGCAATGCTGCTGGCCAGCCAAGGTGCTCAGAAGTACTCTGGCTGATGAAGGTGCAGATCACAGTACATGCCTGTTAGCATCTGCAGAGCTCCGGAGGAGCACGGCTCTCAGGGCAGATGGAGATGCTTCTCTATCGATGCCTGTGCCTTTTAGTTCTGCTAATGCAGTTAGTCCTGCTAACCTCCAAGAGAGGAGCAGGAAAGTCCAACTCTGCTGATTCAGAGTTTACTAACATTTCTCCTTGCTTGTGCCTTTACCCCTAGACTCCCATTCCTTTCGATTTTATTTTGTAAATCCTGGATTTAACCAAAGTCTGTGTCTCCAAAGTTGAATCTACAGTTGCCCAACGTCTTCAGGCCTGGAGCATCATCCCAGCACAAGCAGACAGGTCTCTTTTGATGGCACCAACTCTCTGGGGACCCAGGGCAGGGGTTTACGATCAGCCCCAGGGTTTGGATTCCAGCCACATGGTTTTAGGTCTCCCACAGCAGTGTGGTCAGCTCTCACCCAGCCGAAGCCTGGAGCCAGCCATGGGTACGGTGCAGCCACAAGCCTTGTCCAGCCCAGCCGCCAGGTGAGAGGAGCAAGGCTGGATGCTGACTGCCCCAGAGCTCCACACTGTAACACCCAGGCCCTTGTGTCCCCATCCAAGGGGAACAGGCTGGCCAAAGCTTGCCAGAAACATTTTGACCTATGCAGGAAAGCCCACTGGAACATTTTTAACAGGTTTGTTAAAAAAACCTCAAATTAATTCTATGTCTAATTGCTATCTAGTTTCCTAGATGAAAAACTTCAAAACAATCCTCCCAAACTGATTTTCATTGAAACATTGTTGAAGGCTACCTCAGAAGTTTAGAACGGTTTGATAAACAATAGTAAGAACATTTAATCATCTGTAATCAGAAAAATATAGTTAGCATTCTTATAACAAGGACATCCTGGAGCAAGTAGGCCTGGAAAGGACAGCTAATCAAGATGTTTCAAAAACATCTGAAACTTGGCAGGTAAGCCCATGTATCCTTAACTGAACTACCCTCATTATAATACTAAAAATCACACCCCCAGGTCCGAAGACCGTTGCCCAGGTGAAGCCCTGTCCTCACAGAACACGCGCAGTACAAAGGACACTGTAGCTTTAAGTGCATATGAGGCTCGCAGGAACCAATAAGAAACAGAAGTGATTCAGCATGATTGCAAAATAACTGATAAGTGTTGCTCTCAGTGTATAAAATGCTGCTGTGTGTTAACCCAGGGGTGCTTGACTTGTGCGGAACCATCTAGCGCCCAGGATTGTGCAAGCCTGAAATAAATAAGCAACATCTCTCCTGAGGGTGTGACAATCGACTCACTGCACACTGGGCCACAAATCTGCTTTTCGGACAACAACATCCATCCCAAATGGTCATTTCCAAGACCCCAGCAGCAGCATTGCGCTCAGGACCGCCCAGCCTCAGACCCTCCGGCTGGACCCAGGATCCCTCCGGCGACTCACCCTCCCACAGCTTCTCCCAGGTGACCAACTCCAGAGTCTGGCTGATACCTCAGCAATCAAAGTCCCTCATTACAGCCTTTCCGCCTGGCACCTTAATTTGATCTGTCATTTCACAGCCCAGTAGCTCTATCTGAACAGGTGGAACATGGCAAATTCCTATCATTATTTTAGTCTTTGTCAAACAACCAATATTAATTCACAGTATTCTACATATTTCTAGATTTTCCCCCTAAACATTCCCCTCTTTCTGATGGACAACCGCATCAAATACACCACTACATTACTCCTTCCCACATTGCTGTCTGCCTTCCCAATCTATCCTGTACATATGGCCAGTGTTTGATCTTTTTGGTTTCTACTTGGTGTTTGCTCATTTGTTGCCTCCTTTGCTTTCAGAGTACTTGAACAATATCCAGCAAAGTAAAACTAAGGACTAGAATTCCTGGTGGCCATTCACTTGAGTGTAATCATTCTGGTCATGTAACACCTGGAGAAATTCTACCTGTCTCCATGCTAGTAGTATGTTATTAACATATATGCGTGGCTACAAGCTGCCTTGCAGGCTTTTCCCCCTGCAAGAGGGGATCCACCTTTTCTGAGCACTGAAGTGAGCAGATCTGCTGTACCACACACAACCGATGCAATTGCATCCAGCCCCTGCTGCAACCACAGTGCTCCGGCCAGCTGGAGACCCCTCAGTGCTGGAGTGGGAGAACTCACCACCTCCCAGTGACCATTCCCACCAGCTGGATGCTCCTAGCAGGGTCAGAGCCTCCTCTGTGCTGAACCCTCATTTTCAAAGAGGATCACTGCATTTCTCATCACCGTGAAATGGTGTTTGTCTCACAGCAGTGGGAGTTCTCAGAGGATTGAAGAACCGCAAGAGAGGTCACAGCATTCCAGGGAGTTACAAAATGAGCCCCAGGACTTGCATACATGTCCTACCCCTTTCTGGAGAGCCTCCCATGCCTGACAGCCCTCATGGCAATGGCTCTTGGCCAAGGCTTGGCTGAGAGCGCTCCGCTCTGCAAAGGCAGCGACATGCCTTTTTTTTTTCTTCTCTGCATCCACTTTACATGGTGGTGGTGAACACTAGCTCTCTGCTTTCTTGCAGACCCCATGATTCATCTTACTTTGCCTTATTTTTACTAACACTGGTGGAGAACAATTATCCGTCCTAGCGAGGGAAGTTGGTGTCGTTGGTTCTTGCTGCTTGTTTCACATTGTGGAGCTAGGCTGCCCACAGCAAAGCTAGGCATGCTTTCCCTGCTTTTTTGTTATAGTAAGGAAACCTGCACCAGAAGAAGTTCTGCTTTCCTGATTGCTCACAAAGAAATAATGAAAGTCTGGAACTCAGGAGATTGTGCACTGCAAGGAGATGTCCAGATGAAACTGCATTCAAGCTCTGTTGAACATGAATCTGTTTGTGTCTGGCAGAGCACGCACAAGAGAGAAAATTCAATAGGTTTCTCTTGGCAACAATCTGCATTTTCTTGTAAACAAGTTAAAGTTTGCAAATACGAATCACATAGTCCAAGGTTTGCTCTCCAGAACAGCTGGATGGGGTCAAACCAAAGGTCCAGTCCAGGCTAGCGTCTTGTCTCTGACACCAGCCTGGCACAGACACCCAGGGAAGAGCCTAACAGCAGTAGAAGCATTACAGAGCTGCTTTCCTAGTATTCTCAGTTTTCTGAACCAGAAGTAGTATCTTGTTGGGGTGGTTTGTTTTTTTTTCCTTGTTCGTTTTTCTGAATTATTTTGAAGGCTTGCAACCATTTAGTATCAACACCTTTTGGCAAGAAGATCCACAGCTGGACTGAACATTGGACAAAACATTCCTCCTTTCATTTTAAAGCTGCCACCTGGTAAGTTCCTGTCTTTTCTCTGGTTCTAAAATTATTAGAAATAGTGAAATAGCCATTCTTTAGTCCTCTTTCTCATAATTTCCATAGGTAGCTATTGGGTCTGCTCTCCAGCCCTAATTTTTACAAAGCAAAATCCTGTTCCTTTTACTCTTGCTGAGTAGAGCCTATTCCAACACTGAAGCTGCCTTTCGGCCCATTCTCTGACCTTCTTGAATTCTGCTCTGCCTTTTGGGCTGGGGGAGCTGCACATATTCAAGATGCACACATACACCTCACCTCCACACTGACTCCATGCTTCACTGAGGTGCAGTTTTACTCTTTCATAATAGGCTGAGTTACCATGCACTGATAAATCAGTTCACAAAAGTTATCTCAAGCCTTCCTGAGATTGTTTTATTGAGGAAGAAAACCTTCTTTAGCTGTGACTGTGCTATCAGCCAGCCTGGCTTTGGGTCACAACAACCCTATGCAACGCTACAGGAGAGGGGAGGAGTGGCTGGAAAGCTGCCCAGAAGAAAAGGACCTGGGGGTACTGGTTGACAGCCAGCTGAATATGAGCCAGCCGTGTGCCCAGGTGGCCAAGAGGGCCAACAGCATCCTGGCTTGTATCAGGAATAGTGTGGCCAGCAGGAGTAGGGAAGTGATTGTGCCCTTGTCCTGGGCACTGGTGAGGCTGCATCTTGAATGCTGTGTTCAGTTTTGGACCCCTCAGTTCAGCCTGGAGAAGAGGAGGCTGAGGGGAGACCTTATCACCCTCCTCTACAACTGCCTGACAGGAGGGGGGAGTGAGGTGGTGGTTGGTCTCTTCTCCCAAGTAACAAGTTATAGGACAAGAGGAAACAGACACAAGTTGTGCCAGGGCAGGTTTAGGTTGGACATTAGGAAAAAATTCTTCACCGAAAGGGTTGTCAAGAATTGGAATGGGCTTCCCAGGGAAGTTGTTGAGTCCCCTTCCCTGGAGGTATTCAAAAAAAGGGTAGATGTGGTGCTTAGGGACATGGTTTAGTGGTGGACTTGGCAGTATTAGGTTAATGGTTGGACTCAATCTTAAAGGTCTTTTCCAACCCAACCAATTCTATGATTGATTCTATGATTGAGCAGAGTCAGCCCAGGTAAGGCTGCCATTTCCCACTGCATTTCCTTCCATGGAGATCCAGTTTAACTCACTGCTGCGTCTTCCCTTTCACCACACGTTCTCAGTCCCACATCACCTCCTCCCTTGCCTGGTCAGAGGTTGCTGTCTCAGAGTCATCAGATTTCTATGGCTCTAGGGGATCTACTAAGTGATCCTGTGACAAAAACTACCAGCACTGTTTCTTTTTTGTTTTGTATTTTAAACAAATCATTACACCAAACTAACTTAGACTGAGGTCATTGCTTCTTGCATAGCAATAAGCTCAACAGTATTCTAATCAGGTGCCAGGACCAGAGCTGGAGGGGCTGTGGGAACACAGACCTCAAACTGGCTCTGGCCAAAAGACTCAACGTGAAACTGCAGCTGCAATCAACATGAGCTGATGAACCAGGTCCAGTTCACAGTAGAGGGAAATCTCTCCCCATATGCAGTTCAGATCACACATATTTCATTTCCCTCTGAAACACTGAGTAGGGAGACTCCCCCACTGGGGCAAGAGAGAGGACAAGGAGAACCAGAGCCAGGAGCTGGTCTTCTGCCCTTTACATGCTCATATACCCAGTCACTCCATATTTTTACAGATAAACTACAAAAATCAATTAAAAATACTTTCATGGGAACAATCAGTTCTATATACCATCTTTTGGGGGAAGTGGCTGGAGAGCTGCCTGGCAGAAAAGGGGGTGCTGGTTGACGGCCAGCTGAATATGAGCCAGCAGTGTGCCCAGGTGGCCAAGAAGGCCAACAGCATCCTGGCTTGTATCAGAAATAGTGTGGCCAGCAGGAGCAGGCCAGGGATCATGCCCCTGTACTCAGCCCTGGTGAGGCCGCCCCTCAAATGCTGTGTTCAGTTTTGGGCCCCTCACTACAAGAAAGATGTTGCGTTGCTGGAGCGTGGCCAGAGAAGAGCCACAAAGCTGGTGAGGGGTCTGGAGCACAAGTCTTACGAGGAGTGGCTGGGGGGGGTGGGG
>NW_009259323.1:568835-570743 GCF_000687185.1 Egretta garzetta
CTCACTGCAAGAAAAATGTTGCGTTGCTGGAGCGTGTCCAGAGAAGGGCAACGAAGCTGGTGAGGGGTCTGGAGCCCAAGGCTGATGTGGAGCGGCTGAGGGACCTGGGGGTGTTCAGCCTGGAGAAGAGGAGGCTGAGGGGAGACCTTATTGCCCCCTACAACTGCCTGACAGGAGAGGGAGTGAGGTGGGAGTCCGTCTCTTCTCCCAACTAACAGGCGATAGGATGAGCGGAAATGGCCTCAAGTTGCACCAGGGCAGGTTTAGGTTGGACATTAGTAAAATATCTTCACCGAAAGGGTTGTCAAGCACTGAAACTGGATGCCCATGGAAGCGGTGGAGTCCCCATCCCTGGAGGTATTTAAAAGCCAGGTAAACGAGGTGCTTAGGGACATGGTTTAGCGGTGGGATGGCAGGGTTAGGTTAATGGTTGGACTTGATCTTAAAGGTCTTTTCCAACCTAAACAATTCTATGATTCTTTCCTCATTCCCTTTGTCAAGTGCCGTTTACCTACAGCCTATTGATTTCGGTTCATATCTTCTCCTCCTTCCCTCTACTGCCTACCCAAAAGGCCAATCTACATATAGGATCTGGAGCTTCCCTGGGACTCACAGGAACCTGAGAGTAGCTATGGGCTCCCTGAACCCCCTTAAGGGATGGTCAAATGTTAACTTTGAAAAAAAAGTTATTTTTTCAATATTACCTCAACATACCTCAACAAATATTACCTCAACACCATTAAGGTAACACGTTTTTTCTCTTCAAAGGGTTCTGCCAGTATTTGCCCTATTTGCATCACAGAGTTAAATTGGAAGAGATTTTTCTCATCCTTCAGACAGTTGTAATAACAATTTCCTCATTCCAAATGAAGTAAAAATATCAACTTTCCCCTCACCTCCCTTCCAAAGCAGCTTGGATTGAGAAAATAATTTTTTTAAATTTCAAGCTGTGTTTGTTAAACTTCAGTATTTTCCTTCTTTGGTACCTTGTAGTCTGTATTTACTAACCTTCCAAAACAAAGATCATTTGGACTAAAAAGCAAATGTCACTGAAATCAGGTTCTTCCAACAACGTAAAACCGTTTGCCCCAGTAATTTCTTTGGGGCCAGCAGGCATCAATTTGTTTCAAGACCAGTTTCAATTTGAACATTTCATGATTTTTCTGCTGGATCAGACTTTGCAGAGCATTCCCAACCTGCTCAAAAGGTGACTCACAGGAAATACGTGGTTTTACGCCCCACAGCTGGGCTGTGCCTCACCCCCTCACTCCTCTCCAGCTCCCCAGCAGGTCAGCCCTGCTCACACACTGGTACCTCTCGCTTCTCCTTCATGCCTCTGCAAACAGCCGCGCTACAGCTGTGTGGCCAATGCCCCATGCCTGGGAGCCTGACTGCGGTGCCACGGTGCCCACACCAAACACGGCCATGGAGCTGAAGCCAAACAATGACACAAAGCCCTGATATAGACCCACAAAATTATGGAGAACTAGATTTAAAGCTGCAACAAGAAAATAAAGCCTTCATTTAAAAACACGTATGCTGCTTCTGGGTCTATGCTGATGCTTCTTACAAAAAACCAACAACAAAAGCTAGGAAGGGGATACCTCAGCAAGGCTACATCATCCACAAGCTTGGAGAATGAGAACAGGTTGAGGCTCAGCTGAACTCTGGGGACTTGGGAGCGGGGGTGCACAAAGCGCCACAAAACTGTGACATGGGGCTGGAAAGGCCCACTTACTGGGACAACCGCTCTGCCAAGATAGGCTGTGGTCAACTCCAGAGTGGCTTTAGCGGGGCAGCCGTATTGCTACCGAAACGCTTGGCTCGGAGCCGCGCAGGAGTTCAACGGGTGCACCAGCATCTTTTTCACACCTCTGGAAGCGGGTAACGGAAGACCTTTCCATACGG
>NW_009259323.1:570835-574469 GCF_000687185.1 Egretta garzetta
AACAAATTAAAAACCTCTTTTTTTTTTTTTTTTTTTTTTTTTTTTTTTTTTTTTTTTTTAATTTGACTTCATGCTTATGGACAGCCTCCACAACAGAAATAACTTTTGGGTTTTAAATTTGCTTTCATAAGCTTGGCTCCTGACTAACCGCTTTGCATACATACACAAACGCCAGGCGAAACACCTCTTTTTAAGTGTTTCCATGGTATAGATGTGGCTTTTTGGAACTGTGTACATCTGTGTTCTCTTTCCTGACTGAAAACATACTTGAGCTTTAAGCCTATCCAAAGCAAACGCACTTCTTTTGCACTTCTACTTTTCTCTTTCCAAGAGTTTTCCTTTCACTCCTGCTTAGCTTGATCCAAAACAGAACCATTTTCTTTTTTCCCTCAAAATAAAAAAACCCAAACGCCAGGCATTTCGACCACCTGCTCGGCACAGAGCATCCTCCCCTACCAGGAATGCAGCACTGGTTGGCACTGCTGATATTTTAACCCAACAAGCACCAAGATGTTGAGCATGGGTGAGGAATATGCCCAGGTCTGCTGGGTCCAGCCTGCCTCCAGAGCAGTGCCGAGGGACACCACTTCTCCATGTCACCCTCAGGGGCTATTGAACAACCTTCGCTGCTGTGACAGGTGAGGAACATGAATAGCAACTCCTAAATACTCTTTGAGACTGCTCAGCAGATGCCAGCAGTCAGCTCATCCAAAGAGCACAACAGAAACTGGATGTACCAGGAAGATGTCAGACATCTTGACATGTGCAGAGAGGGATCCCAGCTCTGCTAGGGGCCAGGAGAGCAAACCTTACCTTCAGAACTGGGGGATTTTCTTACCTTGGAGAAAGGAGAAAGCACAAAAACTGGATCCCCCGCCCTTGAGATATTGTCTTCCATCGCTCTCCTGGGAGACTTTGATAGTGGAACACCATGAAAACTGCTCTTAGAAGGCCATAAGACAACTCCAGAGCAGAAGCCGCCTCAAAGCAGCCCTGTGTGCAGCACCAGGGGCTTCCCACTGGGTAGTCGGTGGCTGGTATTGGCCTTCAGCAGCTCTTTTGCCTGGTTTCTTTCTGAAGCTGGTTTGGCCAGCCTGCTTCCCCACCACCTCTTGGAGTGCTCTGACTCGTTACTTGAGTAACTTCTGTCTCCTTCCCAGAGCCTGTCCCTTCCCAGGTGTGAACGGCTGCCCACCATGGCCACTCCGAGGGGTGGTACACTGGGGGACGAGCACCACAGTTTGCAGCTCAGCCTCCCTCCTGCTCCCAGCCTCTCCACACACCAGAGCCAGCAACAGCACTGTTTTCTGCTGGTTTGTGGCTAGACCATGACCCTAGAGCTGCTGGAGTGCAGGAAAGGCGTCCTCTTCACCAGCTTCTGTTACAGACTCTAACCCCACAGTTCTTTTTATAAATTCCCACTCAATTACTTTCTGTATTTTCTGAGTCCACTCCAAAACAGGGCTATTGCACTACAGCCTAACTTCTATAAGAAAAGGTTTCCTGGAGGTTGAATGTCTTCTGTTCAATCTCCCAAAGGCTTAGGATCATAGAAGAGTTGGTGGTACTTCCCACCAACGGCCTCCCCCCAACACCACACCAAAGGCTGAAATCTCATTTTCCAGCTCCAAAACCATTAAAAACAGAAAATCACATTTTATTTGCCATGAAGTGTTGATTCGTCACAAAAAAAATAGTATAAAACATACAGCAAGGTACACAGCTTGGGCAACAAGCCGCTATCCACACTCCTTCATGTCCAGAAGGAGTGACAAAGCCCTGAGAGGGGCCCTGAGACAGCTGGAAACCCTGCTGCGTTGTTCCCAAGGAACCATTATCACAGTTGAGAGATCTTCCCCAGCACACAAAATGTATTCATTCAATCCATGGGTCTTTTTTTCTTTATCAGGAATTCACTTATGTTACAAGTGAAGCTAGGTTCTCTTAACCCGACCCACGAGTACCTAGGTAAAAGTGCAAGTCTGTGTTCCCAAATGCATTATAAACTTCCTAACTTTTCAATAATTTCATGATTTCAGTGTATTTTGGAATAACAGTACTACAAGGCAGTTGTAACCTTCGCTTGGGGTAAAGTTCTGCTTCTTTTGGCTCTACCACAACACTGATAACACTGTTTCAATCTTTAAAAAGCACTTTGAGTCTCATTTGGAAAGGAAAAAGCAAACCTGAGTGAAAGATGCAGAGAACAAACTGATAGGTAAAGCCTTAGTGAGGGTAGGAGAGCAGGTGCACAAGAATTCAATGGTTACGATTTCATTCTGCAGAGCCTAATGACAGATTACGGAAACACGGGATTTTTGAATTATAGACAGATGAATGCTGACCATGGGGCATGACACAAGAGATGGCTCATCGGGGATCCCAAGGGGAAGAAGGAGAAATAAGAAGCTTGCTTTTGACCATGTTAAGGCCTTATTTCCCGTGATGGCAATTTTTTGCCACTGAATATTTAGATGCACAGACAAAACATACATACGCTGTAGCCAACATCAAATCCTAAGCAGCCTCACAGCACTGAGCAAGGCTTAGACAAAGAAAAATTATTCCTGTTCCCTGTGCTACAGTACCGGCAGCAGCACATCCACTGTGGATGGCAAAGCACAGCAGAAGGCAGTAACTGCTCGCAGCACATCAGGGCAAGTAAGCACAGCACCTTTTGGCTCAGATTTCCTGTAGCTGGGGAGCACCAGAATGTGTCTTTGTCCTCTTCCATACCCGTATCTCCAGTCCAGCTGGATACTGGTTGGATGGGGTTAAGCATGCCCAGTCCATCAGCCTAGGCAGCCTGCAACGCTTTTCCCTGCCCCCTCAAGCTAAAAATCTGGGGAGATCTCAATGTTTAATTTACCTGTTCCTCCCCAAACTTACAGCACTAAAAATAAATAATACGACTCACTCATTTGGGGACTGGGTTTTGAAGGGCAGAGAGTTGATTTGCTTTTTGTTGTTGTTGCTTTGCATTGTCACTTTCTAACAGTTAAAGAAAAAAACCACACATGTTAAAAATTTGTCATCCAAATGGCCATCTCATTGCTGAGTGTATACAAAGCCAGACACAGTAGCAATCTCGTGTTCCTTTTCCTTTTTGGGATCTATAACATGGCTGTATCTTTCTCCTCGGTGACATTCCAGGTAGGGACCCCAGTTTGCAGCAGGCCTGCAGCAGCTTACAATGCGCTGGAAAGCAAAACACAAGAGGCATTTGATGTCTTACCTTAGTCTGGCCTATTTTTAAAGTTCAGTAAAGCTGTAAATCTAGATATGCCCTGCAACTCAACAAATGGCAAACAAATCACCAAAGTTTCTTACAATCATTCCAAATGTCTTGCGCTTGCTCGTTTCTGTGAGGAACGGGAGTCAAAACTCCAAAACATCATACAGGAATAGAAAGTGATAAGAATTCTCCAGAGAATTTAAAGCAGCTGGAATAACAACAGAAACCATGGAAATCACTCTTGAATGAGGGGTGCACTCCCAGAGAATTAGACTCTATCTTCTTATCAGAACACAGTAGGGTAAATTTGCCTCCAATGCAACTACCAGTGGTGTGTTTTGGTCTAAAAATCCAGCTAACGAGCACCTCGAAGTACTGAGCGCATTTTGGGAAAGACAG
>NW_009259323.1:574481-587854 GCF_000687185.1 Egretta garzetta
AGCTTTTTTGTGTCCTTACCTGACAAAGGCTTCCTTCAGCTTTAACTATTTTTACAATAGCGATGATGGGAATCCAGATGACGCAGAAGATAATCATGCACCAGCCAACAGCGGTTCCCCAGGCTGGATATAATACTGAGCCATAAGTAGGAGGTGAAAATGTGACCAAAGACCAGACCAAAATTGCCTATAAAAAAAATGGTAAAAAGACTAAGGGAGAAAAGCAGATTTCCAGCTAACTTGAACTTGCATCGTGTTTCCAAGTTGGCTTTAAAAGAAAGGGCTATCTACAAATTCGGTACGGTTCCCTCTTGCTTTCTGAGTGTGACAGCAGTTGTGCGGGATCTGGTGTTCAGTCATGGCCAAGCAGCAAGACTGAAGGACAGGACTGAAGGACGACACTGATATGCACCCTAATGCCTTAAGTACATTGATGTTTAAACAGAACTTGATCTCTGGGTTCTGTTGAAATCTTATGTTGGAGAATATATATGTTGCTGGATGAGCCCAGTAGCTTTCTCTGTATGTTTTATATGTTCCCTTGTTCCTTTATTTACAGGGGAAGTATGGGAGAGAATCTAAGATTAAACTTTGGCAAAAGTTGCTGCAGAAATAAGATATTTTTAGGCAGCATTTTCTAAACTGTAGCCCAGACAGATTAAAGGTAATGTGCTGGCCAGAGTGACTTGCCACTGCTCCTGGATTTGGGGTCTTAATAAATTCTCTCATAGTAACGTAATCCATCCATCTACACTCACAATTAGAAGTAGAGGAGTAATGAAAAACTGGAGACATACCTAACAGGACATAAAAAAAATCTCAGTTAGACTGGGGAACAGCTGGACATCCAAAGAGCAAACCCCAGCCAGGGATCTGTCCCAAAAATGGGATTTCCCTCAAAGGGAAAAAAATCTAGGTTTTCAAAACATTTTCTCAGTCTGAAATGAAGATAAACCAGCCACTAAGATGGACAATCTGTTGCTCTGTGTTAGTCCTCGGAGCGCAGACCCAGCTCAGTAGCAACTGATCTGAAGGTCCAGCCTCTCCCAGAGAGGACCCCAGTACGTATCAGAAAGCACAGATAGCACACAGTTTGCTTCACTGGCACAGACATACCCTGTTTTTACACACAGGGCCTGGGCATTCAGCCCTGAATCTTCACATGGAAACCTCTTCAACATCCAGTTACTAAGTTCTCTCATGCTAACACAATCCAGACATCTACACTCACCATTAACAGCACGGGAGTAATGAAGAACCAGCACAGTCTCCACCACAGCCAGAATAAACGGCTCTTCTTTCCAATCATCATTTCAATGTCTTCAATGAACCTGTTTCCTCCTGTTGAAAGAAAAGCGTAGGGTGCATTGTAAATCAGGTGCCTCCCTTGCTGTGTGGTTACTCAAAAGGGATGGAGGAAAGGCAATGGTCAAGGTCATTTTCTCCAGTTCTGTGGTAACCTTTAAAGCTTTTCAGCCAGTCAAGTTATAAATGCCTTACTGCCGTAATTAATATGTAATATACACTGTGCCTGGGATTGCATAGTCAAATAATGGATTTTCAATGCAAATACTTTACCATAAATGTAGATGATGCCTATTATCTCCAGGACAGCCGCAATGAGGATTCCCCATCCAGCACAAAAGTGATCTATTAGGTTAACCCAGTAAATTCCTGCCTGTAGAAGAAAAAATAAAGAGGTAAAAATGTACCCAGTGCCAGTAAAGTCTTTAGGCAAATAAAATAAATTGTGTTGTTCAAGCCAGTTTAACCAATCACCAGTCTGAGTTTTTTGAATTCCCGGTTCTCTGGGTTAAGTACACACTTATGAGCATTATTTAATTTACGTAGCTCTATGTCAGGTTGAAAGGCACTTCTGATGAAATACTGTAGATCTGTATATTAATTACAAGAGATATGTATATGCAAAATATATAGAGACAGCTGAGAGCAAAATGTAAATTGGAAACTTACTGTATTAAAGCTGATGCTGAAGTTTTAATACTGAGCAACAGCTATACCAGTTGTCAGTTCTGGTAGGGTTCTATATTCCTACATGCAGAAGTTTTCCACATAGCTTAAACACAGCTTTAAACACCAGCATGAAATAGCAGGATCACAGAGCATGAAACAAGCTTTAAGCCATTTCACACTCCTGCATACTAAGTCCTTTGCAAGATTCACTGCCATTGTATTTCATAACTTATGTGATTTGCTTGACCATACAACTGTCTCTTCACCACAATTACCTTCTTCACATTCTCAGTCTAATTGCATATATAAATCTGCATTTCTAGATGGAATCATTGCAATGAACCTTTACATCCTTGAAAGCAATTGCCTCAAGAAATTTTACACTGTATACTTAAAATTCCTTTTTATGTGTGTAAGTGTATTAATATATATATACACACACAGAGAGGATAAGCAACCATACAATCTACAGATGCTTTTCAACTAATAGGTTTTTATGACTTGAATAGGCTATGTCTCAAATCCTGTCCTGTTTGGTAGTCAGTTCTGAACAAAAAAAATCCCATCGGCATCTATTAACGGTACCCATAGCACTGCACACACACTGTATGCATATGCTTGAGATTACGCAAATAACCTCCTGAAGTGAGGAGCAGTAAATCAGGTTGATAGTTCACAGGTTCTGTACAGGCCTTCTATTTAAAAGCACATCTCAGTTCAATAATCACAGAAAACCTTAGGTTCTTCAAGCTTCCCTCTGGGAATTTTTTATCTGCATGTCCAGGCACACTGGCAAAATTCAAGAGTCTCTCATATCGATCCATGCAAACAGGAACAGTTGGAAAGGGTATTTTGACTTGAATTTATCGCTTGCAGCATAATTAAATCCACTGCCAAAAAGGAATTTAATACCTTACCTGAGTAACACAGGTAAGACCAAGAAGGAAGAGCAATATGCACACACCCAGGGTTATAGGTATTCTTAACTTTTTCATCACTTTGGGATATATATCTTGGATGGTGGTTGTGAGTGTTTCTGAAAAGGAAGAAGTGTGGGGTTTGAGCAGCACAGTTAAGAAAGGTAATGGTCTTCTGATAAGCCATGGGTTACTTAAAACCCCACTCACCTATGGTGGCAAACTGAGAGTCAAGGCCCAAGAGCAGGAGCATGAAGAAAAACAAGAAGGACCACAGAGGAGAAACTGGAAGCTTGGAGAGAGCCTCTGGGTAGGCTACAAATGCCAGATCAAATCCTGGAAAGTAGTGGAAGGAAGGAGGTTATTGTCATGCCTTCATCAAAGCAAGTCCCAATACCAACAACGCCATGATCAGCCTACCTGAGTCCACGACCTCCGAGACGGGTCTCTCTGACACGAATGCCATATGCCCCAAGATGGAGAATATCGCAAACCCAGCAAATATGCTGGTGGCGCAGTTGGTTACACAAACTAAAATAGCATCTGAGTAGC
The DNA here is from genome assembly GCF_000687185.1 of Egretta garzetta. Classification (NCBI taxonomy): domain Eukaryota; kingdom Metazoa; phylum Chordata; class Aves; order Pelecaniformes; family Ardeidae; genus Egretta; species Egretta garzetta. The sequence continues at coordinate 577,925 of NW_009259323.1, forward strand.
AGTTGTTGTGGAACTTATTGTACGAAGACAAAGCAACAAGCCCGCCCCATGCCACAGACAGGGAGTAGAATATCTGGGTGGCTGCATCCTTCCAAACCTACCAGAAATAAGAACATGGGAATTACTGTATTACTTCCAGTATGTATCATAAACATTTAAGTCTGCCCTCTGTGGAAGCTCAGGGGTTTGGTTTTGGTTTTGTTGGGTTTTTCTGGTTTTTTTGGGGGGGGTGGTGGGGGTTTTTTTTGCATTTAGCCTGAATACCTAATTTGATTTCATATGAGTTTTAGAGTAGGTGGGATATAGCATGCTGGTGACCTTGCAGTCTCAAGCACAAACAATACCTTCTATGATCTCAGGAAGGTCACATCCCAAGTACGCTGCCAAATATTTAAGTCTTATTGGGCTAGCCCTGAAGAAGAGATTCAATTCATTCACATATGTAGGCTGTTGAGATATGAATCTTGTCACAGTGCCAATGAATAAAGAAAACCAGGACACAGTTGCAGAACTTCCATGTGCTCTCCCACTTGTGTTCCTCACACCGTGACCAAGACAAACCACTTCTGCCTTTGCTGAAGCCCCTCAATTAGTGCAAAATGCTCACATAAAATGCCACAAATAAATATTGCACTTTATCTGCTTTTGGTAAAACTGAACTAATGCTGGCATAAACTAGAACAAAAAAATCCAGACTTCCTTTGCACAAGGTGCTTTTCCTGGTCCACCTAATTCCCTGAGCAAGGAATGAATTCAGCAAGCCTGAAATTCAAACTCAGGGGTCCCTCCAACCTTCTGATAAAGTCCCTTGAAATTGTCAGCAACCAAAGCAAGTGGGACAGATGTGAGAGCAACGCCTGATCCCACAGCAAGAACTTTCTCAGCAGGCCTCACTAAGATGAAGCTCCAGCACGACTCCCGAGAGCTGCTCAGGGGCAATCCCACAGTTGTTGTCACTGTCTGGTGTGGCAGGGAGGGGGCAGAAGGCAGCTGGTTTTTAGATTGAGAGTAGCTAGAAAAAGGGTTTGGACTTCTGATAGAGCTGGATGTTGCTGACAAAACAGAACCCAGCTGCCCATAGAAAATGCAGGGCAGGACATGAAGTAGCACCTGACTGGATAAAAAAAGAAGTTGCTCTGTAAGTGACAAGCCCATAGAACTACAGAAGCGTGTTACACTTCCAGGACTGACACTACCTCTCACCTCTGCCTCCATCAGCTTGGTGATGTTGGACTGTCTCCCAATGTAGTATTCGATGCCATCCAGAGCACCTTCCAGGGTGGCACCTCGCACCAGCAAGATGATCAGGATGACATATGGGAAGAGTGCGGTAAAGTAGACAACCTGCAGAAAGAAGGGCAGGGACACACATTAGAAGCAAGGGGATGCTCACACAGACCTCCATGCAGGAGGAATGGCCAGGTTTTAGGCTGAAGTCTGCTCGTACAGTTAAAAAACAGGCAACCAAGGAAGCGAGACTGGAGGTGAACACACGCCAAGCACTAAACCATCTGGCTTATCCTGTTCTGGAGCTGCATTCCAGCAGAAGCAGAAGGCCCAAGCCACATATCGACTTTTCAGATAGCACTTGAGCAGTTTCAGAAATGTGTTTTCTGACATGATTTACTGCTGTAGCAAGACTCAACCACCCTAGAGGTCTCTTGCTAGGCAATGCTTCTAGCAAATGCTAACTGAAAGCTGGTCAAAATTAGGTGACCAGGATGGAATTATCTCCTTCTGAGACAGGTGAAGGAAAAAAAAAGTATAAAAAACTAACAGCTATGCTGGAATCTTTCTTTACTAGGAACAAGGACTTTTAGGTTCTCTCAGACGCAGATCTTTTTTGTTGTTTGTCTACACAATTTCTAGCATGATGGGATCCGGGCCAGCAGCAGGGTTAAGCGGTGCTATTATCATGTAGGCTACTTTCAACAATACTCTTGTTTCTCGAGTCTTAGTTTCAGTGTTACGTAGATAGATAATTGACCCAGTACTGCTGGTTACACCAAGCCATAGCATTGCACCATCATACGGTGAGTCTGCCATTTCTGAAGACCTCCTTCATATTTGCCCGGAATAGTCAATTCTCTCCACTCTTCATCTTTGCCTTGTTCCTGCCCAGCTAGATTCTTTCGAGTCTTACCTTACTCCTCAAAGAGGCTTACCTTCGTGCCAGAAGAGAAGTGACAACAGGAAGAGCCAATTGCCAGGAACCCAAGGAATGTGAGTTTAAGAGGAGCCACGCAGCAGGACAACTGTGGCTGGGAAAGCACAGATACTCCACCCTGAAGTGCTGAGGCGGAGGGCAGAAAGCTCCGAATAGAAAGCAGAAGAGGAGGAGGCATCACACTGAGGAAAGGAAGACAGGCTGTGAAGAACCATGGAAAGGCACAATGACAGAAGAAATCTAAAGGAAAAAAAAAGTCAGTGCAGAAAGGGTAAGAGGAAGAATGAAGGCCATAGAGACTGAAGAAGTAAGCTATGGAGATGCAACATGGAGGTTAAGAAAGGCATATGGGGAGGAAGGAACTAAACCACAAAAAGGGCCTCAGGCAGGGAAGAATGGAATTCAGCCTGCCTGAAGTCTGGAGAGGAGCCGACCTAGCCCAAGGAAAACTCCAGGCAGCCGTGCTCCAGCATGTGGAAATGGGAGCTCAGCAGAACCAGAATCTGACAACAAGCACCTATGGACCTGGTCGATCCCTAAAAGCAGCTTGAAATCTTGAGTATCAACATTTCACAATCTGGCAGGAACCTGCACACACACATCTGTTTGCAGGACTTGACCTGTATTGTCCAAACATCTCAACTAGTGTGGAGGTGCAGATAATTACTGGGTGCTCCCAGGGCGTGTGCGCACGTGTGCATCCGTCTGTCATAACAGGCCGGGTGACTGCCAAAACTCAGTTGGAATCACCTGCATGACAGCAAGGTCCCCAAATACACAGCAACCCTGGTGGAGCTAAGAGACCCATGCATTAAGTAATTGCTGTGTAATCAGCACCTCACTCATATTTTATGTAACAGTTATGAAGCCAAGGAGCAGAAAGCAAGTCTAATGTTGAGTCTGGCAGAGGGTAGTAGGTTAGGACTGCATCCTGCCTTGTGCCAACCTTCCCCAAGTCCAGCTGACATCAGAAGGGCAAGATCAGGCCAAAAGTCTGCTAGTTGCTCTTCCTAACTTACCTTTCCAGAAGATTTTATTCCTTTAAACAATGCGGCTCCAACAATCATCCAGGACAGGAGGAGGCAGAGCGCCAGGTACCACACGATGTTCCCGGTCTCGTCCAACCCACTCGAGCGCTGAAGAGCCACTTTACTGAAAGCACAGAACACTGCAATGAGAAGAAGGTGACAGCACCACACACTCCTCCTCTTCAGCTGCTTCCTGAAGGAAAGTGAGCGGGTTTCTGCAGATATTACAAGACCCTGCAGCAGCTTCCATGAGTGTGCAGATAGAATTGCATGACTGGCATTGAGAAACCGAATATTTAACTGCATTTTCCCCCTCTTTTTAAAGTCTACCAGCCCTCAGCTCTCCATACATCTCCCATCAGGCCTACCTCAGCTCGTTCATGTTAACAATGAAATTCTGATGGCAAGAGAAGAGCCCCTAAGAAGAATCAGTTCCCAGGAACCCAATGAACATGAGACAAATTGAAACCATGCAGCTAAAGAAATGGCAATTTCACAACAGGCTGAGATTCAGAATAAGGTGAATGTATTTTGCATAGTAACTCCTGAAAAAAACCTATACGCTATACATAAAGATGCTAAGCATTCCGCTCCAGGACTCCAGAGAAGAGGACTTCTTTGAGCTGGAGTATTTTTCATTTTGCTACAAGTTGACTGTTTTTCTTCTCTATTTTTTTTTAAGGGCCCAGACTCAATTAAATTTTAATTTCTCTCTGCACAGATTTGCCAGGCCCCTTGACTAGATTGTTTCTGGACAGCAAGATAAGACAAAAAAAATTGAAGATACATTCAAAAGCAAAATGCATAATAAATGTATTTTTAGCAATTTCTTCAAAATATTTACTTACTTCCAGTATTGCTCACTGGGAAATTGCACTGGTTTGTAGTTCATGGTGCCATTCATACACGTGAGATTATTGCTTGTGATGAACGAGTAGTTTGCATGAATGATGTCTCCACCTAAGGTCGTGTTGCAGTCGCTTACTGAAAGCAAGCAAGCAAGAAAAAGGGGTTGTTAACACAGGGATGATGATCATAAAAATCAGACTATTATAACAAATGTTTTCTAAACAGTTACAGCTTCAGTTTGCCTACTAATGACACTTAGAAACAAGCCTGAACTATCACTTGCAGCTGTGACTTTGTCACTTTGACTGTAAATCAAAACACCAAGAATCCGGTGTGCTCAGCTCCACCTCTCACTTACTGTAAAGAATACTTGCAAGAGTCAGAACTGAGGATAGGTAAGATTGTAGCCCTGGTTACTCTACAAAACCCTTGGTCCCAAACCAAGGTTACACCCAGATCATCCTCTAGCAACTCCATCTTATTATGGCAGAGGGCTTACTAGAGCTTGTTAAACATTTTCCTCAGGGAGTAGGGGTGGGGGGTGGGCACTGTTTCGGTTTTTTGGGGTTGGAATTTTTTTTGCCAGGCCATACAGTAAAGAACACTATATCAGCATTTACTGGAAAAGTCTTGTTGAAGCATATTTCAGGACAGCTTCTTCAGTTCTGGTTTGCATTCCTCCAGCACTTAAAATTTTGAACTAAAATATTTTTGGTTAGCCCATAAGCAAGCATCAACTTTTTGTTAAATAAAGCATCTCAACCTCATTTTTTGAAACCTCTGAAAATCTCTTCCGAGATTCATATATATGGTTAAGAGAGTTACAATTACATTAACAGCTGGCAACACATTTCCAGCTACTAACTACTAATTATCTCACCAACTTCACCTTTTGCCTTAAAGTGGTCTGATATGGAAACTGGTGAGATAACAAGTGTTTGGCCATACCTGTGCTGCCAAACATCAAGAACAACAGCGTGGAGGCATGTTCTAAAGAGTTACTAAAGTATAAAACCAGTGCCGCAGGATTACCATAGCCACAGGGGAGACAAGGGGTAATAAAGAAACACAACACACCGCCCCCCAATAAAAGCTATAGCAATACTCTTGTTTCACCTAAGGAGGGTATTTGCTTTGCCATGAAGCCTGATGAAATGGGAATGCAGTATTTCTGGGGACTGTATGTACTAGAAGAAACCTTAGATTTTAAAGGAGGAAAAGAAAAAAAAGGGTGCAACACGGAGGTTTCTGTAGATTTCCCAAGCAGCCAGAACTGGTGGCAGGGAAGCAGAGAAGCATCACTCCTGTGTGCTCAGAGACAAAACTCTAGGAAGGATTTTTCAAGCCACGGGTAGCTGTCTTCGTCCTGTAATTTCTCCCAGAAAACAGCACGAAGTACAAGTGTCCAAAACAGTAATATTAAGCTCTGTCTGTTAAGTACGGTACCTAATCGTGTTTTGCTGCAGAACTCATCTGCCCAGGAAAAGCAATCTGACCATGGTAGCACTTTTTGAAAAGAGGCAAATAAGTAGTAGAGTGCATAAGCAATGATAACGTTGTAGTAGATCGCCACAAATGTTGAGATGATGACCATTGTGATGCCCACTCCTAGGAAACAAAAAGACACAATGTCTTAACTACCCCAAACTTGGGTTGAAAAAAAATGAATAGCATTCACTTAGCTTTTAAAAGGCTACTTGGGAAGAAGTTGATGTTGGTTTTCAAATTATTTTTAACAGAAACCAAACAGGGAAAGGGTAAAGCCATGAAATGAGGGATATGATCCAAACTGACCATCTCAAATGTGGTTTTGACACAGAGTTTGAATCAGGCCCACAGAAAAATGGGACCAGTTGCTAAGTCAAAGTCTAAAGGAGAAATTCAATATTTTGTTCTCTCCCAGTTCAGTGGGAAGCTTTGACTGGTTAGTAAAATAAAAGAAACTATGCAAAATTACAACCGACCAAGACATTTTAAAGATCCCATTGTAATGAATAGCTTTGCCAATAAATGAGAAACAACACAGAACAGTAAATCTGTGCCAATAATACTGTTCTCATCCTTTGTTAAAATGAGCTTTGTTCTGCAAGTTTGGGGAAGTTTGCCAATCTGTCATCTTAGAGTTTATATTTAAGTTTGTAACTTCACAGACACATAAAAGATTTGCTGTGTCAACAAACTTCTGCTTTAAATTTAAATACACTGCTCTCATGAAAAGTTGGTTGTGCTGCAGAATGGGGACTGGCAAAAAGAGTAAGCATTCAGGCAACCAGCCAGACTAATCCCTCTTGTTTCTGTAGAAGGTGGCAAGTAAAATTCCCATTGCATCAGGAACTTCCTTGTTCCTTCATTAATTCCTCTGCTAGATAAAGAGGACAAACAAGACCAATTACATGGTCCTTTACAGCCATCAGTACAGGACCTGGATGTACAGGAGCAAGTAAAGCACATGGTTAGTTGTTTCCAAACACGTAAGTCTCCCTGTGAAATTCATTAACATTAGAGATAGGCAAACTACCACTGCTACCACTATGGACTGCAACTATTTCTCTTATCACAAGAGGCACCTCGCCTTACAAAGCCAGAGTCCAGCCTATTTTTCACACCAGCAGATGACTCCCAAGGCAGCGAGTTGGATGAATACGTGCACAGCATTGCATAAAGCAATCAGACCCACATACCTGGGCCAATGCTGGCAGCCAAATGCAGAATTAGCCCATCCAACACAGAACTGCCTTGCAGGCTACATAGGCCATAAAATGTAAAGAAACAGGGACAAAGTTAACTTCTGAAAAGGATTTTCAATCTGTTGCATACGGTGCCAGGTGAGGTTTTCCCTCGCACAGCAAACAGGGTGATTCCTTCTGCCTGGGCAGATGCAGTTGGGGTGCGGTGCTTTGTAACACCAGAAGAATCACTGATAAAACCTCTCATAATTGACAACCTTTTGACAGAAATCTTTAATACATATCTGTTTATTAATTGCGTAATAAAGAAGGTCTATTGGGACTATTCTCTACATGAAAACCGGCTTCTCAGAATGAGTAACTTTCTGAAGAAATTATTAACACTTATCTATTTATTACTAGAATAATAATAAAAAAAAAGATCTAAGGAAACAACGATACCAACCTTGAAACAATGGTAATATTCTCCAGACGGAAATTGGCCCTAGACTAGCAAACTGCCCAAGGGAACATTCCATGAAAAATAAGGGCAAGCCAGCAAATGCCAACATCAGGGTATATGGGATTAGAAAAGCACCTGAGGAGGAGAAAGGGAAAAAAACCACAAACACACACACACAGAGAAAACAATGAATCTTTCAATATTCACCACAGTTCTATCACATTTTGTACTCCTCTTCTTTTCCCCTGCTCTGGGCTTTTTGTGTCTTGCAGAATAGAGAGATTCGTTGTCAATTCCATTTTCTGTAAGACTAAATAGTACCCACAGTGAAGAGACAGATCACCAGGAGAACTGGTGATTTACATGGGATGGCTTCTCTTGCAGAATTAAAAGCATTTTACAAAAACTGTCGAAGAAAATATCCTGCTCTCATACAAGCAGGAACATTGCTCAGCTGTAGGCACCGTCATCTTTGTCTGCTTTCTATTTCATCTTCCAGTTTTTAATTTAAAAAGGAACAGAACAATTCCTTCATGTGCTTAGCTGTGATTTGCAACTGTCCTGTTAGAGTAGCTACTGAATGTCAAAGCATGAAAATTATTTTCTACGGTTGGCTGACTCCTGTGTCAAACAGCATCTCAGCGTAGCTCTTGTTCGAGTCTATTTTAAAGTGTACATTAACCTGATATCAATGAGACCCCTGTTCTGCTATAGGGACTGGCACTTCCTTGTGTGTGCACAGAAGATAAGGCAAATGAGAGCACAGGTTTCCTAAACACAACCCAATATCCGTGCAGAAATCTATCCTCTTCACTCTCTGTGAACTTAAAACAATCAAGGAACTGCAAATACCTGCTGTAATTTAAGGAAGTAAATAGTCCCACAGAATTAACTGGATTACTCCTGTGTTTCGAAACAAGGAGGTAACAGTTGTCTGTTAATCATGGGCAAGGGGCAGAGCAGGATACAAGCAGCAGCACGAATATGCTTTAAATGCAAAGCTTTCTTCTGCAACAGATAGATACGGAAAAAAAATCTAGTAGAAGGGCCAATGTCATGACTTATTCCGTTTTCACAATTTTCTTCAACAAAACGTGAGTAATGCAACCTGGCCAAACTGACTCCAATAAAACTTCTGTACCAAGAATGCCACCTTGTGTTCCACGTGCAGCTGTATGGGCTGCGCTGCATTTACAGTCCAGAATTCGACTCCAGCGACCGCCAGGGAGGGCAAATAAGCACATACAAGTAAGTCCTCCGCAGTTACTTGGCATTTATGGTCTCTTTAATTACCAGTGGTTGCCTGGCAAGTAGGCAAAGCTCTGGAATAGCAGGCAGGGAAGCCTCCATTTGGCTTTGCCACTAGTTCATTGTGTAAGCAGGTAGAGGCTCTCTCTGCCTTGCACTTCCCAAGTATCTGACCAGGATAATTATTGAGCTTGGATAATTATTCCAGCTTAGCTTGTTTGCCTGGCAAAACAAAGGTTGAGAGGGGATTCAATTGCTCTTTATAAACATATCAGGGAGGTAAGCACTGGGGAGGGAGAACAGCTATTTAGGTACATAGAGGATATTGGCACATTGACAAAAAGATGCGTGTTGGTCATGAGGAAATCAGAAGAGTTCTGGAATTCTCAGGTAGAAGTTTGCAGTTAAAGCTAAATACTATTTCCTCCTCAGCTGGTACCCAAAAAGCACGGAGATGCCTCCTATTCCTCTTCCCATTCCCATCAGTGGGCTCCATCCCACTTCCCAGGGTGATGCTCACATCCAGCTTTGACAAAACATGCCCAGCCTCAGGGCTGGCCCTTGGAGCTGGCCCTCCTCTCTCCTAGGGATAGCAGGGTGTGCCCACCCAACACTGCCATTCAATACAGGTACCTCCGCCGTTCTGGTAGGTGAGGTAGGGAAACCGCCAGACATTGCCCAGGCCCACGGCGTAGCCCACCATGGAGAGCAGGTAGTCGCCTTTGTTTGACCAGTTGCCACGCTCTGAGTTCTCATCGCTGTCACTGGCGTGGGCATCTTTTTCATTTGACAGGCTGAAGTCCTTGGAAGAGAAGAAGATGGAAGGCTCAGGATCACCCCATAGGTAAGGAGGGCAGCCATATGCTCACTTCTCTGTCCAGAGCAGCACCTTGGCATCGCTGGGCAGGGCAGCTAGAGAGGACGGGCAGAGCCAGGTGGGCTGTCAGCCCAGCTGATCCCTGGCAGGACAGCATGGACCTGTTAGAAAGCCCAAACAATCTTCATGCCCAGTTTTGCTCTGCTCCTACCTTAGTCCCCTGCGCTGTCAGCTCCTGGGGGCAGCTCTGCCAGGGGACTCCCCTGCTCTGCCCCTGCAGATGCCCAGGTGCCCATACCTGTTCAGATGCTCGCCCCAGCACATACCTGTACAACCACATTAAAAACACCTTTCCAGGTGCCCATACCTGTTCAGATGTTCACCCCAGCACATACCTGTACAGCCACTTTAAAAACACCTTTCCAGGTGCCTTTCACACCTGCCCAGGTGTCCCCATACCTGCCCAGGTGCTCATCCCAGCTCTTCACCTACCCCAGTGCCCCCATATTCCCATGCCTGTCTGCATCCCACCTGCCCAGACAATTTCCTACCTGGCCAGGTGCACCATGCCTCACCCGCCCAGCGCTCCCACAGCTGCCCAGGTACCTGCACCCTACTCACCCGAGTGCCCTTGCGCCTACCTGGGCACCTCCATACCCTACCTGCTCAGAGGCACCCAGCCCTGGCCAGGT
>NW_009259323.1:588294-590348 GCF_000687185.1 Egretta garzetta
CCCAGCCCTGCCCGGCCTCCTGCCCACTTCCCACCCTAACCACCCCCTGCCCTCCCCTCCGCACCATACCCCGACCCACTTCCCCTGCCACGCACCTGCCTGGGCCCGCTCCCTCAGCCCAGGCTCTTCAGCCCTCCCTGCACCCCTGCCGCCCGCCCACCTCTTTGCCCCCACTCCTTGCCCTTTTCCCCCTCTGCTAGTACCTACCCACATACCCGCTCTCTTGTCTTCTGCCTCCAGGGCTGCCAACTCCCCATCGCACACCGACCCTCTCCTGAGCACCCCACGCCTGCCTGAAGGGCAGACCCCGCTACCTCCCCACTCCTCCCCACAGAGCCACTGCTTAGCTACCTCGACCATGTCACTGGGCCGGAGACCCTGCTCATGGCTTCCTCACCACCCATATCTGCCTCTCGTTCCTTTGTAACCTGCTCCATGCTGGAGTCTAAGCTCAGGAGATGCACAAAAGCAAAGGGCACAAGGGGGTTAAACAATGTGGAAATTTCAGCTTCTAAACACGCCTTCCATGTACACATGACAGGCACAAAAAGGGCAGGTCATCAAAGCAAAGCCATCTCCAGAGAAGGAATTTAACGAGCAACGACTTACAGACCTTTTCTGATTCACTCCTCTGCTTCACCCACTGAAGCAGCCTTCCCCAGGCATCCCCTAAGGACACGCAGGAGGACACCCGCCAAAGCACACTCCACTCCACGTACAGGCATAAGGGGACAGTGGTTGACTGGCTCCTTAATTGCTCTCCTCCATTTCTAACTGCTCTTTTCCATGCCTCTTTCACATCCACACGGTGGCAAACACGCTTTCTGTGGGACGTTTTGTTGAGTCAAGTGCTAGCCATCATGGCTTGATCTAGCCAAGACCAAGAGGTGTACCAGGAGTGAGAAGTGTGTGGGAGAGCATCTGAAAGGTAGGAAAGTAAAATCAGATTCTCTTTTATTGCCCTGTGCAGCAAGGTTCTATTTTAGAAATCTGAGAAAACGCTCCTTCACAGGCTGTCTGGGAATTCTGGATTCAAGTGGCCAAGCCACTTTCCAAACCCAAACCTTCACGCTAGCTCTGCATGAAAGAATACAAAACCCATGCGCACTGAGGACACACTGAGAAATCAGCCAATATTCTTCCAAAGCCAATCTGACTTGTACATAAACTAAATAAACCTTCTTGACCATCCTGATCTGATTTACAAATTTGGAATAAAATGAGATAGCATGGTTTTGGTTTGGGTTCTGGGTAACGTCAGTACCTGTGGGTCACTATCTCCCGAGGGAGAAACAAAAATATCCCCGTAAACAATGCTGGGCCCGACAAAAGCACCGAGCTCTCTTCCAATCTCGTGATTCAGAACTGGCTATCAGCTTGTTTAGAAATGAAACGAGATGAAAAACAACCTGTTAGCCACAGCCTCTCCCTCCTTATTAGGATTAAGTGTTGTAATGTTCCAGAGTGACTGACTCTGGCATTCTCTCTGTGTAACTCAAGATGACTAAAAGTAAAACTATACTGGAGATACCGCTCCTGGGATGCGTTCTGTTTCTGACCGTGTGAAAGTTTCATCTCTGATGCATTTTTTCTATTTAAAGAAGAAAAATAAGAATCACGGCACAGTCAGCATTCCAGGCGTGAACAGTGGAGAGATGAGTATCACTGAGAGAGGATTGCGCCTGGAGCAGGGCTTTATTTTGCCTCTGTGTTAGCTATGCAGCTGAATGGCACAGCCGTTGGATTTGCATTCACGAGAGGTTGAGGCCATCAGGTAGAGCCCTGAAGGCTGGTTCCTCACAGCTAGCACAGCCACCCATCGGCCAAGCACCCTGCGAGCCAGTTACCGCTGGAATGTCTCAGCTAGAAGTACAGAGATAACAACCAGCAAACCAAAGCCAGCTTGGCTCTGCCAGAGATGAGAGATCCCATCTCCTGACCAGCAGCATAACAGAGGTATCCAAGTAGCACTTTTCCTTTGGAAATCACCCCTCGACTACTATGAACACCGCTTACTAAACACTCTGTTAATCCAATGGGGGGGGGGGGGGGGA
>NW_009259323.1:590416-600571 GCF_000687185.1 Egretta garzetta
GGGGGAAAGAAGAAAACAAAGACAATTAATGATAACTTAACATGCAGACAACACAGCAAAATTCAGACATTTCCAGGGGGCAGGGAGATACCCGTGTTTTCCATTTGGTTGCACCAGTGCTATAATCAGTTGTCAAGTATTGGCCTTACCTAACACAAACACAGCTATGGCGATGAAGTAAATGTGTTTGGTGTGCTTATTTAAGAATGCAATGCATTAATTCTGTTTCTTAATCTGTACCTTCTGCAGCAGCAGTCCTTACTAATATTGGCACCTGGCATGCACATTCAAAACGGATTCAGCAGACAAAGCTGGAGCTCTCGTAACTCCCCCACTCCCAGTTGGCAGGAGCTAAAGACCAGAAAACTCACTCTGCAAATAGGAGCAATGGCTTTAGAATAGTGCTAATCCTGGCATTGAAGCAGTGAAAAGAGATCACTGGTGTGTCTACTAGGCAGGCAATCCTCTCCAGGTGATCCAGAAGAGGAGCGAGAGTGAATGCAAGAGATGCCTGCAGCCTTGCCATCTCTAACATGCACAAGGCCTGGAAAAACAGTCATGAAACTCAAAACAAATTAAGTTTTCTGTCATCCAGAGAAGATCAAGCAGCACCAGCAGCTGCACACGGAAGCATCCACCTACCAGACATGAATCATGTAGTTCAAAATAACATCTGCCCTAGCTGAGAGCCCAAAATAAACAAGAGCCCAAGTGCAGGAATAATTATTGGTGTTCTGCAAGGCTAACAGTCAAACCCACCAGCAGCACACAAGGATGCTACATGAAAAGCTGATGGAGCTGGGCCTACAGACCAATCTGTGTAGATCCCCACCACAGGAATCAAACTACACACAGCTGCCATCCTGGTATGCCTGCGAGTGCAGTTACAGGGCATTTGTCCCATGGTACCCAGCGTGGTACCTGCTCTGCACCTTGGAACAAGGCATGTGCCAGTGTGCATTAGATGGCCATGACAAGGAAGCTGGCACCTTCCCACAAAGCCAAAGATGGCAGGGACGGACTACATAGCTGTATATACTGGCTGACAGAAACAGCCTCTGCACATTTTGTTCCTGCATCAGCACAGCAGCTTACCTACAGCTACAGACAACCAGATGGCAGTAACGCATGCAATCAGGGGGAAAAAACCCCAACCAATCAAATCCAAACAACAACCCCCAAACCAAATAAAACCACCACACCATGTTGGCCTTCAGGATCAGGGAAAATGACCTAAACCATCTAACCATCCCTCAACAGCAGGTAATCACTCTCATCCAGAGCTCCACAGCCACATTGCACTCTTTAGAAGAGAGGATCGTAAAGCTAGACAGGACTGCTACAGACCAACAGATGAAGCAAGGCAGAAAATTTAGGCTGTTGGCTCCTGCAGCAGCAGGGATTATCCTCTCCTTTACAGGTGAACAGAATCAAGCCCTACAGTTCGTATTTAAATTAATGCTTTCTGCTTAAGAAAATGCCAGCCTTGATTTAAAGACAAAGTGATAACGAGTCAGCCAGTTTCCTTGGTGATCTAGAACAAACCTTTACCACTAACTTAAAAAATAAAAATCAAAAATAAACATAAATCATCGGTCAAGTAACCCATGAAAGCAAAGCAGCATTCTCCACTTGGTGAGAAATGTATTGTTACACTATGTGCCAGCTGTAAGCAAGGTGGAAGTGTATCTAAAGGAAGGCATAGCAAGAAGGATGGAGGGTCGATGGTGGTATTGTCAAGGGCAATGCAAATTACAGAGACAAAGGCAATTGCTTCTGAAGTAGCCATTTGTGGCTTCAAAGAGGTACTTCTAGAAGCAGACTGTCAGGGTTTATAGCAAAACACGGAGTGGAAAATAATTACTTAAGAGGCCTCATGCCAGTACTGGCTTGCCTAGTTCTAAGGCCGCCATCCAACTGTTCATGTGCCTCAGACCACTGAGATATGAAGCAGATTCTGCTTCCAACCCTGCTGATCCTTTCAGAATGAGGGGTGAGATTTTGCTCACAGGAAAAGGAGGTGATCTATTATACATCCTTCTTCCTGGATCTGTTTTCCTTCTTTATCAGTTTTGAGCCTTTTCTGCATAGCTGGGATGTTCATTGCTGCTGTTCAACAGGCCATCAGGAAGTGTGCATCTACTCCATTCGGATCTCAAGCCGCAAGTTCATTTTCATTAAAGGTTTAATGGAATGAATCAAAATTTCTTAGAATTTCCAGAAACTTAGAAAGGGGGCATTGAAAATTCTCAATAATGCCTGAATGGTTTGGTTCACTGATGTAATGCTAAATATTTTCCAGCCAGGGTTTCACCAAAATTGACAAGATTCCCATAAAATATTTTTATTTTGCAGGAGTGGCATTGTCTGAAGGGAAACTTCCACAGTATCTGTAAAGGCACTTACACTCTATTATGCACTATGTAACCATATTGAAGACCTGTATTGGCCTAATCTGAATGATTGGTGCTTGATCAGATTTTTCCCCAACTTCAAAGGTGAGAAGTGCAACAAGGTCACCCCTGCTACTTGCCTCTATGGGCAGTCCGCTATCATAACCCGGAAGCGGCAGCTGAAAGCTCACTCATTCATTTATCTCCTCACAACAGAACAGTTGCAAAAGTGCTGTAAACGCAAAACGCGTAAGCCTTCTAAGTCATGCTCCTAGGGAAATCCCTCTTTCGTATTTGAGGGCAGAGACTTGAAACTATATGGAAAGCAAATTTGCCTTCAGGCATTTTTAGCAGGCTGCAACATGCAGTCACTGTAATACACGCTAATCAGGTTAGTGATGAGGAAGTTTTACATATGCATGTGGGAAATAAACTCACTCAAATATACCAGTAGAACTGAAAAGGCTCTACAGTACTCTTCTTCTGGGACACTGAGTCTGGAAGAAGACTTTACTGTCCCAGCCACTCAAAAGGGAGCCACAGGTCTCCATCCACAGGGTGTTTCCAAGATTATTTGCAAGATCATCAGTCTTGTATCTATGGTAGTTGATCCCCACATTAGGGTTTTTTTGTTATTTTTGAGTTTTAATTGAAGAGAACCTGAGAAGAGACTCAAGTCTCCTCAGGAATTGTCAGACAGAATGTGCTCCTGAAATTCTTCACTGTCTCAGACCAAAGATCTTTCCAGGGTAACACAGACTTGCTTGTAGTGCTGTCTGACTTCACTCCCTGAGAACGTGTTGATTTGTCAGATGTTACTGAAGTTGCTATATGGGAATATATGATGCTTCTCAAACCACAGAGCTCCATCTAGAATAAGGACCAAAGCAACCAAAAAAGGACTAATGTGTTCCAAGTAGGATTAAATAGAGGTCAGGTGTTTATATCAACTGCACAAACCTCTGAAAATCTCTGCTGAAATACCAACCGGCATGAGAATTAGCAGAACACAGTGAACAGCTGCATTTGCGGCCCAGGGGTCCTAATTCCCCCAGTTCTGCCTCCTCATGTGGTCCAGGGCATCTCAGCTTTCCTGAGATGCAAAGCAGCCTGGTGCCAAACAAACATCCAAGCCTGGCCAAGGCACATCAGGCAGGTGTCACTCCACCTGCCCCCTCCCTGACCATCCTAGAGGCATGCTCCAAGCATGTTCAACTTGTCTTTGAGTGACTGAAACACTATGGGAGTGCAAAACCTCAAGTATCATATTGTGGAAGACGTAACAACAGATACAACTACTGAAAGGGAAGAGATAAAGTACAGGAAAACTAAAACCTGGGAGTGTGTGATTGTCAAAACTTAATGATTGGGGAGCGCATAGGTGTCAGAATATAATGACTTGCCTATTGGGAAATATTTCAGAGGAGTGGCCCATAGAAACTAAGGAGTCATTTTTAATTGAGTAAAATAAAGCCTAGGAGTGAGTACAAGACTAATTTTCAAATATGCTGAACTGAGTTCATCAATCTCATTAACAGTTTAATTTTCAAATTCTTCCCCAGTATCAAGTGCCAATATTTGTGGAGCTCAGTAAACCCAGGAGATGCTGGAAGGTGGCATTTTTTTAGTTCTATACCTTCTTGCTAGTTACACACAAGCAGCTTTTCACAGAAGATAACATAAACACATGTTCTTAAGAAGCTTTTGACTAACAGTAAGGCTTTGAGATACAGGCATTGACTACCACACTAGCAAAAAGACGATCTTTCAGCTCAGTCCACCTTTTCTTGGGGTAACTTTATATAGTAACATGCCGTCCTGCTATGTGATCTCTAAGAGAATCATCCTTGTGATTGTCCTCCTTCACAACAGGATAAAAACCAGGCTGCTAACTGTGCCCAGCATCTTAGGAAGGGAAATATATCCATCAACACTTTCTTTTGTATGTTATCTGTTCCTGCAGGTTAGCAATTACTCTAAGAAATAATTCATCCAAGTCACTGGGACTTCTCACGTAAGCAAAAGCAACCCCATATCAAGTAATAACATCATAAAAAACACCTGTTACAATAACACAATTCTAAGTCTAAAAGAAAAAAGCAGGATTCATACACTAATATCCACTGCAATATATTACTTCTCCATGCCCCCAGGGAAACAATGTTACAGGGACACTAGAATAGCAATAACTTAGCTGAACACCTTCAGAATTTATTTTTTTTAAAAAAAAAAAAGGCATTCAAAAGAATATGAATGGTAGAGGTATTGTTATTATTGCTACTATCTAGGTCTTCTACAGCTCTTTCCATCACTAGCCTTAGAAATCCTTCATAGCAGAAACTGATCTTTTTGCACTCTTTTTACAAAGAGGAGAGCAGAGGTAGGGTTGCTTAAGTATTTTATGCAGCAGAAAACATGTGAACAGCAGTGGATGCAAGGACTGGACCCCATGAAACCTAGAACCAATAATTTCCTTTATCCTCACCACAGGACCTCCTCCCCTCTAAAGCCAGGGATTGCATTTGTATTCCCCTCAAGCAGGGAAGAAAGCCAAACACCCCCCAGATAATCCATAATTGATTGGAAAAAGTTTAACCGGAAATACCATAATTATTTTGACACCCACAACACACAGCCTTGTTGCCACACACCTGGCCACTCCCCTAGCTTTCCTTTCCAGGCCCTGAGGCTCGCTGCCTCTGGCTCAGGCTCTTCTGAGCAGCCCATCCTCACAGTCCAGCACCTCCTCTTCTCCAGCAGGATCAGGAACAGCTGTATCTGGCCCCAAAAGCCCAGTGAAAGGGCCAGAACCCTAGCTGGGTGAAAGGGGTGTGAAGGCAACTCCCCCCCTTCATATGGCCATGCCATTAGCAAGGTGGCAGTGGCAACACCTGCTTGGGGGTGCATCCTCTTAGCACCTGCCCCAACAGCCAAAAGGATGCCGATTTCTGATGAAACACTGATTTTAATCAAGCCACTCAGAGCTGCCAACACTTAGGAACCTCAGGGTCTTCCAGGCTACCTGACTTCCCAGACCTAAGCTCAGGGCCCACAGTGTTTAAATGTGTTTAGGGTTAGGCAGCATCCCAGCATGAGGCTTCTAGGATTACAATTTTGGATTATAGTTCCACTTAATTGCCGCTCTGGGCTGGTCATTTATTTTAGGGAAGTGCCAAAGTCTCTACCAGACTTCAAGGAGTCTCAGTACAGAAAGGTAAGGGACTGAGCACAGTCCTGATGTGAGGTCTCAGTGCAGATGTGCATCTGAAAGGAATTTCTCAGAAAACACTTTGCTATTAGGTACGCAGAGTAAAAAGTCACATTTCTTGGCAGCTCAACTCATTTACATCTCATTTTAGCATTTTAGTGTCCATGATTTATGTGTGATCAGTGTTCCAGATGGAACAAACAGTTTTATCTCTTCTCCCTCCCTCACTACACAATGAACAGAGAAAGCTTTTCTGTCTTTTTTACTTCCTTCTATGACCAGGTGACCTGCCCAGTGGGTGAGAGACAGGCTGTGGATGTTCTCTACCTGGACTTAAGCAAGGCCTTTGGCACTGTCTCTCACAGCATTCTGCTTGAGAAACTGGCAGCTCGTGGCTTAGATGGGCGTACTCTTCACTGAGTAAAAAACTGTCTGGATGGCCAAGCCCAGAGAGTTGTGGTGAACGGAGTTAAATCCAGCTGGTGGCCGGTCATAAGCGGTGTCCCCCAGGGCTCAGTTCTGGGCCCAGTTCTGTTTAACATCTTTATCAGTGATCTGGATGAGGGGATTGAGTGCACCCTCAGTGAGTGCAGATGACACCAAACTGGCTGGATCCACAGGCTGTGGCCAACTGTATGAGGTTTAACAAGGCCAAGTGCCGGGTCCTGCACTTCGGTCACAACAACCCCATGCAACACTACAGGCTTGGGGAAGAGTGGCTGGAGAGCTGTCTCTGGTGAGGCTGCACCTTGAATGCTGTGTTCAGTTTTGGGCCCCTCACTGCAAGAAGGATCTTGAGGTGCTGGAGCATGTCCAGAGAAGGGGAACAAAGCTGGTGAGGGGTCTGGAGCGCAAGTCTTATGAGGAGTGACTGAGGGACCTGGGGATGTTTAGCCTGGAGAAGAGGAGGCTGAGGGGAGACCTTATTGCTCCCTACAGCTGCCTGACAGGAGCGGGGAGTGAGGTGGGGGTCGGTCTCTTCTCCCAAGTAACAAGTTACAGAACAAGAGGAAATGGCCTCAAGTTGTGCCCGGGCAGGTTTAGATTAGATATTAGGAAAAATTTCTTCACCAAGAAGGTTGTCAAGCATTGGAATGGGCTGCCCAGGGAAGCGGTTGAGTCCCCATCCGTGGGGGTATTTAAAAAATGGGTAGATGAGGTGCTTAGGGACATGGCTTAGTGGTGGGATGGCAGGGTTAGGTTAACAGTTGGACTTGATGATCTTAAAGCTCTTTTCCAACCTAAACGATTCTATCATTCTATGATTCTATGAAGGTACATTTTTTTCCTTCAAGCTGGGGCAATTACCAGCATCGGATGGCACTCATCCAGATACTTATGGATTGTGAAGCTTTGTAAATTTTTCTTTAGTCATGAGTTTCTTTGCATAATCTTGGTCTGGCAATCCTGTAATCTCCCGCACTCCTCATTACAAACCTCTCCTTGATTGGCAAGCAAGGGAGTAAATATTGCACGGGAGTGCAGCAATGCAAAGTAAGAAACCGCACTGACGTCCTTTCCACACAATGAAGCAAGACAGAAGAACTTGCGCTTATGCACCTGGCGGGGAACACCAGGACACATCACAGCAGCAGCAACTACTGAAGAAAGGGGATTTAGCAACCCCTTGAAAGTTAACATATAATCTGTGATGGATAGCAAATACTGATCCATAGAAGACTAGCTCTGAGAAATGCTCCAGTTTATAGTGAAAATCTGGTTGAGATGACTGTATGATGTTCAGTTTCTTATCACCAAAGGCTCATCTTCTCTCTGGGTTTTCTACAAACAGTTGTAAAAGCTGAAGGAGAGAACTGGATTTTCTGTCTGTGATGGGAAAGTCTCCAGGACTGTTCCATGCAGCACTGAGCATACAAAACTGGTTTTAGGACCTTGTAAAGAGGCTGTACAGATTTATTGATGAGTCCTAGTAGCCAGTAAGAAGTTAAAAATAGTAGCAAGCCCAAGACTTTAAGGCACAGCTACTTCAAAACCAAGAAATGGGCACAGCAATTGTATTCATTTGCATCTTCAGAGATACGCTTTGCAGCCACACCTCCCACGCCAGCGTAAGTGGCCATATTGATCATATTATAGCAGCCTGAGGTATGCAGTTAAAACACATTATATTTTCAGGCTATTGAAAGGAGAGGACCTGCCTTGGTTAAAGAATCTAATCATGTGACGTGATTGGATGCATTAAGCAAAGCAGGTCCTGTCCTACTGACAATCACGTAACGTGATCGTTTTCCCAATTGCACTGTGCAGTGCCAGGAGGCCTGGGAAACATTCTGGGAAGCTTCCCTCTGTTATTCCATCCGAACCCAAGCACGTTTGAGCTGATATCCAAGACTTAGTACAAACACTCCGGAGCTGCTGCAATATAGAGAAATCAGATTAATTTGGAACAATAATTTTTGAGTGTTAATTTTCATTTAAAAATTGGTCATTCATGTTCATACTGTAAGATTCTCTGTTTATTGATTGTCGCTTTTCAGAATTTCATTAACTAATCCCATGTCACTTTGTTCTACAGATGTTTCAAGGTAGCATTTCATTTAAGCCATTCTAGTTGCAGATACCAACCAAACAATAACCTTACAGGTATTGCTTCCAGCAGTGTTTTTCTCTAGTGCCAGCAAACATCCAGTTTTGGGAAGACATGCCAGTCCTGCTTATGCAAGATTCTGTGGGCAAGAGGCACTCCTGTAAGGCATAGCTTTGGTTACATGTTACATGAAAATTTGCTTTCTGCTTTGGAGTGAGGGGGTTTTTTACTGTTGTTTTTCATTTGTTCCCTGGAAAATGAGCTTTGATGTTGGAATGTAGTTACAGAAAGCAAGAATTGTTGAGCATGTGACTTGGTCACTTCTATTCTGATATGTGTGCATGGAAATAGAACAGGACATTACCCAAATCTTCCTAGGGTGTAAATCATGGTTGCCGCCTTTACTGGGGCACTGAGGAAGGGCTCCAGGGATGTGTGCAAGATTAAGATGACAAGGGTACTAAATTAGGCACTGGTAGTAGAACGGGCAACAGGGGGATGCGAGTCCTTCCAACAGGGGGTTAATATTGGCTGGCTTTCTCTTTCAGGTGTTTCAGTGCTTCCCATTTCTTGGCTTTTGCCCAGATACAGTGTTGCTTTATGGGCTAAATTACAGTTTTGTGTCCAAACTTCTTTAGTATGCTTCCTGGCTAAATGAATGTTGAAGCAGTGGGAGGAAACATCGTGGTAGAAAATAAAGCCAAACAAAGAGGGCTGGATTTACCCACATGCTTAACTGATGAGGACAATTATGTTTTTTCATTTGCATTCAAATGACATGCACTTGGGGCTTATTCTGCGTTTGTGTGAGGTAACTGGCTCAGACACTAAACAAATAGATGTTCTCATTTGTTAACCTCAACAAGATTACAAGGAGGTTGATGGTGTTGTGAAAGAAACATTTTCCCATCAAAGACTAAACGACTGTTGGTGATACCAATTTAATCAGAAATGCGGGTACATTTATCTCAACTGTTTCCTAAGGCTTTTAACAGGGTTCACTGGCTCGCTTGACAATGAATATGCTTTCCATGGGCATGCATTGGCTAATAAAGTGGGTGTGGATGGTTGAGAGGAAGCTGAACCCTAGTGAAGAGTTCAGTCTGCCGCACTGGCATACAGATTTACTGCTATGCTGGTGGCTGTTTATATAAAGATCGAGGTCCAGCCCTTATCTGCCTAAATCAAGGCCAGATAACGTCTCCACAAGTTTGAATATTTCAAGCACAATATTTAATGACTTGGACACCCAGTTTAAGCCATTCACTTAGAAAGAGAAAGATTGCAAACACAAGAATACAATCACCACGTGGCACTCTGAACAAGGTCAGGAGTTTCACAGGCACACTAGGGTCACAAATGTTGAAACAGACTGCAAATGGCTAACTTGCTAGCTTTGCTCCATGGCTATTTACCAACTTCTTAGAATCACAGAATCATAGAATGTTTTGGGTTGGAAGGGACCCCTAGAGGTCATCTAGTCCAACCCCCCTGCAGTGAGCAGGGACACCTTTAACTCAATCAGGTTACTCAGAGCCTCATCCAACATGGTCTTGAATGTTTCCAGGGATGGGGCCTCCACTACCCCTCTGGGCAACCCCTGCCAGTGTTTCACCACCCTCATTGTAAAGAATTTCTTCCTTATATCCAGTCTAAACCTACCCTGTTTTAGTTTAAAACCATTACCCCTTGTCCTGTCATAGCTGGCCCTACTAAAAAGGTTGTCCCCATCTTTCTTGTAAGCCCCCTTTAAGTACTGAAAGGCTGCAATCAGGTCTCCCCGCAGCCTTCTCTTGTCCAGGATGAACAAGCCCAACTCTCTCAGCCTGTCCTCATAGGAGAGGTGCTCCAGCCCTGGATCATTTTTGTAGCCCTCCTCTGGACCCGCTCCAACAGTTCCATGTCCTTCTTGTGCTGAGGGCTCCAGAGCTGGACGCAGTACTCCAGGTGAGGTCTCACCAGAGCAGAGTAGAGGGGCAGAATCACCTCCCTCGACCTGCTGGCCA
>NW_009259323.1:600591-617456 GCF_000687185.1 Egretta garzetta
GACCTTGCACTTGGCCTTGTTGAACCTCATGAGGTTCACACAGGCCCAACTCTCCAGCCTGTCCAGGTCTCTCTGGATGACATCCCGTCCTTCTGGTGTGTCAACCGCACCACTCAGCTTGGTGTCACCCGCCAACTTGCTAGGGGTGCACTCAATCTCGCTGTCTAAGTCATTGATGAAAACATTGAACAGCGCCGATCCCATTATGGATGGGACCCTGAGGAGGGTCTCCATCCAGACATTGTTGACCACTACCCTCGGGATGCGACCATCCAACCAATTCCTTATCCACCGAACAGTCCACCCATCAAATCCATAGCTCTCCAATTTAGAGAGAAGGATGTTGTGGGGGACCGTGTCAAAGGCTTTGCAGAAGTCCAGATAGGTGACATCTATTGGTTTTACCTTGTCCACTGTTGTTGTCACTCCATCATAGAAAGCCACTAGGTTCATCAGACAAGACCTGCCCTTGGTGAAGCCATGCTGGCTATCTTGAATCACCTCCCTGGCTTCCTTCTAGGAGGATCTGTTCCATGATCTTCCCAGGCACAGAGGTGAGGCTGACAGGTTGATAGTTCCCAGCATTCCTTTCTACCCTTTTTAAAAATGGGCACAATGTTTCCCTTTTTCCAGTCTCCAGGAACTTCACCTGACTGCCATGCCTTAGCAACTACATCAGCCAATTCCCTCAAGACTCAAGATGCATCTCATTCAGGTCCCATGGACTTATATGTGTTCTGGTTCCTCAGGTGGTCATGAACCTGATCTTCTCTTTTAGTGGGAGGGGTTTTACCGTCCTGGTCCCCATCATGTGGTCCATCGACTTGGGAGGGATGAGGAGAGAGATTGCCAGTGAAGACCAAGGCAAAAAATTTGGTGAGTACCTCAGCCTTCTCCTCATCTGCTGTTATCAGTTTGCCGGTCTCACTCATCAGCAGGGTTACGCTTTTTTCAACCATCCTTTTCTGGCTGACATACCTGTAGAAGCCCTTCTTGTTACTCTTTGCATCCCTTGCCAAGTTTATTTCCAGCTGCGCCTTGGCCTTCCTGACTCCATCCCTACACAACCAGGCAGCATCCCTATACTCTTCCCATGATGCCTGTCCCTGCTTCCACTGCCTGTGCAGTTCCCTCTTCCCCCTTAGTTTGACCAGCACCTCTTGTCTCAGCCATGCTGGTCTCTTTCCTTCTTTGCCCGATTTCTTACACCTGGGGATCGAGAGCTCTTGCGCTCTGTGGAACACATCCTGAAAGATCTGCCAGCTCTCTTCTGTTCCCCTGTCCCTAAGGACTGTTTCCCAGGGAGTCCTTCTGACTATCTCCTTGAAGAGCTGGAATTTTGCTTTCCTAAAATTTAGGGTCCTGACTATACTCTTCGTTATTCCCATTTCCCTCAGGAGTGTGAGCTCCACCAGCGTGTGGTCACTGCAGCCCAGGCTGCCTCTGATCTTGACGTCTCCGATGAGCTCACTTGCATTGGTGACCACCAGGTCCAGTATTGCATCCCCTCAGGTAGGGGTGTCTATTATCCGTCTTAAGAAGTTGTCCTCAATGCATTCTAGGAATCTGCTGGATTGCCTACAGCTTGCCGTGTTACTTTTCCAGCAGATGTCAGGGTGGTTGAAGTCCCGCAGTAGGACAAGAGCCTGTGAGCGTGAAACCTCCTGGAGTTGGAGGAAGAAGGCTTCATCAGTAGGCTCCCCTTGATCTGGCAGCCTGCAGTAGACACCAACCACCAGGTTCCCTTTGTTGCCTCTCTCTCTGATTCTTACCCATAAGCTTTCGACCTGCTCATGGCTATTCTTCAGGGACAGCTCTTCACACTGTAATGATTTCTTGATGTAAAGGGCAACGCCTCCGCCCCTCCTTCCTCGCCTGTCCCTTCTGAACAGCATGTAGCCATCAATAGCTACATTCCAGTCATGGGATTCATCCCACCAAGTTTCAGTAATGGCAATCTTTAGTAGGCAGGGTCACTGTGGTGTCAGAAGACATGAAGCAGGAGTTTCAGGAAGGGCAGACCTAGGTTATGCAGTCCAATATGCTATGGACAGTAGTATCATTCCATTGCCCTCTAAAAATGATCAAACCTCGACTTAACCAGTTAATGTTTTCCTTTCCTACTCCAAATAGAGCATTGTTCCACAATCTGACACCTCTTAAGATCAAACGTATTTTTTTTAACAACTATGCTTGTGCTTAATTAGCTTTCTTTTCCTCTTTTGCTGCTCTCCCCCCCCTTCCCCTTCTTTCCTCCAGTCCTTCCTTTTGCCCTTTGTCTATTGAGACCCATCATATCTCCTCTCAGTCTTTGGTATTTCTAAGGTAAATAAACTAAATTCCTCTAGTCACATCTTAGTTCCTCTGGTCATTCTGACATCCATTCTCTGTACCTCTTCCCATCTGGATTAAGCTTCTTTGAACATGGGTAACCACATGCAGGGACAAAGAGCGGAGAGGACAAGGATGTAACCTTTGAAGACAATCTAAGCATCATGTTTACATGAGACCCCAAACAGAAAAGGAACATTCTCCAGCCATTTGAAAAGCTGTTGATCCCAGCAGGGTGATAAAGCAGAACCAGTAAGCCTAAAGTTTCTATCATCACTTTAATTCATTTATTTATTAAAGTGTTTCTTTGGTTAATGTTTGAAAGTAGTTTCCCCCTGGAGACAGAACAAGCTAAACTGTATTTGCAGAAGATTAGATCATCTTAGTTTGTTTTATAATGAGAAAAGTGTCTGGGAGGAAGTCACTGGAGGTGGGACACATATCTTTGTTAAATAGCAAATTTATCAGAACTGATTTTCCAAAGGACTAAATAGTCTCAAATTCAGCAAAAAGCTTGAGCATTAAAAAAAAAAAACAACAGTGGGAAAATGTTGTAACATAATTTTTTAACTTTTCTTTTCAAAATACTTTTAAAATTTTGTTCTAATCACCTTTTTTTTTATTTTATTTTATTTCAACTTAACCTGAGCATTTGTATTAGTTCTGCCACAGAACTGAGAAACATGCTCTTTAGAATCACAGAACAGCTCAGGCTGGAAGGTACCCTCTAGTCCAGCCTCCTGCCTATGAGGTGACTGGGCTTTTGGCTTTTTTAATGTGGAATGAAGTACACATCTGCAGTTGGAATATTGCTATGCCACTGAAGAGGATGGAGATCTAGGCTGAAGTAAGGACTCAGGTCTTGCTTTATCTGACCCTTCTGCTGTTTTTATCTTTGAAAGATAGCCAAGAGAAATAGCTTATCCTCATCTCAGACTGAAAGGAGATAGTTAGAGGTGCCCTGTTTTAATATTATTACCACAAACATTTCTGCCAAAAGTCCCAAGATCTACTTTAATGAGCACCAGTACTAATACAAGTGAGACTCCTGAAAAGTAGAAATTCAGAAAATTTTTCAGTGCTTAAAAAATCAACACAAAAGCAAAAGACTGCTGGAGATGAGAGAAAGAAACAATAGTGAAATAGAACAACTAAAAGATTCTAACACTCTAAAATCATTTAAAGTTATGGAAAAAAATTAAAACAAGGCTTTGACGCCATAGAGAAACAATTGAACAGGAAAAGGCAGATAAAAGATACTAATGTTTCTGAAGCCTGGAGATGCAGTTCGGATATAGTATGGCACTTCACAGGCTCAGCAGGCAGATAGCAGTACAGAGGTCATCTCCTCAGGCCTGTGAAATACAGATTCTTCCCAGACTAATGCCAGGAAAACAGAAGATACATTTTCTGCCCTCAGCTCTTCTGCTGAGATGGCATTTGCTGAAACCCTGATGGGAGCCATTAAAACAAGAAATCACAGCAACAGTTAGCTCCAGAGTCACTGCTGTCTATCCCATGCCTAGATAAAATGATGGATCTATCACATATACAAATGTTGTGATGACTCTGTGATGCCATTCAGACCCTGCAGTCATCTCTTTGCAACTCTCTCTCTATGAGTCAATCTGCTGTATCTAACCTCATGGTTTTTAATATATTACAAAAGCTCTTTTGTGAGATCACAATATCTGATTTCTTACCTTTATTGAAATCTTCCAGCCTCTAAGGTTTTTGACCACACTTATTTAGTGTCATGAGCGAAGAAGAATTTGCAAATGCAGTAGATAAGGTGTGTTTGTGTGTGTGTGTGTGTGTTCGCTATTTCCTTTTCTCTCTTCAACCAATTCCTTGTACATCTGCTCCTGTTTCTTCCAGTTTGGACCAACTGATAGGTAACCCAGACACCATTTAACCACCATACACAAAACCTAAGCCACGTGCAATCACAACAGAAATTCCAATTTCACAGCAGGATGGTGAGAAAGAGGCAAAGTTCAAGCTTAGTTGTGGAAGAAGGATAACAAGCGTAACTTGTTTGTTTGACTAACACTATCTCCATTCCCCGCCCCTCTAATGAGATGCCAAGCTTAGCTTGTGTACATGCAAAGCTGAGACGGGCATAAGCCTTGGAGCTTATGTCAGTCACATCGGTCAAAGACACTTAGATGACCTCCAAGCCATTTCTATAAATACCTACATCTTCCTCTCCCAGAAGCCCCATAACAACTATTTTCTATAGAATGATTACTCCTGTTTACAACTGCTGAAGAAATCAAGCTGTGTGAACAGTACTGAAACCCATCGGGCTGGTTTTCCTGATGATGGGGCCAGTTCTCTTCCTCCTTGGCCAAGTTTTCAAACCTCAGCAACGATCTGCGACCTTCTTTCTTGGGCATCTGACTTGAAACACCTTGTGAGGGAGTGTGTTAAGTATGATCTCTGCAAAGGAGGGACCTGCACATGCACTGGAGGGACCATGCCCTCCAGTGTTGGGAATGATGGCTGTTTGGTCTAGCAAGGAGCTTTTTTCAGAGGTAGTTGAGAATAAGGCTGTTTATTCAATAGCAATATTCTGGTATTGGACCAAAGTCCCACGTACACGGTTTGGCTGTGTCCATGAACAGAAGTCAGCATCTGGATAAAATGCCAGTACAGCCTAAAAATTATGTGGAACAATCTACAACAAATCACCTTTTTCTGTATATTTTATTCTCCCTGTTCTCCTTCAGCTCTTTTTATGACAAAACACTTGGATACAATCAGAGGTAGAGTCTCAGTCAGTAAAGAAAAACCTTCTTTTTATATAAACTTTTCCCTCTCTCTCTTTAGAGGAAAGATAGAAGTTGGATAGCAATGGACTGGTAGTTGGCCTAAGCTAGCAGTCAAAGGGTATATACAGTTTTTGTAAGAGAAAGTGAAGATTTAATTCCTGTATTTGTTCAAAATGAGAAAATATCATCAATTTCCTTCTCTTAGTATTTTATTTCCTCCTATTAAATCCTATTCCTTAGTTTCTGTTTTAAAAAAACTCAAATAATTGAATATTTCTGTGCCTAGTATGCTTTCTGTGGATTAGACTATTTAGACCAGGAAGTAAATGTCAGACTTGTTCTAATTCTTTGTTAAACTACACCATCATCTGTCAGGTGAAATGCCTAACAGATGTAACAGCCATGCTCTTTTTTATTTGCAGGCACATTTGGATCAAAAGATTTCTGTATGGGCAAAGAGAGCAGTAGGCCAGGTAGGGAATCGGATTCCATACATATTTTCACAGAGCCTGCTAAATGGACCCTATGAAGCTTTGCTAATTGCTTTAAAGATCGCCAGAACTTCCTGCCAATCTAAGCCAAATCTTTTAGGTTGCAAATTGGGAGGCTAATGTCTTTTCCTTGTTTTTCCAAATAATTCTATTCTTGACTCTGTCAGCAAGTCCTGAACACAGGAAAACTTAAAAACCTCCTCCCCTGCAAGTCCATACTGAGCTAAATGAATCATAGCATCGTAGAATATCTCCAGCTGGAATGGACCCATAAGGATCATCAAGTCCAACTCCCTGCTCCTCGCAGGACTACCTAAAGATAAACCATATGACTAAGAGCATCATCCAGATGCGCCTTGAACTCTGGCAGGCTTGGTGCCATCACCACTTCCCTGGGGAGCCTGTTCCAGTGACCAACCACCCTCTCACTCAAGTACCTTTTCCTAATGTCCAATCTGAACTTCCCCTGATGCAGCTTCATTCCATTTCCTCCTGTCCTATTGCTGGCCACCAGAGAGAGGACATCAGCAGCTTCCCCTCTGCTGCCCCCACCCCCGAGGAAGTTGTACACTTCTCTTCTCCAAGATGAACAAACCAAGTGACCTCAGCTGCTCCTCATAAGGCCCTGGAGGCCTTTCACCATCTTGGTCACCCTCCTCTGGATAGCTTGATGTCCACTCTAATAGCTTGATGTCCTCCTTATAGTGAGGCGCCCAAAACTGCACACAGTGTAGTGTAGAGTGGGACAATCACCTCCCTCGACTGGCTAGCGATGCTGTGCTTGATGCACCCCAGGACATGGCCCTTTTGGATTCCAGGGAAGACTGTTGATTCCTATTCAACTTGCCATCAACCCAACCCCCCCAGATCTCTTTCTGTGGGGCTGCTCTCCAGCCTCTCATCCCCCAATTTGTGTGTATAACCAGGATTACCCTGTCCCAGGTGGAGAATCCAGCTCTCGCTCTTGTTAAATTTCATCTTGTTGGTGATTGCCCAGCTCTCTAGTCTATCCAGATCTCTCTGTAAGGCCTCTCTATCCTCCAGGGGGTCCACAGCTCCTCCTAGTTTAGTATCGTCAGCAAACTTACTTAATGTACATTCCATTCCTGCATTCACATGATTTATAAAAACACCGGCTCTAAAATTGAGCCCTAGGGAACCCCACTGGTGACTGGCCGCCATCCTGATGAAATCCCATTAACTGTAACCCTTTGAGCCCGGCCTGTCAGCCAATTGCTCACCCAACATATTATGGACTTGTCTAGCGGGGTGCTGGACAGTTTATCCGGAAAGATACTGTGAGAGACAGTATCAATGGATGTGATCCTCCAAAGCTGTGGTTTTATTTGCGCACATCAAGCCTTAATACTGCTCCCACCTTCATGTCAGGTGGGAGGACATGGCAGGAGAATGGTGGCATCCAGTGTCCCAAATGCACTCCCTGTCCTTGCTCAGCCATGCCTCTCTTCTGAAACTCAGTACAGCCTCCTGTGCCCCTGTCTGCCCTCCAGCTATGGCCATAGCCCCACACCCACCTCAGTTCTCACGAGTTAGAAGACTCAGAAAATGAAGGGACTGAGGAGCAGGGATTCCTGGTTAGAAATGCCAATTTCACTATGCCATGAGCTCTGTTTGCGCCTGCTCCCCAACCCGTGGCACGAGGCGTAACAAGCCCCATAGGCAGGCGTTAAATGCATGCAGCACACCTCCTCCTGTCTCCCTACTTTGCTTTTCCCAGTTCACAGATTCCCAGAAGCGTATCATGCTGCAAAGCCATAGCAGGTGGAAATGGAGGAGGCTTTAATACCTGTCATGGAGCTGTGTAAAGAGGCAACTCCCAGATACTATCAATTGTTTGACTTTGGTTTTGTTTTCTGGCCAGTTTGTTTCAAAGGTGTGGGGTTTATTTTTTAAACTTTCTTTAAAGTTACTTTGCCTGGCATTGAGGAAGGTAATTTATTTACATAGGAGTGGCTGGAGTTTAGACACAAAGATAATCCAAGATAACATTCCCTTCTCTGTTTTACCAAAAGGAGTTTACTTAAAGTCTTTACTGAACCTTCTCCTCCCATAGACTTGTGAGCAGGAAGGTGGCATAAATAGATTAGCACATAGTTCCACCTGCAGCAGTCGCAGAGTAAAGGCCAACCAGTGAAAAGTTCAGGAAAGTAGGTGACATCGTCATACGGCAAAGGTCTGGCGATCAGGTCAACAGCGCCTTGTGAAACCCACGCACAGCACGGGGCTGGCCCAGCCTTTGAAGCAAAAAGCTGAAAAGAAGATTGAGTCTGACGGTGCAATGAGAGGAAATACTCAAGCTCAGTAAGGAGGAATGTGCTGTATTGCTAACTGCAAGATTTTATCGCTCATCTCCCTTCCAGTAAAAGCACAAGTGGGACTCAGGAGGGTTGGCTCTGTCCCCACCCTTGCACAAGAGGCAGCTCTTGGCCCTTCAGCTCTCTGTCTGTTTAAGCCTCTGCTGCAGTTCTGGGTGACAGGGGCTGTGAAGAGGCTGTACTATACCAGTTTGTACCATTTTGTACTGTTGGTGATCTAGGACAGGTAAAGAATTTCCAAGTCTTTTTTCCTAAGGCAAAAATATTGGACATTTGTTTTAAAAATGCTTAAAACTTTAGCTTTGAATTTAAATTCATAATTTTTCTAAGCTAAAAATCCTCACTCAAGCAAACAGACAAAAGAAATCAAAAGTAATGGCAATGTAAGTTCAACTGGCAGTGACAATTGTTTTCAGGTCTCCTGTGTGGAAAACAGAAATATTAAATTCTCCACTGAATTTTGGGACGATGTTTTCCACCAGAAAACATCTTTGGATATCGTGGATGTTGTCCAAGCAAGCCCATAGTAACTCTTCTGATGTCAAATAATTTCATGTTTCATTCTAATGATGACATTTAAAAAAACTACAACACCAAGCTTGCCTTTTGCCCTGGTTTTGGCTGGGATAGAGTTAATTTTCTTCCTAGTAGCTGGTATAGTGCTGTGTTTGATTTAATACCTCAAAGCATCTGTGGCTGTGGTTATGCCTGTGCCGCAGCAGGTATACCTCTGAAGGGATTGTGGCCCAAGGATAAGCCCACCTGGAGAAGGTACACCTTAAAGCATCTGTGGCTGTGCATGAGGTCATGCTGGAGCACCTCAGAGCACGTGGCCATGGATAAGCCCACGGCAGAGCAGGGTAAGCACAACAGCCATGGGTAAAGGCCATGTTAGAGCAAGTTCATTTCTGAAGGGACTGTGGCTGTGGGTAAGGCCATGCTGGAGCAGATGCACCTCAAAGCGACTGCAGCTGTGGATAGGTCTGTGTGGCAGCAGGTATGCCCCTGGGGAGACTGTGGCTCATAGACAGGGCTTCACTTGGAGCAGGTACCGCCTTAAGGGACTGCAGTCTGTGGATAAGTCCAAGCCAGGGCAGGAGCGAGGGGAGGAGTTCATTGCAATGTTAAACCCTATGGTCTGGTCCAAATGGACCAGGGGTGGAGAGTGCAATGGAACTACCTTTAAATTGTTGTAACCTGGGATTTGAGTTGCAGATTGAGAGTTGCATGTATGGGAATTACTGTAGCAGGAGCCCTTGTGGCTAGCCAGGCTAGGAGCAATGGAAAGAGTTCACTGCGATGTTAAACCCTATAAGCTGGCCCAAAGGGACCAGGGGGGGAAATTGTAATGGATATACATTTAAATTGTTGTAAGCCATGGTTTGAGTTGCATGTTATAGGAACTACTATAGCAGGAACCCCTGAACCAAGAGAGGAGTAGCCTTACAAGAAGGAGTGCAAGTGCAGCAGTGGCCTGACCTGAGCTGGCTTTGGTGCCCAGTAACTCCATGCAACACAGCACCTCTCCTGTCCTGGGTGACCATCATAACACATGGAGCCCAAATTCATGGACTAAGTTAACTCAATGGACGCTTTGTGGACATTTCTGCACATTTTATGAACATTTTACAAGGCTGAGGGAATGGTATCTCTGTATTACATCAAAGGGTGGGAAGGGAAGGGGGCGGTTAATGAGGATGTATTAGATGGTGTGGGACCGTAGCATGACATAAATGTTATGGAATAAGGGGTGAATAAAACCTGAACCACATTCAGGCAACATAGCAATAGAACCATGCTGGTTTGAACATCCCAAGGATATTCAAAATTCTCAAGAGCTGTTGTAATTAGCCTGGACAAGAAGAGGAAGATGGAGGAAGGTGTCTCCCCTGTCAGACTTGAACTCTATTTTTATCTGGTAACATCCTGTGGCAAGCTGGTATGAGCATCTGCTTCTAATTTGTAGCATGTCTTAAATTATAGCTTCATTTGTCATATTCATTAATACTTCTACCACTCCAAAAGTATTGAGCCAGTGTAGTTAGTCTGTGTCTTGCTTGATCTGAGTTTGTTTTTTTTTTCTTAGCTGGCTTTCCATTTAATTATATTTTCTAATGTCCAACAGAGTCTTTCTGGTGCTGCAACGACTCCTTGCGCTCCCTCCAGCAGCTTCCTCTTCCCACACAGCACTGCCTTAAAGACCTAAAATGTTCTTCCATAAGTGCCAGCAGCAGGTTTCAACCATTTTTTGCTTTCATTTTGGTCTCTCCTACTACTACTGCCCTTGCTATGGCCTGATCTGGCCCTATGTCATGGTTTAACCCCAGCTGGCAACTAAGCCCCACCCAGCCTCTCGCTCACACACACACACAGACCCCGGTGGGATGGGGGAGAGAATCAGAAGAGTAAAAGTAGGAAAAAAACTCATGGGTTGAGATAAAGGCAGTTTAATAGGTAAGGCAAGGGCTGCGTATGCAAGCAAAGCAAAACAAGGAATTCATTCACCACCTCCCATGGGCAGGCAGGTGTTCAGCCATCCCCAGGACAGCAGGGCTCCATCACACGTAACAGTGACTTCGGAAGACAAATGGCACCATTCTGAATGTCCCCCCCTTCCTTCTTCTTCCCCCAGCTTTATATGCTGAGCATGACGTCATACGGCGTGGGATATCCCTTGGGCCAGTTGGGGTCAGCTGTCCTGGCTGTGCCCCCTCCCAACGCCTTGTGCACTTGTGCAGAGCAGGGGAAGGTGAAAAGTCCTTGACTGGTGTAAACACTGTTCAGCAACAACTAAACTGTCAGTGTGTTATCAGCACTATTCTCATACTAAATCCAAACACAGCACCATGCCAGCTACTAGGAAGAAAATTAACTCTATCCCAGCTGAAACCAGGACACCCTAGGACCTACCACAGTTAAAATCTGTTTCTTTTTGTACGTAACTGGCCTACAATATTAGCTTAACTACTGCTGCTAGAGAAAGGCTGCGTATTGAAAAAAAACATGTCCAAAATCATACTGAACACAAAAGATCTTAGAAGTCACATGCTTTGGAATACAGACACCACAGAAGCTACCATTTCTCATTTACAGTCTGCCTGGACTTGGGCACCTTGGCAGGGAGTGCATGGGAGCTGGACCGGACAGCAGCTGCTGCCTGAGTGCTGAGAGGTTGGCATCTGGTAGAGAAAATTTAATATCACAAAGCACTCCAGTGTCTTGCCCATAGAGCAGTCCTCCCTTTCGCTGCAGATCCCTTTATTTGCATAGATAAAAACTCGCCAAGCATGTTTCTTCAGTGCCTACAACACTGACCCAAAAAACCCAACCATATCATGGTGACAACCAGAGTACATGAGCACATAGTGAAATGCTGTTCACACCAGAGAAAGCACACAGTCATGGCTGGGGTCCCTGGAAGAAAAAGGGGCTGCAAGGCCATGGCTAACTGAGGAGCAAGAACCTTTGAAGTACAAATCATCATGCCAAAATATCCAAATCAGAGCAATGGTAGGCACCAGATATACACACTGAGATGGGAGATCCAAGCCACATTTCCCTTGCCAGAGCAAGGCTAATTTGTTACGTTTTCATATGCAGAAAACATGTAATACCAGGGGAAAAGTACCCAGCACAGGACCCTCTCCTGCAGTAGTTCCCTCCCTGTGACATCCCTCTCCCCATCCTGTTCTTCACATCTGCTATTCCCTGCCCATGTATTTGCCACTAATTCACTGAGGTTATTAGAAGACTTGTATTTAGATAACTCCAGCTATAAAGAAGTATGGGTAGGATTTCACCATTTTATTTTATTGCTATTTGATTGGTGTGGTAATGGTGGCCAAAGTGACTCAGCCCATGTGCCAGATGTACTGAGGGATGGTCCCGGTCCCCAAGAGCTTGCTGGACATGCTGATTATAGGCAGATGGATGCTGAGGAACAGAGGAAAGCTGATTTGAGGAAGAGCAGACATTCAGTCAGAGTGGTGGTTCGACTGGGAGAAGGGGAATAAAACCAGGAGGAGATACTTAGTATTGTAAAGCACTTTAAAAAAGGAAGGTACTGTACAACTGCTAAGGTGCCTTACTCCCAGCTCCTTTTGGGTTCTTAAACTGTCCAGTAAAAGATACTTTCCACTCAAAAAGATATCCTGAACTCCTCATAAGAAAACTTGCTCTCACAAAGACTGCATTCCAATTATCATCTAAGGATATAAGGACTTTGAAAGGACATAAATGTTTTGGGGTACTTACTGCGTATTTTTTAGAAAATGCTGATGCATATATAATACACATAAATTCTTGTGTTCTTTGACACTTCTGTGGGGGCACTGCGGTTGATGAAACAAAAGGCATTCTTCTGAGGAAGAAAAACATCTTTGTGTTTGTGCTGCTAAAGAAATACGGACAGCAGGAGCAGATTTACCACCAAAATACGAAGAGGCTGTAGGAGCATCTGGCAGTGTTCAGTGTCAGCTCATGTGGGAGTGGCACCCATTCTTGCACTGTCTTTTATCACCATCACTGTGACATTCCGGTCAAGGTTGGTATGTGTCTTAATCTTGCCTTACTAAACATAGCAACTTCGGCTACAGGACTTTAATTGTTTGCTCTCTTAGTTCCATTTCTCCTTCTGACATTGAGTTTTGTTTGTAGTGTATGCACATATAGGAGGGAAAGCATTACGTGAACTTAAATGGTGATGTCAGTGCAACACAATCAAAGATAGTTTGCTTGAAGTACCATGAAAATTGTATGACATAACAGATACACACACACTGTTGAAAACAGAACGCGTAAACAAAAATAAATGTCTTGTATAATCCGCTACAGCTTTCTTAATCGGGAAGTTTTCATTCCTGTCAAGCTTAGTCATTGAGTTCATTGTTAATTACAAACCTCCCAGATTTTATTCCATAGGATTCTCAAGACATAGGCTTTCTGATTGGGACAATCTCTGACAGCAACAACATTGGAAATAAACTTCTGAGGTAGAAGACCCTTACCGTATCATGAGGTACATGGAGGTCAGCCCCACTAGCCAGGTACAACTCACTATGGACCAGGAATCTGGTCAACTTAGAATCATAGAATCATTTGGTTGGAAAAGACCTCTAAGATCATTGATTCCAACTGCGCCTGTCCTCTACTAAACCATGTCCCTAAGCACCTCATCTACCTGTCCTTTAAATACCTCCAGGGATGGTCACTTGACCACTTCCCTAGGCATCCCATTCCAGTGCCTGGTAACCCTTTCAGTGAAGAAATTTTTCCTGATATCTAATCTAAACCTTCCCTGGTGCAACTTGAGGCCATTTCCTCTCATTCTAAACTTAATGGATATAGGCTCCAACTGCTCCTAGTAACTTCAATTTTAATGTCTTGTTCTAATGCAAAGGTACTACTTCATATTATTTTTAAATCTTATTATTTGTAAGACAGATGAAAATTCTTAAGATTTAGTAAATCTTTAAAATGATATTTCACTTTTGCTGAAGGTACAGGGAGCTAAACTAGGAAATGGGCCTGGGCATTCTCATTACGCAATGAACGATTTATTCAAGCAATGATTTACAATCTGTGAAAGCTCTTCTATTTTGTGCAAAACACTAATAAACCTTGTTTCCTGTGATGCAATGCCCACGCTTCTGCCTAGGTCTTACACTCATATAGATCTTTTTGTTGCTGTATACAGTGAAGTCTGCCCATATTTCAGCTCTCAGACTGAAGTGTACTTTGCCACTGAGAACTTGCTCTTCATGTAAAGACAGCGATGATTTGTGAGTATGTTGTGAAGACGTTTTGTACTCATTATTAATACAGCAGTATTTCTATACTTTGAACTTCTTCTGAAAGGCTATCTGTATAGTTTTCTAAGTTAAATAATGTGTATAAAAAAAAAAATCTATCAATGTTCCAAAGTTTACTGAGTACAGAATTTATGACTGCTTATGTACAAGGGGAATGTCCACGGACTCTTGAGCCATTCAAGACAACAAACCTGAATTTCTGTCAGCCTCTCTGAAGCTGAAAGCAGACCCAGACTAGACTGGGGAGGAGTACTAGCAACGGAAGACACTGTTTAATCTTTCATTAAATTATCATGATACAGCAGGTGACATGCTATTAAGTCTTAGGACAGCGTAGGCTCTAAGGGCTATATTTGGGTGTGGGAGAGGGGTGGTTTGCTCTCTCCCAAAACTCATGTACACATTCCTCAACTACAGTGACCTCAGCCTGGAGGAAGGGGAGGAGGAGGACTTCACCTCAAGATAAAGGTGTTTCTGCTGAAGCAGAAAGTAAAGGTGAGACTGACACTTCCTCCTCCTTCCCAGGCCCCTATCCCACCATATTCACCCCTTCTCAGGACTCCTCTCTGGCCCTGCACTTCAGGAAACTTAAACCCCCACAGCCTGCCTCCACCAGACCGGAGCCCACCCACAGGGGCTGCGTCTGATGTCCTGCCTTGTGACCGTGGTACAGTTTGGCACAGCGTGCACTGAGTGCCAAGGCATAGCAACCTCCCCACTGTCATGCCGCAGTGAGAAGAATGAGGACAACTTTCCTCCTATGTAGGAAAGTCCTTCCCTTAAAGGCTTCTCCCCTCAGACCACTCAGCTCTTGGGATCTTCTTTGACTCGCACATAGCTGTAGTTGGGAAGAAGTGTCCCCACTCATCTGGCACTGGTCTAGGAATCACACCCAGTCTGATCAGAATGAGCTCTGCTTTCCCAGCACCACGGCTGGTGAGCACAGTGCTCCTTAACTGGTGTTGGAGACCTCCCAGCTGAGCACACCACAGCAGCCAGGCATGGACCTTGGAGTGTCATCCCCCCAAAACTGCTCGAGCAGATCTCGCCACTGGACAGCCCGAGGCAGATGTCAGATTTGCAGTGCCTTGCCCTGTGGTTACTCTGTGCTCCAGCTGGACCTTTCCAAGGTAGTTATGCTCCAGAGAAGGAACAAAACTGTTGCTCAATAGGGAGAGATTTATGGTTGTATGAGACAAACCTTCCAAGCAATTTAAATAAAACCAGGAACTTGGTGGCTGACAGATCAAAAACAAATGCTGACCAGTCCTTCTTCCTCCCTCCATCCAAAGGCAAATACAAGAGCAGCCTTTTTTTTTCCGCCCCCAGGTGCTCCCAGGAACAGTTTCGCTCCCATCAAAAAACCAAGTGACCGTAAAACCTCTGACCTGCCACCTGGTGGGAGAAAGAAAAGGAAGCACTGTCGCTGAGTGTTGGATGGTGTCCCAAAGTACATTACGGAGAATTAGAGAAATACCTGTTTAGAGGACTAAGACCTGCAGCAAAAAGTTTAGAGGATTACCCTGAAGCAATACTTGACCAGTTCTTCAGGAAGTACGTAACAGATTTTTTCATGGCGCAATTCGGGGAGGTAATTTTTCTGTGCAGCCTTTGCGGGGACCCAGAGAAACATTCACAGAGTTACAGCTACACAAATAATAGATTTTTATGACTCATAGTTTAGGAGGCTGTGAAAAAAAAAAGCTGACCCTTAAAAAGCTATTAGATCAAAAATGTTGGACAAATACCACCAGGTTTCTTATATCAGGCAGTGATAAAAAAATTAACACAGAAAGACAATTAGGAGGAACTAAAGAAAGGTCCTGTGGGGAGGTGTCGTCTTCTCCAGTACAGACCCTGGGACAAATTTAGATGCAGACATCTGGATGCAAACTGGATGGTTTATTTAGGGTTTTCCATGCATTTATCTCAGTGCATAGTTTAAAGAAACACATTTGCTAAAAAGTAAGAAAATTCCCACTGTAAGTCCTTTGGAGTGGATCCTCCTCCCTGAGGACACTCTGTTATAAGACCTTTTTGTCCACATTGGAAGAGGGAGATAGAGGGTTTGATGCTGGAGGTTGAAGGTGCCTTGACAGCCCACCCACACCCTTTCTTCTAAAAGAAAACTTACTGGCTTTACTGGTATTACCAAGCATTCCCAACAGCAAGAAACTTCAGTTTCTGATGCTGAAATGAAGGACGGAGCTGAAGGAAAGAAAGAAGCCATAGCTTCCCACTTTGTAAATCAGGCAGCAGACTCCAACAGCCGAAGGAGGGGATGTTTGTTTATTTAATGGAGTACAAGGCAGGATTCCTGGTATTAAGTTCTGTAGCAGTTACATATGCCAGGAGCAAGTAATATTTGTATCTGTGGAGTTTGTCACACTGAGTCCTCTAAATGTGGGGGTTTTTTTTCTCTGAAGTTATGCAACTTTTAGAAAATTATTATTATTTTTGCTATTCCCATCTAATCTAGAAAAAAACAACTTATGCTTTCAGCAAAATGCCTCAAACACAGAACAAAGCTGATCTCATCAATGTATAATCTAAGGTGGAATCTTACCTTGCCTTCTGTTTTACTCTTTACTTCTATGTAGAATTTTTTTGAGAAGTCATGTACACCAGAAGTTTGCTCTTACTATAGCTACATAAAAAATAAACTGACCTTACTGCAATTCCATGCCACCAGGGACCATAACATGGGCAACATATGATGATTTGTGAAGTCCCATGCTAACATTCCCTGTACCTACAGACACTACTAAAATAAAGTCCTCATGTGCATAGTGAATATTTGTAGGGAAGAAGTATTTTCATGATACTGCTTGAATACAATAAAATGGGCACAAGTGCACAGAGGCATTGATTTTGGGCACCTCCATTTCTGGGTGCTTCAAAGAAGATACTTAAGGTCTAATTTGGAAAGTACTACACTTTGAGAAGGTTCCAGCTGCCAGTGACTAGCAAGAGAAATTAAGCACTG
Organism: Egretta garzetta; assembly: GCF_000687185.1. Classification (NCBI taxonomy): domain Eukaryota; kingdom Metazoa; phylum Chordata; class Aves; order Pelecaniformes; family Ardeidae; genus Egretta; species Egretta garzetta. The sequence continues at coordinate 617,320 of NW_009259323.1, forward strand.
AAGTATGACGAATCTAAAATTTAAGAACTTTAATTGTTTCAGACATCTTTTTGGCCAACACCATGGCTCAGTAGGGAACATGGAAAAGTGTTTTTTCTTCTCCCAGGAAAATTGTTTCATGTTATACAGACAGATTC
>NW_009259323.1:617483-636229 GCF_000687185.1 Egretta garzetta
TACAGAAGATTCCCTTTGACAGCAAGGGTGTCACTAGAAGCCTGGCTGAACACCTGAAACGTGCAAGACCAATATTTGACAGAGATGCTTGTTACATGCCTTGGGGAATGATTCACGTCATCTACCTTAGTCATCCAAGGGAGATTAAGCACAGGCAGCTAGGAGCCCTATTTCCTTCTGCAGACAATGCATGAAAAGCTAAGTATCTCCAGAGGACACCAAAGGGATGTTAGGTCAAAAAAACATGTTTAGATGTTTAGACCCTCCTCCAAACATACCAGTACCTCTAAGCTCCCTTAAAAGTCAATGCAGAAGAGGAGCAATGCCAGCAGGCAGTTCAGACTTACAAGACATGAAACAAACTGCTGGGGAACCTTTCTCAACACTGAATATAAAGGAAGCCAGAGGTCCTGCAGTGCGGATGGTATCTCTGCTCACAGATGAGAGTAGCCCATGGGGATTTTCTGTAGGGCCCAGCAGCTGGTCTGGCACCACCAGGTACCTTTCATGAATATTTGTTCAATTACCCTTCACTGCTCACTCAGCTTTGATAGCATTCTGTGGGGAAGTGGGGTTTTCACAAATATGACAGCGTAGTTACCAGAGTGGAAATGGTGTTCTTCTGAGAGCTACACTGAGCTTTCACTAAATTAAAGACTGCCAGATCTCACTCTTTTTAACCCGTAAAATAGACACGCTGAATATTTTTAAGTACAGCCAATTGCAATCTGATTTTCAACATCTAACTCTTTTTTTAAAAAACACAAATAGTATTATTATTACACTGAAGTTATGTATTCATACCTTCCAAGCAGATGGTTTTCTGCAGCAGCCTATAATTAGGCACTAGGTGACCTCTTTCTTCTTTCAGACAAGGTCTGATATATCATTATATCATCTAAGGACGTAACCAAAAGTAAAGAAAATCTTTAAGCAAATCTACAGAAGTTTTAGGTTTTAAGATGAATATTGCAAACCAGCTCATTGTTTCCTAACTAGAAAGTATTCACTGTAACTCAGAACACAGAACTGAATATCTGTAACTTGCCTTGCAGCCTGAGCCTTGAACAGTGTTTTATCCGCACAGCAACCTCCAAGGAGGTACCCATAGTATTTTGTTCCTGAAAAAAACCTCGCCATGTCCCTTCGTCCATACTCATAGATGCAAGAGCGTACAGAAGGGAAGAGGATGTGAAGATAGAATAGCTACTCTTCTCTACTCTGCTCATGTTTTCCCAGGTGAGAGCCAAAAAAGCATTCAGAGCCTCACCTCCCCCTTTGAACGAAGCTCATGCGCTCCAGTAGTGTGTCCTCTTGCTACCAAGCAGAAAACTGGGATGAAACGTGGAGCATTTAAGAGAGTTTCATGGATGGGAAAAATTCCAATGGGGTTGAGGTTTCTCAAGCAGAGACCAGCACATAATAGTTTAATAGCTTTCTTGAAGAGGCTAATGAGGAAATGAGGCCATTGCTTACAGCAAGAGTGCACTCTGGCAAAATGGCTTCGGGACAGGGGTTCTTAATTTACCTTTCAGTATTTCCCAACCACAGAAGGCACAATCATTTTATTGCAAAATCCCTGTGCTTCTACATCATAAGCTTTGTGTTAAACAAATGCCTGCAAGCACATTCAGCCTTTGGAGCAGTATGTGCTGTTATGTGGGAGCGCATGAGGAAATGAAGTATGTTTTGCCATGGCGTGGCTGAACAGCAACTTCTTCCATCAGTAGCAATGGGATGAATTCGTTTCCAGAGCTAGTAAATGCTTCATGCCAGGCAGAGAACAAAGGCTGGAGCCTGCAGAGCCACTAAAAGAAGAGCCAGCACAAGGGTGATCTACAACAGGCTGCTTGTCTGGGGAGTCATATGGACGCCCCTGTGAGGAGGACAGTGGGTAGTGACTTCGTTTGGTCACTGCATGAAGGAGACCACATAGCTCTCCCTTCACCCTGCTGTGCTGCTGCACCTCTGACTTAGCTCCACTGCTTCTTTGGAGTATTTTCTTCTTGAACCAGTGACACTGAAGGCTTAAGACAGATTTCCTCTCTGAGCTTTCATTAACGACTGGGTCTAAAAAGAGCTTGGAGACACAAAGGGAGCAAGGGCCAAGGAGATGCTCTGTATGACAGCTGTGGATGTTAACTGCCAGCATCATGCCACTTCATTATCAGCTGTTCAGAGGGGATGTTAAATGTTACTGAATTCACTGTTAAATTTTCAGCTAGTCTAAGATGCGTACCTGCAGTAATGTTATGGCAGAGATTATAGGACAGGTACAGGTGGCCACATGAATGCAGCAAAGATTTATGGCAGGATCCGCAGTAGGAGGGAGCTCTGGGAACAGCCTCTGAATTCTTCGTGTGTCTCCAAGCGCATCTAGCTTGATTCACCAAGCCATGTGTTACCAGTATGCCAACGCGCCAGAACAACTCCTCAGCACTGTCACCTGCTCCGTGACCCAAGGAAAACCTGTGAACATTCCTCAGTAATTACTCAGCGGCTTTCAACAGACCCTCACGCTGAATCCACCCTGTTCGTTCCACATGAACTTCTGACATTTTTTCCAATGGCAGATTTTTTTTTTTTTGATGGTATGCCTTAAAAGAGTGTTGCTTAACCCAAGTGCTGTCTTAGCAATCGACAGTAACATGATTTCCCACCCAGCTTGGGTATGGATAAAATCTGCTCCTGCCTTCAGCATGAAGCCTGCTCTGGGTATTCTTGCAGCTGAATTAGCTACAGTGTAGCCCAACATTAAGAACTTTCCTATCTGTTTTCATTACTTAGTTCTGTTTCCAGTTTGTCCTATAGAGTGTTACCTGCAAAGTGTCAAATCTCAGAAGAAAAGTAACCAGTAGCTAGAAAAGCAGCTCGTTGTCTCGTAGCTCAGATCCATGCTGGATTCAGAGCTGAAGGAAAAAACATTCCTGACTCTTCTGGGTAATTTCTTTTTTCAGTGTTCCAGAGGATGAAAGAAAGATCTCTTTGCATAAAAAAAGGGGATAAAGATCAAATAAAATCAGATGAAAGATTGCCAGATCCCAGGCTGAGAGCCAGCGATGTGCATGGGGCTCTCACTTGCCGGTCATTGCAGAAGAGCTGCATGTATGGATGCTGTCTTCATGCTTACTGCAGATGTTTTGCTGTGCTTGTTGAAGGAGGCTGTGTGTTGTGTATGGCACTGCACCCCAGCTAGTGGGGCAGCCCAGAGTGCCTGGGGCAGGGCTGCTTGGGGCTGATGGCTCCCAGCCTCGGGGCTCACGTGCCAGCTGCCCACATGCCATCCTGGAGCAAAGCACAAAGGGTCAAGTTTAGGGCACAGGAAAGTTATTTCACAGTTCAGCCCCATGCTTCCAGCACAGCAAACATATTTACATGCATGTACATCCTCCACAATGAATGAACTGCATTGTGTGTATGCTGATAGCTTCAGAGCACAGCCTCGGAGGCATCCCTAGGGAATGCAGAAGACACTGATAAACCAAAGTTTAAACGGCAATAACAATGGGCTGCTTCTGCTTCCTTATGGATCTATTATATGAATGTGACATCTTTCCATTTCATTGCAATAAGTTTCTGCAAGCTCTTCCACACATCATTCAACAGTAATTGTATCTTGCATACCCCAAAAAATCTCTGTCTAAATGCATTTAATGATTATACCATTTTCCTTCCTACTAGAAAGGCGTCTTACATTTGTCACAGGGTGAGTCTGATTTCTCGAGATGGCTTCATCCTCTGTTTCATTTTAGCTGTCTGTCATGTTGACTTGGCAGTTATGGTGGATAAGTCGCATTTGCACTGTTGCGGTTCATTGGGTTGGGTATTGTTGATTTTCTTATTTTCTGTCAAAACAGTAAAATACTTAAATTTACAATTCTTGAAGCCAAAACTCACACTGGATGCTGCCTATCTATAGCTGCTTGTCTTACAGGCATGGAGCGGAGCTTCACAAACTTATGTTTGCTTAAACTGAAGAGCTACTGGTTGTCAGCAGGAGAGAGGGGGTAAGTTCAGATGTGTCTCATGGCAGGGAAATTAATGTCATGACCCTCATCCACTTCCGTATAACTCTGCTTGGTCCCTGTGAAATGTTTTGGGGATTAATAGAGTTCTATCTGGAGCTTATAGTGTCAAATTCATATTCAGTCTCAGCTGAAGAGGAAGTGGAAAGTAAACATTTGAAAGAGGCAATGAGAGAGGCTGGCTTGCTCCCTGTCCCAGGGCTCTCCACTCCAAGACCGAGGTCCAGGAACATTTTAGCCAGGACTGTGCAATTGCCTGCTGGCTTCTTGCCCCACATCACTCCCAGTGGCAGGCAGACAGCAAAGCTGAAAAAGCTAGTTTTGGAAGCTGAAGGAGTTACACCACCATTTATGGTCTTTGACAGATGTAAGGGCTGATGTTTGAAGCGGGCAGGATTACAGCTTGGGCACAGAGCGGGAGGGAGGGAGGCATGGATGGATATTCTATGGGTTATCAAGGGCAGGAGTGCTGTGGGGAGGTACCTCTGGGCTTCCCATGCAGAAAAGGCGTAAGCTGCCCTGGTTCCCATCCATGGCAGGGGGTGTGCCCCCACTGAAACATGGGCCCAGCACCCCACAGCCCTGCTTCCCAGTGGCAGCAAAGCTGAGGGCACTGCAATACTGCAAAGTGGTGATTACAGATGTGGAAATGCCAGCATTGTATGGGAGAAGGTCTGCAAACATTAGGTGAGGGGAATGCACACAGGCTTCCTGCTGGCAGCTGTGTGTCCCACAGGGTTAGACATTACTTCCCTTTAAACAGACAAACTTGCTGTTTTCCATAAACAAATCTCAACTTTTACTCTGGGTTTTTTCTTTTTTTTATTTCTTTCATCTTTTGATTCTAATGAAACCTAGCAAAAGGTGGGGGGCACTGCCTCTCAGCAAGGTACCTCACTGGATGCTCTGCCAAACAGCAAGGTGATCGGCTGACCACTGTACCCAGACCAGAGCATATGTGATGTTGAAGACAGCAGCCCTGGGCTCCTTCTGTAGACAGGTGTCTGGTAAGACAAAGCCATAGGAGACTCACAAACCCCTCCTGGCAGAGCCCATGGGCCAGGGCAACAAGCCCTTCTCTGTTGCACCCATCTGGATCCTGCAGCAGGCAGATGTGAGGAAAGCACATCCCAAGACCTTGCAGAATGGAGTGGCAGCCCTTCCCAACAAGAGCAGTCCTTTTCCTCCAAGGGAAGGAGGTTTGAGATGAGAGCAGCAAGTCTGCCAGCCTGGAGGAAAGGCTGCCAGACCACCTCAATCCCCATGCTTCAGGTTTCCTGTGCTCCCACCAGGACCACCCAAATACAGTATCCAAGTGTCCTCATTTTCACGAGGAAACGTGACCGGTTCACTCGTTCCATGGCACCTCCTCGCCCTTCAGGCAGGACAAGGGGATATGTTGTGAAGAGCAGCCAAGCTGTGGCAGCCAGCTGCAGGGTGGCAAGATGATATTCCTGCCCAAAATCTGGCCTGAGGAACAGGGCAAGTGTGCTGAGTGGGTGCCAGCACAGGCTCAGGCTGTGTTGACTTCTCAGGGAGAACATGCTGTACCAAACATGTCTTACTGTATATCTTACATAAACAAAGCATTTCACTCACCACTCAGCCCTAGCTCGTGCTAATAAATGCCAGTGACTTTCTCTGCTTCATATATTGAAGTCAGCTCTGGGCCACACACAGGATGCTCAGTTTGGACTGATACTCTTTCTGCATTCATTTAAGCTGAGAGTAATCAACTACAGTTAGAAAAGGAAGCCGCAAACAGGATTTGCTGTGCAAATATGATAAAGACCAACTGACCCTTGTAGGACACCATCCCTTAGAATCATAGAATCCTCTAGGTTGGAAAAGACCTTTAAGATCATCAAGTCCAACCGTTAACCTAACTCTGCCATCCCACCACTAAACCATGTCCCTCAGCACCTTGTCTATCCTTCTTTTAAATACCTCCAGGGATGGGGACTCGACCACTTTCCTGGGCAGCCCATTCCAGAGGCTGACAACCCTTTCTGTGAAGAAATTCTTCCTACTGTCTAACCTAATCCCTTCCATCCCTCTTTGGGGAAAGACTCACTGCCAGGCCCAGAAGTGCTCCAGGACATTCGCCTCTCCAAAGAAACCCTGCTACCACTCTGAGCTTTGACTCCAAACCCATCAGCGTTTCTACCTGGTAGATCACAACACACCCCATCCACAGTGGGCTTTCCTCTCCACTGACACTGACTATGCTGTGGCAGGGCAGAGAGGGTGCAGCCCCAGCCAAAAATCCAGCTGTTGCTCATAAATCCATCTCGCTGCACTTGCAGATTGAGGAAGACACTGAGCAACCACACACATTCCCAATGTCCCTGCTGAAATGGTGTGAATTGCTCCTGGGCAGGACCTCAGGGCAGGCGGAGGGGCTGCAGGATGGCACGGCTGGCCTGAGTGGGGCTGCCAGGCTTGCGCACCCTGCCAAAGGGCTGCAAGGCTCCCACCTCGGACAGGCTGCCTGCATTTTCTAGGCGTGCCTAAGGGAACACGGGGCTTGCAAAGGACCGGTGTGGGAGGGGGAACTGGGGTCTGACAGAGAGAGGCTGTAGCACTGCACAACTATTAGCATCATTTGTAAATATCAGCAAAAAGTTCTCTTAAAAGGAGAAAAATAGCTTAGAAATTTCAAAGAAAAAAACTATTTAATTTTTTCTTCATATTCTTTTGCAGGAAATCCTGAAAAAATAAACAAAACATGTTGAAACTGTGAAAAAACCCACATTTTCCATTAAAAATCCCTGAAAAATCACATGAGAAACTTGAGCACGATGGAAGAAATTCATAGAACTCAACGTTATTCGATTTGCTCTAAAAATAAAGCAAAACCCTTGATACAGCACCTCCCCCACTTCCATCTCAGATTCCTCTCCAGACAGTTTTTTGGGTGGTTGTTTAACCACGCTACTCAAATTCATGACCTATTGGAGGTACAAGGTAGATCTGTCAAACAGAAATGGCACACTGCCAAGCTCACGGGGTCACTTGGTTTGTCATTCTTGCAGAATATGACCTTCAGGGTTAGACTTCTCTTGAAACTGCATTTTGAAAGAAGGAATTTTCCTCCCCTCTCAGTTTTGCCTCCCTTTTGATACTCTCTTTCTTATTTCTCTCTTTCTAGGAGAGTGCAGCCACCTCAGCCCCAGCAAGGGGTCATTAATCCCTGCCCTCCGGCTGCAGCAGTGGGAGATGCTGCATCGCTGCTCTCTTCTCAAGAAAGCTTTCTCCTCGTTTCCTCTAGCCTCTCACGGGTGTAAATGCAACTGGAGCTGGATTTCAGATTCCTGTAGTTTTTCCCTACCTGCATAGGTCTGCACACCAGGCAGAAGGCATGGTTCTTGCTAAAAACCATTCTTTTTGAGCAGGTCCTCCAAACTGACATGTAGAAAAGATGCAGTTTGCTTACGCTCGGGACGGTTTCAGCTGAAGCGCAGGTACCGCTGGGGTCAGACGGTGTAGTGTAGACCCTGATTCGAGATTACGAGATGCCAATTAATGGCACAGCTGTGTTCATTACTGACCTGTATTGCAGCAAAGGTAAAAAGCCTCCGCAACCTCTTATTACTCCTCTGAGCCTGCCACTTTGAATACCCGGTAATTTTCTTAGTATGATGATTTGTTTTGCTGCAGGATGACGGCGTTGTTGTGCTCATTGCTAAGCAATTAACAGTTTGTCCTTCCAGAAATATCCCACACCCCAGACACTATTAGCTCCTCGGAACATTTTCAACAAAAACATTCCAGGGAGACATATTAGCAGCTCTTCCACTTTCTGGGACTAGCATCTCTCCAGCTCCATACCCGGTTACAGAACACCAGACCAGGACAGGGAGAAGGGGTTATTTGTGGCCAAGCCCCCATTTTGCCAAGTTCTGCATAACCTTTTCATCTCGCATCACTCTGAGACTGGCACATTTCTTGCTTAATCCCATTTTCAAGGGCACCTGTGAAGAAACTCACCCCCCCCCCAACAGGGGGGACTTCCAGGGAGGCCAGACTCCTGGAACCCAATCAGCAAGTAAGATTTCTGACCCAGGGACCCAAAACTGCTAATGCAAACCTCAAGAGTAACTCCTCAGAGAGAATTCCCTGAGGCTAACGATCTTTCAGTCACCCCGGGCCACCCAGCCTGGGGACAACCTGCTGGCAACTGAGCAACGTGCTAACAGATCCCTCTTTTAGATTGAACCTATCCAACACAATCCTTTCTGAAGGGTCCAAAGGACCAGCAAAAGAAAATTACAAATAATCATCAAAAGTGACCTCAAAGTAGAATCAGTATTTGCCAAATACTTTTTTTCCCCCATCTTCCTTTTATTTAGAAATGAGTAAACTCCCATACTGAGATGTGGGTAAGTCTTAGAGTCACGCTGTGGTTTTGTGTCTGGGTGTCAAGACAGAGTCAGTCAGGCTTTCTGTACACAGTACCCCAGAATTACAGCAGTAATCAACATTTAAAATGCAAAAAGTCTAGACAATCAGCAAGTCCTTCCCCAAAGGCTGCTGGACAGTGCGTGGGACGCAGCATGCCCACCTAGCAGTGGGAGGTAGCACTTTCAGTTCTTGGGGCATTACTGTCAAAAGGGACCACGCTGAATGAAAGCAAAGGACCATCTGGCCTGCAAACCTGTTATCTGCTATGAGAAAGGTATGAAAACATACAGGTGGTTGTACTTCCCCCCAAGAATACTCTTGCCTCCAGCAGTTTGCAGAACTGTGTCTCCGCCTGTTCTCAGGCAAGCAGGAGGTATATCTGATGCATTTTACATATGACATCTCTAGCCATAAATTTAACAAAAATAATATATATCTCTCTCTATATATAGAAGAAAGGTCAAAATATTTTCTTATAGATAGGTACAGAAGTATCTGCACTGCTTTATTTACACATTCTCTAGTGAGAAGCTCTTTTAGAAAATCAACCTAGAGTATAACACTCAGCACTACACGACTGTAGCTATCGTGCAACGGTCCTTTGGTATATTTTGTCTTTTTGTGTTACACTAAACACTTGCCTGATCTCAGCCACACACATTTAAAATGCCATCAATATATTTATTTGCCATAATCTTCCCTCTGTGTAAAACTTGAGTGCTCACTGTGGAAAAGAAGGAGGAATAAATCCCCATGTATGAGAAAAACAGATTCTCCTTCAAAGAGCTGGTGAATGAATGGGCACAAAACGAAGGCAACAGGAGAGAGAAGGGACGGTCAGCTGCACTGACATCGCCCCACATCGTGCCCTGGTGCCTACAGCAAGGACTCAGGCCCCCCTTCCCTGCCCACGGGGGTCTCAGCATCTCTGAAGCAGCTCCCTTTCCTCAGAGAAGAGCTCTCTTGACGGCTGTTGAACTGATAAACTTGTCGCTTAAACAAGCAATGGAGCTTCTCCTGGAACTGGTTCCCAATAAAGCAGTACAGCAAAGGGTTGATGCAGCTGTTGGCGAACGCCATGCAGATGCCGAATGGCAGGGCTGTGTCGATGACCCCTGTCACATCACAGTTGTTAATGACGTTCATTTGAGCCAAAGCATCCAAAAACGTTAAAATGTGGAATGGGAGCCAGGAAATTAAGAAGGCCACAACAACAGCAGCCACCAGCTTTAGGACTTTGTCCCTCTTCTGCTTGTTTTTCCCAAACTCCTGCGCTTTGAGCAAGTGCCTCCTGATCCAGATGTAGCACGTGGTGATCACTGTCAAGGGGATGAAGAAGCCAAGTGCATTTTTCAGGAAGGCTGTTGCCACAGACCATTTTGCATAATTCTCATACGGAAAGGCCATAATGCAAGCCTTGACCCCCAAGCTTTCAATGTAGTGAGTGTCACGGAAATAAAAAGTTGGGAGGGAGGACAAACAGGCAAGGCCCCACACAACCAATACTATAAAATAAGCTTGTCGTGGAGTTCTTCTTTGAGAGCGAATAGGGTGGACAATAGCATGGTACCTGTCCACACTCATGCATGTAATGAAAAATATACTTGCAAACATGTTCAAGCACAAGATGGAACTGGAGATCTTGCACATGAGAGACCCAAAGAGCCAGTGGTACCCCTGTGCATAGTAAGTAGCCCAGAAGGGAAGGGTGGCGAGGCACAGCAAATCCGCCATGGCCAGGTTGAAAATGTAGACATTAGCAACTGTTTTGGGGCCATTGTGACGACAAAGCACCACAACCACCACGCTGTTGCCAACCAACCCCAGAACAAAAACCACAGAGAAGAGTGCTGGAATTAGTGAAAACTGGTAATTTGAAGAGGTAAGTGGGCAGGGAGGGGGCGAGTGCAATGCAGCCGATGAGTTCGTCAGTGCTGTATAGAGGACGTGGAGAGTTTCTCTGGTGGTGACGACCAGGGAATAGTTGCTCTGCATATTGGTGCTGGTGGAAAGGGAGGTTCTGCAGGAAATTCATGTGCTAGCAGCACTTTCCTATCATATCGCTCACCTGTAGATCAGAAACTGTGTGTTAGACATGCACTCTGCAGCCTTCTTAGCTCTGGAATCACACAGTCACAATAAAATAAAAACCATTTAACATTATGTCAGTAAGCTGAGTGCTGAAATACCAAGCAACCCTGCTGGACTCCTCTCCTCCATCCCAGTGACAGGACACAATTAGCCCTAGGGAGGTCACCGCACTTTTTAATTAGCCTGGCAGACAAGCGAGCAGCTGGGTTTTATCTGTGATTACAGATGGTACTTTCTGTGGCCAGCAGAGCAGAAAGATTATTGACTCAGGAGCTGGAGGTACTTTGGGATTGTCTGTGACCCAAAGGCAACACTGAAGCTCCTAGTGATCTTTTTCTCAGCTTTCTCATACTATTTCCAGCACTCCATGCAGTTAAAATAATGTATAAAGACAGAGGTCGCCGGTGGGGATCAGGTAGAGACTTCACAGGTGGGAAAGCAACCTTTTAACCAGGCTATTAGGAAAGCAAGCTTTGACTTTTGTTTTTAATTCACAGGGCTGGGTGCAAGGACATTGAAGGGTCTTTGCAAAATGTCATTTACTGTCAGAGTCCTTCTCAAAGCAAATCTGCATCTCCTGCCCTCACCATGGATTTTAATCAGAAGAGTAAAAGAAATGTTTTCCAGGTACATATAAGCAATAGACAGTCAAGTACTCAGTCCTTGCAGCATTGGATTTATCAGTAGTATTTGCCATTCATTTAGAAACATCAGGACTGGGTTTCAGTAGGGGCAACTGTAGCTACAAAACACCTAAAACAGGAGAGTTAATCGGCAGTTCTGCCTTTGTGCCAGTTCAACAGCTTGTGGCACTCTAGGCAGGGCATTTCTCAACTTTTAAGACTTTGTAGCAAATAAAGAAGATACCATACCCGAATATTTTATTTTACATAACAGAAAGAGAAAATTCCTGTTTAAGTAAGTCCTTATGGAACCTGTCAAGCATTTAAGAATTCTCAAGGGGCCCTAAAAACAACAGAAATTTTGACCAAGATGGGAAAACAGAGTTGGGTAACGATTTCTCATTTAACAGAAGGCAACTGATCATTTCAAATGTATTTTTCTGTATTAACGGTTTAGTGTACTGTAGCTTATAATTTCCTCAGTGCAAAATATGTAATATGCTCTTTTGCATATACTGACAGAAATGTAATTTTAATTATATTGTCTCAACAATGAAAATTCAATAGGAGAATATTAACATACATTTCTGCAGAGTGCCGGTATAAGTCCCAAATACTGGATCACAAGCCCACGTTCTGTAATCAAACAGGTCTTAAACCAGAGGAAAGCTTTTTGTCTGGGGATGGCAAAGATTAAGGAGAGGGTCTGGAGCCCCATTTCGCCTTTAACTCCTATGTCCTGAACCTGCCACGTCCACCTCCAGAAGCTGAAATCTCCAAACAAGTCAAAAAGCGTTACGTATCTGACTGAATCCTAACAGAGGGAGCACACCACAGTTAATTTTAGCTACGTTACTGTGAACAAGGTTTCACTGACACTCTCTACCCTCTGCACATGAACAACTGATAGCTTAGAATCTGCTTCTCAACTCGTCATTCCTACTATTACTTAAGACACGGTGAGGCATTGTATCACAGATTGAACCAAATCAATGGAAACGATGTACTAAGAGCAGATAGAGAACATACCTCTTACCTCTCAAGCCTCACAGTCATCTGGACGTAGCTGGAGAATTGCATGCTCCTTTTTTCTGTTTTTCTTCCAGCGAGTATCACCACCAGCAATCTGCTCTCTCATATCTTCCGTTTTCCCACTGGGAGAATTTAACCTACATAACTCAAGAACTGAAATATGAACGCCTGCCAGCTTCTTTTCCTTTTGGAAGCAAAACAGTTTGAGAACCCCCCCTTTCCAAGGCCACGTGAGCACATGCAGTAAATCAAGAGAGAGGAACAACAACAACAACAAAAAAAGCAAGCAAGCAAGAAAAAGGAAAACCACACAAATATGTCTGCAGGTTTCTACCGCAGCTCTTGAGCCAGGAGCATACACCCACAGGCAACCCCTTTCTCCCCCCGGATGTACATGCAACACACACGAGCCTCCACGCCCGGCTTCATGCATCTCCAAGGGCAGGGGGATTCCCATGCACTCTGCAGAGTCCCAGCACTTGCTAACACATTCGAGAGTGGAATAGGCTGTTCATCCTGGCAGAGCTGACCATAATGTGAACGCACAGAGGCAGAAAGCGGAGGAACATCACAGCATTCACAGCAGCATTGCCTGTGTAAGGGGGCTGATTCTGTCTCCCAGCTAGTAGGATGGGAAAGCCACTGCCCAAGTCCTTGCAAAGACACGCACACTGCTTCGACCGAGGAGGGCAGCAGGACAAATCCATGTGGCAGCGAGCAGGCTTGGCTCTGAGACTGCACTGGGGCAGCACACAACCAAAGCAAGCGGATCAGCAAGGCTGGATGCTCACGCCGACTTCCCATTCACACAAAACTGAGTTTTTACATCTGCTTCTTCCTCACGTCACACGCTCCGCCTGGCCCCAGCCTCCTCTCCCCGGAACGAGCTCCAGGCCGGCTGCTGGAGGATAAGCAGTGGGGCAAAGTAAGCATCCATAAGCCTTAAATATTTTGCCTTGATACCCTGAGAGTGATCTCCTCTGCAGCAGCAGCCCCTCCACTGGGTATGTGTGCTGTGCACCCTGGGCAAGGCTGCATGTGCCAGATGGAAAGCAACCACAGAAGTCCCTGCCAGCGACATGTCTCTTTGCTCCACCCAGGCGCTGCTGGCTGGCTGTCCATCCATCACCAGCTGAAGCAGGACCCAGGCTCTTCTCAGTCTTTGAACACTGGTGCAGCCTTGCAGCAAGGGGTGTCCAACCCTGGTGCCTGCCCTTGCTCTGGGACCATGAAGCACACCGGAGGCAACAGGCATCACAGGCTCTATAACCAGCTCTGCTTACACCAAGGTGAGCCAGAAGAGAGATCAAATGGGGAAAATAGCCTTTTACCAGCATCTTCAGAGGAATGAAGGGCTGGGCAGACTGTAGAGAACAAACTCACCTTTCTGCCCAGCGGTGTCTTTGACACAGAAAGAGTTGCAGAAAGTGCTGGAAAAGTTCATCAGCAAACTCATATACATCCCCTGGAGGAAAGCACTACTTCTCAAGGCAGGGAGAGGAGTCCTTGGCAGCTTTTGGCTTTATCTGCCTCATATTAAGAGTCCAGCTCTTGGCATTTTCTGTGCAAGAGGAGACTAGGTTATTTAAAGAAGTGGAATCCCACGCAGCATTTCTATTTACCACAGTGCAGCTGATTTACTGCTTCACGGCCAAAACAACAACGCAGTCGATGGTCAGGACTGTCAGGCTGGAAGCACGCACAGTGCCTGTGCTTGGGGCAAAGTCTGGAAGGGAAAGAAAGCTGAAATAGCTCAATGAAACGACATGCTGAGAGCATATAAAACAGAAACAGACCCAAACATCACAGGTATCTTGAGGGAGGGTAATACCACGTCACTGCACAGGATGGGAGACCTCAGCTGTCCCAAAGGCTCAAGCACTGCATGTCACAGACAGGGTTAGACAACACACATGTCAGCACATCCTTGTTATCTCGATATATATATGAATGTCCCCAAGGCACACATTCACCCACTCCATAAATGTTTTATTTTGATTTTGGGGCATCCCTTCTTCTTCCTTTCCCCACTCGTTCTTCCCCACCTTCATTTGAGGTTGTCATGGAAAAGGCAGAGGAGGAGGGGAGGCACCCTGGAGCCACTGAAATTTGCATTACTCAACAAAAAATAAAGAACATTTGTAAAGGAAATAGTAACATCCGTAATAGCTTGGGGCTGAAAAAGTCAAGTCTTAACCAAAATGCTTTAAGATGAAGATTTGCACTCAGTTCCCACATCCTACAACCACTACCAGGAGACTTGTTGTTTTGTTCAAGAGGCACTAAACAGGTGATGCACCTTGTAGAGACACGCTGCAAGAACTCTGACCTTTCTTCAAACCAAACCTCTACCGAACAGGAGCATGCGGGATGTGCAAGTGGGGTCACATGTCCTACTGCAAAGGACAAGAAATTCACCTTTTGCCATCAATCCCCCTTGTACATACCCTGCCCCGGGTTCGGAGGACTGCTGGCTCTCAGGTGAGTGACCTGAGATGTCAGCTCTTGCTCTGACCCATAGTCATCCCGTTCTTTACTAATGGTATGTGACAGGACACCCTCAGCCAGGAATTCTTGCTGCTAGTCGCTTTGCACACAAACAACCAGTAGAAGAACTTGCTTCATCCTTCATCAAACATCCAGCATGCTTTGTAAGCAGGGGGAGAAGTCGAATGCATGAGAATGTTTATTTTGCATAGATAACAAACGCAAATTATTTAGATTTAAACATAATGTTTTCCTTTCCAGATGCACTTTTGATCCTCGCAGATACTGACTGTGTCTATTCTACCCTACCTCCAAAACTGTTCAAAACTTTGTGCTGGGTTCATTACTCTTAGTAGACGAGAGGTGGGCCTGATGCACCTGGTGCAACAGGGGTCATACCTCGGGCTGCCCTTTGCCAAATCCTGCTCCCATTCTTCCCCCTGCCAGTGCTCAATGCATCCAATTCCTTATCTGATCCCAAGTTCTCACTCCAAAGCTCCATTTAGCCAATGTACAAACCCCATCCCTCTTCTATTTCCCCCCCCTATTTCTTTCTTCCTCCCACTATTTCTGAGCATTGTCCGTACACGAATGGCTGTGAAAGAGAAGGTACGCCGGACACAGATGCCCAAGCTGCCCATGCACAAGCCAACCTTGTGCCATATAGTGCTGCAGCTGAGGTAATGCCCCCTGGGCTCGCAGGATGTGTTTGTCCAGCTTCCGCAGCCAGGCTGGGAAATCCAGCACACGGATCTGCTGCATCAGAGCCCAGCACACAGCTCAGCACACGGGCAGAGTTTTTGGCCTTTCTACGGTTCATCTAGCTGCAGTTACAAAAGCTGGGCGTTTTCACCACAAGATGACCTGTTTGATGTTAAATGGTGAGGAGTTAGTGCTTCCTGGGGCATATATTTGGGGAAGGATTTTATGCATGTATTTTATACCAAGAAAAACAAAATCACAATTCAAGAGGAAACTTTGCTGCACGTTCACACGCAGCACTCAGGTTTACCTTTCTTTCACCAAAAGAGGTCACTAGAAGTGTTTAAAAAAAAACCCCAAACAAAACCCCAAAAAACCTAAAACCAAAAAACCCACCCCTGCAAAACCGCACACACAATTCAAATAGCAACTTCTGATCAATTGTGCAAATTAAAAAATAATGGATTCATGCATCTCAAGTCCTAGGTCTTGGTTTTTGCAGGGAAGTACTGATGTCAGGGATGGAATATTCTGAACAGGCAGCATATCCGACTGCACCAGCAGACTGTCACAGCCAGCTCTTGAGGTTAAACCTTGCCAGCCTACCAAATCCTCAAAGCAATGTGGGATAAGATGCAGACTGTATTCACAGCCTTGATTTGTTCCGTTTGGAGAAAGCAAGGAGGGGGAAGAAATCTCTCATAAATGTGCTCCCCAGGACGCGTAACCCAACGTAGGTCAGCATGGCTCTGACCCTTTTGGTGCTGATTTACAGCAGGATGCCCTGACTCCCTGGTTCCGGGGCTGGCGTCAGGAGCTGGGGACCCAGCACCCACGCACTGCCCGGGAAGTGATGATTTCCATCGTGCCGGATGGCGCATTTGGTCGTGCCGAATGACAGGCCTTTTACACACACCCACCGAAACCATCCCGCCTTGCAGCTGGGTTCCCCCAGCACTCCATAAACTTTTATATGCGTTCTTCCTTCCCACATTTGTTTGCTTAAGGTTTTCTTTAAGGATGAATTGTTCAGTCAGGAGGACCGGAGTCTCTGCCTCGTCCTTCCCCAGCCCCAGAGCACTCCTGCAAAGGCGGCTGTTTTCTCACATCCTCTCGGGGGCCTTAGGGAGGAGAGCAGTTGTGAGCAACCACCACCTGAAAACTGATGGCTGAGGCAGTGAGTCCTGCTCGCTCCCAGCATCCGTGGTTCTTGCCTTGGCATGCTGGGTCTTAACACTGTCTCACCTCTGAAGCGTGATCAGTTCTGACAGTGGGTGTCTGCTAACCCAGTGTTTTGGCCAGGAGGGAGAACTACTAGCATTTTTAAAGGGAAGACCTTGGTCAGTGTTTAACTTTCCCTCCTGGAGCCACAATTTCATGTGGAAGCACTGAGCAGGCCTGGGGAAAGCTTTGCTTTTCCACTTTGCAACAGCATAGCAGTGAACACCAGGGCCAGCCAGCCAGGGCCCACCAGAGTATGGCATCAGAGAGCTCTGGTGCCATTCAACTGGTAGAAGTAGTCAGGTTTTGAAGCAGTTCAGTGTCTAGAGAGTGGCAGAGGCAGTCTGGAGGGAAGAGGGATGTCCTTTCCACCTCCAGCTTGCAGAAAACTTTTCCAAAGTATTCTTTTATGAGATGTTTGTGTCCAGCCAATAGCACTGCCAATTCTGAGATTATCCTCCATGACATTGTTTGTTCAAATAATTGGCCGTAAGCATTTTACAAGTTACTAAAAGTAGTAAAGAAAACAAGCACATAAGTGACTTTGAAAACACACTGCACCCGTTGCTATTAAAGGCAGCGCATGCACATGCACCCTGGCACCCCTGCCTGCTCGCGGGGGGAGCACTGTGGCACTTGGCCACAGCTCCCTTCCCAAGTGCCACACAGCTTCGAGCCATGACCCCAGGTAAAGATAAACCACCAGGCACCAGGGCTTGCCCACAACGGGCATAGAGCCTAAATCCCACTGACACTGCTATGCCTGCAGCACAGCATTTCAGCAATTGAGACCTGCTCAGCCAAATCGCAAAGGGCACCCACATCCAGCTTTCACGAAGAACAGTTTTTCATCACAGGTAGTTTTCTCCTGGTCAGTTCTCCCAGACCAGTTGCTGTGATGAGCAGCAGAAGTCAAGACATTGATGCCCACATCCCATGGGAGAGAGGTCCCTCCTGTCTAAGTCCTGCTTTATTAATATTAATATATGTGTATATAACCCAGCATTTAAATGATGTGGGAGCATACCTCACATTTCTTTTTAGGGTCTCCAAATTATTTTTTAGGAAGAGCTAGGACTCCATGGCCAGTTTTAAAGAGCTACAGAGTACCCAGGGGGTCTCTTTCTGGAGATCCTTTAAAAATAAAAATCTTCCTTCCTTTTGTGTTTTGAACTTCACTCACTGCAAGCATAATTTCCCGCTTTTTAGGTGTTTTTGTCAGGAATTTCTCTTGTGTACCAAAAATGCCGAGATACACATGAAAGAGAGTTCACCAGCCAGGTGAAGCTTTGGGGAAGTCAGAATATTCCTGACATTTGGGCATTCCAATTTAGTTAATCCTTCTTTTAATCAACAAAGCTATTAAGTGATTCTGCTCACCCCACCTTTGCCCACCAGGAAGTTTAAAGACAGCAAACCTTGCTCTTTTAACTCATTAGACCAGTAAGACCATCCCAAAGTAGATGTTTGGGCTGCTTGTATCAAACCATGATCCTGTAAAGAGAATACAGCTCCTTAGAATCTACAGTATTAGGCAAGGCTCTTGACATCAGCCACAAAAAATTTCTGAAGTGGGTGTGCTGGGCTATAAATCCCAAATGTCAGATAAATCAGCAACTGAAGAAAAGACAAAACACATGGTCATGCAATGGGTGGAATACATTTTCACAGAAGACTTGCGGTGGCTCCGCCTTTCCATTAAAGCCGGAAGGATGAGCCACCTCAGCCAAAACACATGATGCACTCAGAAAACCCTCCTAGCAGATGGAGTGAGACAACCAAAATCCCTGCATGCGGAGCACAAAGAGCTGAGCCTGGAAAAGACAGCCCGAGCTCATAACTGGATGGACCAGAGTGGGAAAGTATTTGTTAAAAAAGTAGCTAGAGAGAAAAATCATGTGGTTGCTCTTCTCAGGGACGATGTCTTTGCCTTGTCTCTGCAGCATCCAACGTGGTAGTGACACTGGCTACTGCTGACAGTAGTGATGGTGCTCAGGAAGCTGGAGCTGGACAGGCAATGCCGAGAGCTTCTTGCAAAGGGCACGGCAGCACACGCAGGATATACCTGTGACCTTATCTTGGCTCAACACTCAGCCCCCAGCGAAGGTTCAGCTCTCCACGGTGCTGAGCGATGGTACACCGCTGCCTGCCTTCCACCCCA
>NW_009259323.1:637407-646600 GCF_000687185.1 Egretta garzetta
CTGAAACAAGGACGGCCCGCCCCCCACCCACAGCCAAAATCCTGGCAAGGCTGCTGCCACCGCGTGCGTTGTGGAATCGTTACAGGGAGCAGCTGGAATTACCTAACCCATGACAAGGTGTAAAAATCTGGTCATTTTGATACTTACGGGCTTCCTTGGGCCTACAGGCTCTGAAGCAAGGAGATATTCTGCCGCTGTGTGGCGCTGTTCACTGCTCTGTTTTAGTCCAGTTAAGAAACCCCTGGCAATGAGCTCTAAGAGCTGCATGCTTTTGGTCTCTGAAAATTAGGAGAGCATTGGGCTTAAGTAATGGCTAGAACATGGCAACACTGCTGGAATTACAACCAGAAATAAAGCTTGTGTAGAATAACGAGGACACCAGAGCAAGCGATCCTTCTACAGCCTGAGCTACAAAACTTCAGCTAGAAGTGAGACCATTCCTAGCAGACACAGAGCAGCTCACTCCTCTTGCACAGAGACCAGCAGAAACCCATCTCCTTCCCAGGGATGCACAGGCAAAGTCACGGGGCAATGGATATTCACAGCAGGGCTGCAGCAGCAAGTAAGAGAAGCCATGGAGATCCCAGCAGCGGGACACCCCTCCAAGGCAACATCCTCAAAGGAGCAGTCCCAGCTGAGCCAGGAATTCAGAAAACAAAGGTTCACCCACCAAAAACCATGGCCCCAAACGTGGGTAGCTGGACGGGGTGAGCAGCGCACATTTCCACCTTCCTCCGGGGCTCCCAGGACAAGCCCCGTGGCCAGGTGCTGTCACCGCTGCTCTCGGGGTGAAAACCAGCTTTTGGCCCATAGTAACACTGCGGCAAAGCGTGTCTAACTAAATAAATGATGTTGTTTACAGCTGGAAGATGGTCTCCATTACACAACGCGGCCATCCCAGCCAAGCTTCCAGGGAGAAGCTGTTATCTGGGGGTTGCTGCTTGAAAAAATGAAGACAACAGAACTAGCTGCAGCCAACACAGCAATTCAACAGCACCAGAAACCTAATCTGCTTCTGCAGAAAACAATGGACCTGCCGATTTGTCCAATTCACACTTATTGCTGGGCATATCATGTGTTTGGGTTTTTAGCCACTGTCTGGACAGAACTCGCAAAGCAGGGGAAAGGAAACCCAAATCTGTAACATGAAAAAAGCTGAGACAGACCAAGAAATTAAGAGCAGGGAAATGCACCTGAAGGGAGGGGGCTGAGAGAAGGTGCTTCAAACACATCAAAAACCTGAGAACTCCAGCAGAAAGAAATGAGGGGGAAAACAAAAATCAAGAGAGTGAGAAAAGACAAGAGCAGCAACTGTGTCACTGGTTGCCCTCCTGACACATCAGCTGCAAGAACCGGGTTTAGTCCTCTGGGCATGGTAAGCAAAATAACCTGCCTGCAGATTGCCGATCCCCGGCTGCCAGGTGCATCAATCAGCCCCGACTGCACTTTTCCTTTTCACTCTGGATACAGGATGAAAACCAAGGAGGGGCCCAAGGACATGGGCTTTTAGGGACCTGAGCCCGGCTCTAGCTTCTCAGTGAGACCTTCAGAGCTGCTGGAGACAGGCAGCGCCCTGGGACAGGCGTGCGCCCTGGGGGTGCTCTGCCTTTTGCCCACAGGGATCACCTTGGAGCTGGCTCGGGGCTCATCCCCAGAAGAAGCTCCACCAGGACACAGCACTCCCCCGCACATGGGCACTGGTAGGGAGCGGGAGGACAGCCTGAGCCCAGGGCCTCTGCCAGCACGAGCAGCCACGCCGGGCTGGGAGCCCCCATCTCTCATCCAGGTGGCAGAGATGCTCTCAGCTGCCTTTGCTGAAGCCCGAACTGGAGAAAAGTACAAAAATCCGCCCCCAACCAGAGGGGTTTTTGAGCAAACTGCCAAGCAGATCCTGCGAAGGGTGATCAGCCCAGGAGCAGGAGCCTCTCCCAGACGGATCCTGAGGGAAGCCTGTTACCTGCTGCTGTTTGCAGAGGGCAGGAGGTGGGAAAAACCACTGTCAGAGCGTGATGCTTGGCTGAGAAATCTCCCTGCCTCTCGGTAATGCTCTTTACAGCAGGCGGCACTTAATCGGCTTTTATCCGCCTAAAGACTTGATCCCCATTGGTCTGCAGCAGGAAGAACCAGCTAATTTATTTTCACGGTGCACTAAAAGCACAGCCCAACTGACCCTGCAATGCTCACGGTTCACCTATCCAAAAGGTACACGCTCTTTTTCTTACCTCCTTCTCTACTATCCATCAGGTGTTAGCTGTGGTGGCTGACTTGTGGCTGGTCATGTTCTTTCTTGTTATATTTATATTTACTTGTGCAGCAAAGGCTGAACTGAGTCTGAATACCTCTGATTCATGCCCAAGCATGTGCAAATGTGCACCTGAAGAGATTATCCACTGTAACAGAGCCGGACTGAGAGCCCTCCCTGGAGAAATAGCAGCATCCACCGTCTCTTTAAACCTCTCCAATAACTATTTGCGGATTCTCACCACCAACACCTTCAGAAACCTGACTTTCCTCCACAGCCTCTGGCTAGATGGAAACAATCTGACTTTCCTGTCCCCAGGGACCTTCCACGCTCTCAGCAAGCTGCGAGAGCTGCACCTCAGCAGAAATTCACGCCTCACCTACTTGCATGCAAACACTTTCAGAGGACTCCTAAATCTCATCAGCCTGGATTTGTCCCACTGCAATATCTTCGAAATCCACCCGCTTCTATTTTCACACCTGCCTTCTTTAGAAAGACTCAATTTAGCCTCCAATAACATGCGGTACGTCCCACAAGCTTTTAGGAACCTCTCCAGCCTCACAAGGCTGTCCCTGGAGGGCAACCACATAGAAGCCATTGGCAGAGATTCCCTGAAAGACCTGGAAACCCTGTATGATCTGAATCTCAGGAAGAATCGGATATGGATCAT
Organism: Egretta garzetta; assembly: GCF_000687185.1. Taxonomy (NCBI): domain Eukaryota; kingdom Metazoa; phylum Chordata; class Aves; order Pelecaniformes; family Ardeidae; genus Egretta; species Egretta garzetta. The sequence goes on from NW_009259323.1 coordinate 640,320, forward strand.
TCAAAATGGCGCTTTTACAAAGCTTCTCAGATTGGGCATGTTAAATTTAGGACACAACTTCATCGCTGATTTGCCTAATCAGCTTTTCGATGGGTTGATCCAGCTCAAGACCATGCACCTTGAAGCCAACAGAATCACTGCTATCGACTGCACCTTCAGACATCTGCTGAACTTGAGGAACTTGTACCTGAACAACAACCAGATCTCCTTGATCTCAGACTCTGCTTTCTCGTACCTAAACAAGCTGCACTTCCTTCACCTGAGCAAGAACAACCTCAGCTCCCTCCCCATCCACTTGTTTGCTGACCTGCCGAAACTGAAGTATGTGTTTTTATCCCACAACCCCTGGAAATGCGACTGCAAGATGCTTTGGTTCTGGCGGTGGACCACGACACGCAGGGGAGTGATCGAAGGGCTGCACTGTGCCTTCCTGGGCCCTCACAACACAACAGCACTCGATGTCCCCCATCCAGGGGACCTGATGGACTGCATGGTGCCACCTGAGCTGGCAGGCGAAGACAAGTGCAGGGTGGCTGGTACCAGCGTGGCTCCCGGGGCCCCCACTCTCCCCAGCAAAGTCATCCTTCTGGCACTTGTCTGCCACACATGGTATTTTGCGAGGGGATGGGACACCTCCATTGCCACATTTTGACAATGTTTAAATTTTTAACTGGAGGCCACTTATTTCTTTTCTCGCTATTTGTTTGTGAACAACGGTTTTCATTAAAGGTGGGGTTTATATGGAAATAGCGGGATTTTATTATATAGGAATAAATGCTTTCATTCATGGGCAATGCTCAAATCTGAAATGCTAATATCAAAATTCAATGTAAATGTTCACGCGGAGAGGACAAGCTCACATTAGCAAGTTCAGGAATGGGCTTGTGCTGGGTGATGTCAGGCTGGGAAGCGTGGCCCCGCCACAGCTTCTGTCCTCCCCGTTTCCCAACTGACCACAGCCACATGTGATCTTTCGGGGAAGGGCTGCCTTCCTGCACGCAGCCCACGCTGGGGATATTGTGAGTACTGCTGAAGTAGGGATTAATTGCAGATGTTCCAGCACATCTGGAGTCCCTAGAAAAGGCTCAGTCCATCAGCATCTCTGTGAACGTGAGGTAGCTTCCCACAGCTGGCACATGATGTGCTTTGCTCTTAGAATATTAGACAGTGTTGGACAATTGGGCAAAAACGTCACCAAGTAAAACATTTTATGGCTCAGCTGCACCTTGCAGTATTAAGCCCCAGCTAATGTGGCTCTGCGTTTACCCCTGCAAAGAGCTCATTTGTCTCAGGGATGGTCTGTACGAGTTGTTTCTCCCTGCATTTTCTCAGCAAGCTCTGGCATGGCAACACACCAGTGCCGTATCGCCAGGTCATCCAGTCCAACCCCCTTGCAGTGAGCAGGGACATCTTCAACTGGGTCAGGTTGCTCAGAGCCCCATCGAACCTTGTGCTGAATGTTTCCAGGGACGGGGCATCTACCACCTTTCTGGGCAACCCATTCCAGTGTTTCACCACCCTCACTGTAAAAAATTTCTTCCTTATATCTAGTCTAAACCTATCCTCTTTTAGTTTAAAGCATTATCCTTTGTTCTATCGCAACAGGCCCTACTAAAAAGTTTGTCCACATCTTTCTTGTAAGCCCCTTTAAGTACTGAAAGGCCACAATATGGTCTCCCTGGAGCCTTCTCCAGGCTGAGCAACCCCAACTCTCTCAGTCTTTCCTCATAGGAGAGGTGCTCCTGCCCTTGGATCATCTTCATGGCCCTCCTCTGGACCCACTCCAACAGGTCCGTGTCTTTTCTGTGCTGAGGGCTCCAGAGCTGGATGCAGCACTGCAGGTGAGGTCTCACCAGAGCAGAGTAGAGGGGCAGAATCCCCTCCCTTGACCTGCTGGCCACACTGCTGGGGATGCAGCCAAGGGTACGGTTGGCTGCCTGGGCTGCGAGAGCACATTGCCAGCTCATGTCCAGCTTTTCATCCACCAGTACCCCCAAGTCCTTCTCTGCAGGGCTGCTCTCAATCCCTTCATCCCCCAGCCTGTATTGATAGCAGGGGTTGCCCCGACCTGGGTGCAGATCCTTGCACTTGGCTTTGTTGAGCTTCACATGGGCCCACTTCTCAAGCTTGTCCAGGTCCCTCAGGCATGTCAACTGCACCACTCAGCTTGGTGTCATCTGCAAAATTGCTGAGGGTGCACTCAATCCCACTGTCTATGCCATCAATGAAGATATTAAATGGTGCTGGTCCGAACACATACCCCTGATGGACACCACTTGTCACTGATCTCCATCTGGACATTGAGCCATTGACCACTACACTCTGTGTGTGACCATCCAACTAATTCCTCATCCACTGAACAGCCCACCCATCAAATCCAAATCTCTCCAATTTAGCAAGAAGGATGTTATGGGGGACCATGTCAAAGGCTTTACAGAAGTCCAGCTAGATAACGTCCGTAGTTCTTCTCTTATCCACTGATGTAGTCACATCCAGAAATATTAAGTATTTTTGGGTGCTTCTTCCTTTGCAAGATCATTGACTTGCAACATGTTCCTGGCCAGACAGCACACCTCACTGGGCTAAACCCCTGCCTGGCACAGACCCCCTTGCAGAAGGAAACCTCTCTGCTCTGCAGGAAGCACTTCCCCATGCTGGGTCGCAGGAGCAGCCCCACAGCCAGAACCAGCACCACCATTTGCCAGCGCCCAACCAAAGTGTCTGGCACTCACAGTAACAGCGATGGCAAATCCTCTCCTTCGGGCACCAGGCACAATCAGCGCTGGCTATTTGCACTTGGCAGATCTGGATTTCCTGCAGAGATTAAATTGTGCCACAGCTAGAGTGAGCCTGCCCGTGGGGACCTGTCCTGTGGAATTAGCATGGTCTTCCCTTGGCGGAAGACACAATCAGCACAGACAGCATTTGTGCCTCAGTGTCTCTTTGTTTTCCACCTTTGGGAGACTTCAGGAATTTAGTAATTCCTAAAGCCATGGTGAGCAGAGCCCCCGCCGACCATGGCTGCCTCCCTTGCTCTGGCCTTGTGCTATGGTTTAACCCGGACGGCAGCTGAGCACCACCCCGTCGCTTGCTCACTCCCCCCCCCCTGCAGTGGGATGGGGGAGAGAATCAGAAAAAAACGAGGGGAAAAAAAAGTAATTGTGGGTTGAGTTAAAGGCAGTTTAATAGGACAGAAAAGGAAGGGGTAATAATAATAACAACAACAGCAGCAGCAACTATAAAAGAATATACAAAATAAGTGATGCACGATGCAATTACTCACCACCCACCAACTGATGCCCAGCCAGTCCCTGAGCAGCGGTCACCCTGGCCCTCGCCCCGGTAAGTCCCCCCCTGTTTCTATACTGAGCCCAAAGCCATATGTATGGTAGGCAATACCCCTTTGGCCAGTTTGGGTCAGCTGTCCCGCTGGCAGGGCATGGGAAGCTGAAAAGTCCTTGACTGGTGTTAAGTGCTACTTCGCAACAACCAAGCCATCAGTGTGTTATCAACATTCTTCTCATGCTAAATCCAAAACACAGCGCTGTGCCAGCTACTAGGGGAAAAAAATTAACTCTATCCCAGCCAAAACAAGCACACTTTGCCAGCGGCCATGCAGGCTGGTGGCAGCACAGCCAAGTCTAAGAATGTTGTTCTGTACAGCTCTTTGGCTTTTTCTGGCTTTCAGTGATTATTTCTCACCTGACCTCTAAAAGCAAGAGCACCTAGATAACCCTGCAGAGGGATGACCAAATTTTCAGGAATTATCGCTGTATAAACACTTGCCACAGAACATGCCCAGTGTTTACTGAGCATTCACAGAAGGAAGTAACACAACATGTGGCAGACACACCACATTTGTCCTTGTCCTTAGAGGAATTATCCCAAGCTGGTAAGAGATAAGAGAAAAATAAACCTTTGCTTAGTGCTGAAAACACACAAACCAGCACATTTTGACAAGGGGAACCTGCCGTGGAGTGCAGAGCAAGACCAACCTTTGCTGCTGAAGCAGTGAAGGGACGAACTGGGGCTGCACAACAAAACCACACACACTATCTCCCTGGTTATCAGATTTGTGATTAGATTTGTGCAAAGTATTCTATGGTCAATACATTTGTGCTTTACGTTTTGCTTGTGCTGTTTCATCATTTGTTTGTGCATTCAGCACCATCCTCACTTTCCTCAGCTTTGCATACTTTGGGAGGTAGTGGAAAAAATCTCCAGTTTGTTTCTTGCTTTTGCATTCCTCGCTGCCATCGATCTGCAATAGAAAAAGGCAGAAGTAAAAAACAAGCAAGCAAGATCCACCTCGGCAATTTTTTAAAGTGCCTACAAAATCAGATTTTTTCTATTGAAAAATATAAATTGGTGAAAAGTTTATGTGAAGGAGAGCCTTGCCTCCTCTGGATGCTTGCAGAAAATAGTCCTTCTGCTTTTACGCCACCACCTCCTTAAACACTGAACAGAAGTGCAACTAAATTGCTCCTGTGCTATGAAGCAGTGACAGAAATACTTAAGAAGTTGTACACGGCAGGCTGGGGAAGAACATGTGGCTGCATTTTTTATCCACAAAAAATGAAACTTGCAAGGAATACAAGAAAAAATTCCATCAAAAAACATAGGCCCTGAAGATGCAGTCTGGGCTTGGAAAGACATTTGAAGGAGATCCTTGAGATTAAGGACAACAACCAGGGCAGCAGCAAGCTCGACTAAAAAAAAAAATTCAGCATGAACAAAGCTGACTGTTAAAAAACCTTGGAAATGAAAGCCTGTAATTGAATAAACAAAACTAATTAATTGAATAAATAAAACCAAATAATTCAATATGAAGGTGCAAAAAGACTTGCAGGAACAAAGAAATGTACTAAAGCTTACTCCGGCTGGAAACTTCTAGAGTTTTTGACAGAACAGAAACTATTTTGAAACCTTGCTTGCCAGGGGCTTTCTTCTGAGAACGCACGGGGGTTTACCCTGCCTGCCCTGCACTGGACCTTCGCTGCGAGATCTCTGCTTTGCTTTGACCCAAACCTTTTCTTCAAGTTAACCCATTTCTTAAATACATCCAGCACAAGGAGATGCTTTCCCATTCAGTAATTAGCAGAGTATCCATTTTTCCCCTTTTAAACTGATACCAGGAGGCAAAAGCGACAAGAAAGGACAGATGCACGTGGTCACTTCCAAGGTCTAAGAATTTGGACCTTTCCAGTCAGTGCTATAAATCACTAGACCACTGTTTCAGTGGGGTGGATGTGACTCTACTTACGGTATATCGTTCCATCTTCAGTGAAAAAACATGCAATTTCCTGTGGGAAGCTTTGTTTACATATTTTCTTATGAAAAAATCGTACCAGTGGAAAGTTCCCAGCTAGCGGTACGTGAGGCTTCATGCAATAAACCACTGGGAGGGTTTGCGGGCACTCCTGGAACTCTGAGCAGCGAGCGCTCCCAGCTGCTGCTGTTGCACCCTGTGCCCTGACCCCTGCGGCAGGCAGGACCCCTGCATGCCTCAGGTGCACCAGCCCCTCTCCAGCTCCCTGCCAAATTCCTCCCTTTCACTTGCCCTGTTTTCATCTCCTACACATAGAAAAATTAAGTCACAGAATCACAGAATGGCAAGGGTTGGAAGAGACCTCGGGAGATCATCTAGTCCAACCCCCCTGCTAAAGCAGGTTCTCCTAGAGCATGTTACACAGGACATCGTCCAGGCGGGTTTTGAGTATCTCCAGAGAAGTCCCTATCACTCAACCAGCCCTCGTACAAACTTGCACCTCTGGAGCCCACATGAGGCATGCTGCTATAGAAGCTGCTGCTTTAAGTAAACGTGTTCCTCCTCTGCTTTTCATGGAGCATTCCCTGCTGGGCTCCCAGCAGCACCAAGGCTTTGAAGGACCAGCCCCTGACAGCGGATTCGCATCTGGCCACTCCAGATGAGGCGAGGTGGCCTGTGGCACCGCAGCCGCCAAGCAGCAGCCGCAGGGGGGCACAGGAAGGTTCTGACCAGAGGAGGGGGGCTGAGAAGGAGGCGGCATCTCACTCCGACCGCCATTTTCAAACCAAGCAAGGAAAATGGATAAAGAAAGAAGCTCTCAAGCGCCAAACCCAAAAGTTTCTCCAAGAAGCTGCATCTCCACACTCTCCTGTCCCAAACTTGCGATTCCCAAAGCATCGCGGTTTATTGCACGTTTTCAGGCGTCAGTGATGCCCCGGCATCCGCGCTTCCCTGGCCTCCCGCCCCCGAGCAGGTCACCCTGCACCCGGGGGGCCCGGCCCCCGCCCCGGAG
>NW_009259323.1:646613-649947 GCF_000687185.1 Egretta garzetta
GAGGCAGAGCCCTGCGGGCCCCGCATCATCTCGCCGGTACGGTTACACTTAATTACCTGAAAAACCCGGAGAGGGGAGCAGAGGGAAGCCGGGCGGCTCCGAGCGGGGGCTGCGGGCGGGCCGTGGAACCCCCGCTCCAACAGGAATCACTTTCCAGCAGGATCAGCCCTGCAGCGCCCTCTCATGGAGGACAAGGTTACAGTCACAGAGGCTTGGTTTGCTGTTTGGGGTTTTTTTTTCCCCACCCTCCTTGCTTTAGAATCATAGAACCGTTTATGTTGGAAAAGACCTTTAAGATCATCAAGTCCAACCTTTAACCTAACCCTGCCATCCCACCACTAAGCCATGTCCCTAAGCACCTCGTCTGCCCATCTTTTAAATACCTCCAAGGATGGGGACTCGACCACCTCCCTGGGCAGCCCATTCCAGAGCCTGACAACCCTTTCTGTGAAGAAATTTTTCCTAACGTCCAACCTAACCCTGCCCTGGCGCAACTTCAGACCATTTAAAAAGAAAAGTGAGGATACAAGCATGTACATGGTTCAGGAGCACTGACAACATAGCATTGGAACATAGCTCCTTCGCACCAGCACCTTCAGCCCATAGCATGGTTTGGAGCACGGGATGGGGAATGTGTCCAGTTCTGGGCTCCCCAGTTCAAGGAGGATGAGGAACTAGTAGAGAGAATCCAGAGGAGGTCTACAAAGATGATGAGGGGACTGGAGCATCCCTCCTACAGGGAAAGGCTGAGGGAGCTGGGCTTGTTTAGCCTGAAGAAGAGAAGAGTAAGTGGGGATCTTATAAATACTTAGAAATATCTTAAGGGTGGATGTTGTGAGGATGGAGCCAGACTCTTCTCAGTGGTGCCCAGTGACAGGACAAGGGCCAATGGGCACAAACTAAAGCATAAGAGGTTTCAGTTGAATAGGAGGAAGAACTTCTTTACCTCGAGGGTGACAGAGCACTGGAACAGGCTGCCCAGGGGGGTTGTGGAGTCTCCTTCTTTGGAGATATTCAAAACCCACCTGGACAATGTCCTGTGCAACCTTCTCTAGGTGAATCTGCTTTGGCAGGGGGGTTGGAGTAGATGATCCCCCGAGGTCCCTTCCAACCCTTGCCATTCTGTGAATGACATATTTGGTAGTTGGGTTCCTGCACTCCTCCAAACATTTGGCTTGTGGGGGTTTTGAAGCGGCTTAAGCCCACAGCTGTGCCACCTTGTTTACACAAGATGATGTCCAAGGAGAAGGCCAAGCACCAACCTGTAATCTGGGTTAATCCACAAACTCATCCCCATTCCATCAGCAGACAAACTGCAACATGCCTCTTGCACAAAACACGCCTACCTGTTTTCACCACCGGGGGAAAAAAAAAAAAAATCCTTGTAGATAGGTCAGGAAGAACCCCTGGACCAGGTTTATGTAGCTAAGGTCACAGAAGTTTGTTTACAAGAAACTAGTCTCACACAAATTGTTCTTGATTTTCATCAATGCTGCTGGTGGCTCTGGGGACTTCTGTGCTGTCAGGCCACCGTTCTGACAAAGCTCACCGGACACCTGGGCTGTCACCCATGAGTCGCACAAGTGAAGAGATCGGTATATTAGGATCACCACGTTCCTCCAGCACCCACAGCCCTATTCCTGCCATGCTGGGGACAGTGAGTAGGCTGCTGGGCATCCCCTCTCCTACCAACACCACCCTCGAGACCCAAATCCTGCCAGCCTTGTATCAGCTGCCACTACACCCCCAGACCTGTGGTTCCTGGCAACAAGACCAGATGGCATGTCCCTGATGTAGGGAACAACTTTTCTTCCTCCTTCTGGGTTTTGCCCTAACGGGGCTTTCCCCCTACACTGGCAGACATCCTCTTTGGGCACACAGCAAGACTTCAAGAGCAAGGTTTCACAGAAGCTACCATAAAGGCAAAGCCTTGCCAGAACACAGGTTGAGAATAACTGCACAGCTCCTCAAGCACACCTGATTCTAGGGTACCTTACAGATCGATGGACCTGGCACAAAACAAAAAGATCAACCAAAGCCAACAGAAGACAGGCTGCCATGCTGAGTCAGTGTAAATAAGGAGAGAAGTGTGTATTTAAATGTTTTTATTTCAACTAATGCTTTGCCACCATATTACATCACTTTGAATAGCTTGGAATAGCAATATGATCTCAAAATATAGCAAACAGCTTGCCAAAGCAAGATAATATTAAATCCTATGGATACAGCATCTTCCTTCTTTGGCGACAACGCTTCCTTTTATCTGTAAAAATAGTTTTATGTTCCAGCACATTTGCTATTCAGTTTATTGAACCTTGCCGTTTATAACGTTTGCCTCTTCCCTGCACAAAACCTCCCAACAATGTAGTATGGTTTTATATCGAACAGCATTTTAAATAAAAAAGTTATAGTTTTCATGCAGATTTTTGTAAAAATTATTTTCTAGGTGCACAGAACTGAACCAAGATGCATACAAAAATGCATTCACTTCCATTCTCAGGTGTAACCATGCCATCAGCAACATGATATCATATGTTACTGTGAGAGGTCCAAGGATGGTGGTATTCTCACATATAACTTTAAAAAAATCAAAACAAAATAACCAAAAAAAACCTTTCTACAAGCAGCAAGAGAAAAAACTGCTATGCTTTATTTGTAATCAAAATAGTTAGATGTATAAAAAAGCACCATGTACAGAGAATACCAGAGGAAGATCCATCTTCCTAATTACACATTTCTCATGTAGCATTGCGAGCTGGCCTGCAGGTCCCAACTTGTACTGTAGCTTTATCTGCAAAGTTAAGGAATTGGTCAAACCTAGAATATGCTTGGACCGTATGATAGAAATTAAACTGGATTGCAGATAGAAATTAGATTTGTTTCCATTACAACTTATACCAACCACCTTATAGCCCTCAGAGGTAAAAAAACCCACACAAACCAAGTATCTGAGAAATAATGTGGTGAAAACAGCTCCAGAGCAGTATTGCAAGATGCAGGTCTGTTATGAATGCATTTCTGTGAGCTCTTGATAAGTTAAACTTTCCTTTGGGAAAAGAGCACGTCTGTTGGTTAAAACTCCTCTCCCTGAGAATTTTGATAAGAGTTTGTCTTGCAAAGCAAAACAAAGTCCTTTGAACTTCAACAGTTCCTAGGCCAACAGCATTTCAACGTGGTCACAGCTGATCTGCTACTCATGCACCCAGGGTGGCAGGTTGGGTTTTTGTTGCTTTTTTTTTTTTCTTTACATGGATCAACGCTTTTATACTCGCTTCATTCCTCTACCCATCAAGCAGGCAAACACGGTCATGACCATCTTGGGTTTCACCTCCAC
>NW_009259323.1:650045-667201 GCF_000687185.1 Egretta garzetta
AGCGTAAACTCTGGCACCAATTCTTCTTGCCATAGACACAGCATACCTATTCACCACGGGAAGATGAGTGGGTCAGAACTGAGACGGTTACCAATAAATGACAAGTCAGCTCCTGCCCTACCCAACACAATTTCACCTGTTATCCTCTTTACTATGATTCAAGATGTGCAACAGCCCAATCACACCACATCTGTTTGGTTTATAAATTTTTTTTTTTATCTTTTGCTGTATTCCTTTTCCACAGTAGAGGAAAACATCTTCAATGTGCAAATTGACCTTTGAATGTCAAGTCCACTTCATCAACAGTTAAAAAAATTGTAATTATTATTTGTTAGGGCTAATAGATAGCACACATAACCAAGGATTAATCAGCTAACATTTACATTTCCCCTTCTGTTTGCTCTTTAGGAATAATCAAGCAGGACTGTTACCTGCAAGAAACTTTGCTGTCATTCTGCCACTGCAGAACAGTTGCAGAACACACATTTCAAAGGCATGTTTTAATAGGCATACTTTAAACTTGACAGCCTATGATGCTGCAGTGAGACACGAGACATGCAAGGGTTCAATTTCAAACCCCCAAGCACTTCATATGCCTGAACAGGTAAGAAACAGAATATCATTGCTAAGAATTGCTCGGGTTGTTCTGCATTTCTCTCGGAAAGCAAGAGAGTTCAGCCAACTACTCCCTCCAGCATCACAGGTGAGGACAGCAATTAGAGTTCAAGAAGTGCTGCTGGTCTAGAGGCTACAGTGTTAAAAGAGATTGAAAACCACAGTAATAAACTGTGGTAATAAACCACTTGCAGCTTAAGGCCAGCACATAGAAGGTGCGCTCTTCCAATGCAAAACAGCTTTTGAGATAGCAAACTTACTTAGCGTTATTTTGTTTGTCATCTTCCGATAGATGACCAGTCTTTACAAGGTCATAGTTGATACAACCAGGCTGTATAGCATCAATTAAATCCACAACTGCCAAGCTTGTGCTGATCGTCTTGTCCTAGAGAATACGGGGCAGACAAGTAAAGATGAATGTCTAATCCTTAAAGCGTACTTCCCACCTCAATTCAGCTGCTCTGCAACGTGCAACATAACAAGCTTTAAACAAGCCATTTCAAAGCAGCAGTGTTAGTGATTATTCCCAGCTGGACCACAGGGAAAATCAAACTGCTGCTTCTCTTTTGGTAGTAGTATGAGACCATTACTCCAATGCACTGCAAGTGCTCTGAAAATGCAAAGCAGTAACAGATGTGCAGGCAGCAGGTCTGCCCTGCTGACCAGACCCCAAGGGACAATGCTTACCTACAAATGCTTGCCAGCTCCAACCTCTATGCTTGCCAGCATCTCAGCTCCCACCTCTGCCCTGGAGCCCCCCCATCCTTCCCTCCTCTGCCACCCCATCAGCCCTCTTGCCCCACTGCTGTTCCCCACCACTGCTGTTCCCCACCATGGGCAGCCCTAAAAAGTTTCCTCTCTGGAGTCTTGAAGCCACTTTGTTCCCAGCACATATTAAAACCTGTACTGCTTAAGCCCCTTTCTAAGATGCCCCTGCTGTTCCTCCAGGCAAGGAAATACTTTCTGGGCACCCCTCTCCTTTTGGATGCAAGAGGGGAACCTGCACCTTGAAGTTCTGGATGGAGGTGGACTTGCCAGCTTCTTTCAGGGTCTGGTTTACCCAGCTGACTATAATATCATCGTTAGCTTTCTGACCATCGCCCAGGTCCTCGAGGACGTTCAGTGTGTACCTGAGAACCATCAGAGAGAACAAGATTAGGCACAGAGACTGGGCAAAACCCCGGTGAGCGTGCAGGCAGGATGCAATGCGAACCCATGGCAACTTGGAAAGTCTTCACATAGTCTCAGCTCTGCTTTTGTTTTGTTTTTTTTTTTAAAACTCCTTTAGCAGAAAGCAAGACTCTTCTATCTTATCTGAAATGTGTTTTCTGTTAAAGCATTTTGTCCTTCTAGCCTTTCAAGTCCTTTAACATGAGATCACAAAATTGCCTGGGCTCAGGACACTTGTTAAACTGTTTCACCATCAACCATTTGCTCCACAGGGTTGACACATTACCTAAAAGGTGTGGATCAACTCATGAGTTAGCATTCTGACCTCTAATGCCAAATAAGGAGCTACCATGCAGCTATTTTGCAGATATATATTATGTACTTACATCATCATAGAATTCTTCAGAAATAGATAAGGAAAAGGACGACCAACTTTATCTATTATTAAGTTTCTCCTTTCCCCCATTCCAATGCTGAAGGGGGTTATAAAGCAGCCCTGGAATGTTTCTCTCTCAATTTCCAATTAGAACATAAAAGATGTGTACATGTTCCTGCTTAGGGTTTCTCCATGTGGACCAGACTTGAACTGGGGAGAGAGAGGTGACGCTGGCCAGCAGGACGTTCACAGATGCACCAGCCGGTTCTCCAGAGGTCTCTGCTCCAGCCTCCCACATGCAGCAGGATCAGCTCTGCCACAGCTTTGTCCAGCTGTGTCTCAGAAACCCCCAAAGGACAGAGGTTTTACAACCTTTCTGGGTGACCTGTTCCAGTGCTGCAGTGCTCTCGTGGCAAAAAACTTCCCAAAGTCTGTACCCATTTGTGAGTTTTACATGTTTGAGACAGGTCCTACCTTCTCATCAACTGCCAGACTAAGGCTAGCGTCAGCGTTGGGTTTCCATCATTCAGATCCTGTCCTCCGATGCCAACCAGGGAGAATTTAGCTGGATGCTTTCCCAAGTCTACAGCATAGTTACAGTTTTCTAGCTACACAGAAAAAGAGTTTAAACAGAAAATCACTCACAAATACACTCACTTGACTGGAAGCTTCAAATAGGAATTTTAGTGTCTATGGTTTCTTTTAAAGTCTTTTGAAATGCTTACCTTCTTCATATTTGCTCCCAGCTTAGGGTACGGAGGCTTGTTAACCTTATTCCAGTCAACAGGAACTTTGATCTTCTCATATAATTGTAGTATTACCAGTGCATCTTGGAGATCACTAAAGTGGAAAACATTGATTAAGCCAACTGTTTCAAGATTTAAATGCACCCTGACTTTGTCACACCATGAATAATTACTGCTCTTTACAGGCTGTTGCAATTTCAACAACCCTAAAGAGAAAAAAATTCAAAACATTTTGTAATTTTCAGGGCAGGAGAATGTTCCAAGCTTAACATCAGCCAGCTGCTGAGCAACAGATCCAGGGAAGAATTTTGCTACATAAAATCCAAAGGTAGCCACCTCTCTCTGCTGACTACAGGGATCCAGAGTATCTTTGCCTCCTAACTACGATGTCTTGGTTAAGCCCTAAAATTAGGTGACAGGGAATTTAGTTCCAGTTGCCCTAATACAGTTGCTCAAGCAGATCTAAATGTATTGGGATCTCAGGGTACCAATTTACACAAGACAGGGGAAAATAAACTAAGTCTCTTCAGCCCTTAAAGCCAATTGCTGGCTCAGAAATCCCTAGGCTATGGACTGCAGGGAAGGTACAGCAAGCATCTCCTGCTCCCTACCATCACCCTTTCTCAAGCTCCTTGCTCAGCACTGTGGGCAACAGGACACTGGTGTGGGCACATCTCTAGGCTGATCTAGTTGGGTCTCTCCCAAGAATCTAATGCTTACCCATAGAGGTGATTTACATGGGGATTCACACCAAGGGAGTTCATCCAGTTGCGGAAGGTCCGTTCCTCACGTGTCTCTCCTAGATGAGAGAAAATAGGTTCATGCAACTTCTGCAAGCCCAAAGCTGCACAGGGTTTTCCACCTTGCAAGGCAGGGATCTTTGAGCAGCATAGGTCATCAATTAGGTTTTCAAGCAGAAAAATGTTTTGGTTTTTTTTTTCTACTATAATTTTTTCCAAGGATGAGGGTTGCCCTGATATCTAGTTTTGCATATCAGTTTGATTTCTCCAGGCCTCAGAAGAGCATGCCTTTTGCACTTTCTGCAAGAAAAAGGAGCATGAAGGTCTTCTACACAGGTGTTGGCTAACTGCTGCCTAGGAGCCAGGCAGCCAAAGCCCTAATCCCGGTTCTGCTAACAATTAGTGCTCCCATGAACATCTCACTGCATTCCTGAGGTGCTCCTGCCCATCGCAGGAAATGGCAAAAACAGCTCCCAAGTCCTGGCATGGGGATTGAAGGGCTGCTGGCAGTGCTCCACAGCAAGGTCAGAGCAGCTGAACTTTCTGTCAGCGCCCTTCTCATCTGCCCCAAACAAGTAAACAACCACTGCAGCTCTGAAGCCTCAAATCATAGGTGTTACTTCAGTGGAGATACCTCCGCGGGGCACAGCCTCATGTGACACAAGAGTTTACTTTAGATATTTCCCTCCTGCTAATTTTCTGATTGATACGGCCATCACCTTCCAGCAGGGTCCAGTCGATGTCCTGGTTTTCAGGCTTGGTAAGTGCTGGGTACTTATTGAACAGGTTGGCAACGAAGGCCAGGTTCAGTTTGGGATTGCCACTGACCACGTCAGCCGGTGTGACGAACTGCCGGCAGCCAAGCCGATCTGCCTGCTGAAGCATGTACTCTGCTCTCCGCAAGTCATCCTTTTCCTGCCGGGGATGCAACAGACAAGAGCTGTCATGGAAGAGATTGAGCTACAAAGCAGATGGGAAGCTCCTGACTGCGACCGAGAATCTCACAACGCCACCCACCTTCGTTAGGCATCAGTCATTAATCAAACAAAGGGATGAAGCATGGACGCTAATCCATGCTGCTGTGGATGTAACTGTCTTGTTTTTTCTCTGTATTTTTCCAAGCATGGTGCTTTCCAAATTTACATGTTTTCTAACTCTTATGCTTTTTGAACTTGGTGACTCAAAAGCAGAAGCCAGCATGCTCCCAAATGGAGCAAACCCACAAATGATTTCTCAATCGTATATGTTAACTGGCAGGTAGCAATCAGGCCTGCAACAGCCACTCATTTAGCACAGACCCGAGGTGCTCACATGACCAATGACACTTTACACACTCTAGAAATTAAGATACCAGGTTACCTAGATGTCATGGGGCAATTACAGGGTACAGGTAGTTTAGTTTGCGATTGTACAGCGCGAGGACACGACAGCCTGAATACTTACATTGAAACCCGACATGTTAATGTCGATCTGAGGCTCTCCTTCTTTCTGCCCTTTAGGTGCAATTTGATTGAGGAGGTGGAAATAAGCTCTGGAATCCTGAAGTGGATGAAAAAGAAAATTCAGGTCTCCTGGACAGCAATGAATACACCATAACAATTCATTTCAGGCGCATCTTTAACAAGTCACTGTGCGTAATTGGCTTGTGTACCTTCACTGAATTACCAAAATCTGTAAGCTTAAAAGAGAGCATGATGGCAGAAATCCAGGCAGCAGAAAAGGAAAAAGAAAGAGAAAAGGTTAGAAATATTTAAGATTAAAATTATGGGTTTTAACTGTTTGAAAGCTGCCTTTGCTGCAAGCGCTGGTGTTGCAGCCTCCTTGCCAATGGCTGGAGTGACCCCATGCTGCCCACAGCCAGATGCCCCAAGGCGACCCCAACCCCTAAACAAGGAATCCATTCCGACTGCTACAGCAACAATGAAAATGGCTCAGCAAAGATAAAGTCCAGGCAAAAAGCTGATTATAAGAAGTCTGAATGTTTTCTCCTGTGCCTGCCCATTAGCTCGAACAGCTTACAGGATGCTTTTAGAATAGCCAGGGATGGTCACAAACTAGGAGGAGCAAATAGCTGCAGTAATTATTTATCAACTACAAGTTCTTCTAGTCCTCAGCACTAAGAAGGACCTCAGCATATCCTGGCAACCTACAGGTTGCACCAGACAAGCAAACAGCTATCAGCAAGGCTGTAAGTAATTTTGAAGCTGAAAATAAGAGTGACCATGTGTGTGCGCACGCATGCACACACCCAAGGGAGCTCTGGGCTCCCCATGCACCTCAGTTATAAGTTGTGTTTTTTTTTTTTTTCTATCTCAACAGTCCTTTATTGTGGATTCCACTTCAGTCCTTCTTCCTCCTTGAAACTGCTGGCCATGTGTATCAGCTCCATAAACCTGCTGAGACCAATTTCCAAAAACCCCACACCAACCAGCAGTCACCACGCTCCATTTGTCACTAGGGCTGAGAGAAAAGGGCCACCCCCTCACATCTGAAAAACAGCTATAAGACTCCCCGCTCCCATTTCTACGCAGCCCAGCGTAGAGAATAAGGGGTCGTGTTTCCCCTTCTCTCTCTAGCCCATGACGTTCTGGATGAAATGCCATCACCTGCCAAGACTGTGTGGAAGTCATGGTCTCCAGGGATGCAGTTAAGCATTTCACCCTGTCTGAATGAGCTGCATGCCCTTGAAAAGTTATTTCCCTCAAAAAAGATGGATTAAGAACATTGGAAAACACATAAGTAATACCAGTTTCCTACTTGATTAAAACACGTAACAGCTTTGCTGCAGGATCCCACTAGCACTGGAGGAAACACTCAGACAGTTCAACACCAGGCTGAACCTCACTGCAGGAGAGAACAGCACTGCAGTACCTTAAGTACACCATCCACAAAACCCCTGTGTTAAGCCCACTCAGTGTATTAAGGTTAAGAAAGGTCCTGTCTGCAGATCAAGGGCCTCATTTCCACATGCAAGCATGGCCCTGGCTGTCTCCCAGCCTTTTCCCAGGCACATGCAGGCCAGGAGAGCTCTCACTACCTTGATATCCGAGCTGAAATTATTGATTTTGTGCCAGCCTGCGTTTTCCAAGTGGAAGTTGGCCCATCTTAGGAGCAGCTCTTCTGGGGATAGTTTCATAAGGTCCTCCAGGTTTTCACCATCACGAAGTAAGGCAGCCAGTGCTAGAAGAAAAATGCTTGTGAGGGGAAGGAAGGAGTTTTCAACAGGCAAACCTGCATGTCAGAATTAGAGCTGGGGAAGGGGGGGGACGGACACAATACCAACAACTGATTAAGTCAAAACAATCTGGGTATTAGCGGAGTTTTCCTGAGTTGGTTGTTACCCAGAGAAGAGTATGAATGATCTAGAAAACCGTGTGTAAAAATATTTCCCATTTTCTTGTATAACAAAATTCTCTGGATTTTACATGCAGCCTTTTAAGCTGATGACAGTAAGCTAAATGTAAATGTACTTCCATCTCAGTGAAGAAGTGCTTCCAAGCAGTTTCATATGCACTGTTAAAAAAGTCAGAGAGGCCAAGATAAGCACCCTTTCAGCTGGCCGATGCTTCCCTTGCCACAATTTTCAATCTAAGCCAAACTATGTTACCACTTCACAATCGGGAAGTTTAAATAAAAGACACTGAAGCCTCTCCATCCATCTGGGTGGTCTGCTAGCCCATGCAGGAATAACAGAGCACTCTGAAGGATCTCAAAAGTTTCAGTTTTGGAGGCTGCTGTGCAGGACCAAGCAAGCACAGGGGGAGAGCTGCAGCACAGCTCTCCCACCACCGAGAACGAAGCAAGAGCTCAGCTGCACCACTGACAGTAGCAAGGAGGATTTTAGGAGAACCAAGTCATTGTGAACACATTCCCAAAGAGCTGAAACCGTGGGGGTTTGTTGGGGGGTTTTTTTGGGTGTTGGGGTTTTTTTCAGGAAGATGTGCAGCTGTCTATAATCCTAAAAGGATGCATGTACCTATGGCTGAAGCACACCGGGAGAGCCTGCCCAGACCAAGGCATCGCAAAGCAAAGGTGCTCATCCGCACCACAAGGCTTGAGCCAAGATGCATCTTGACTTACAGACTTGTGTACAGCCAGTTCTTCAAGGCTGACACACGTTACCAGGATGGCACAACCCGCCCGCTGGAACCTGCTTCATAATTATAAACAAGCTGGAGAGCACCCACCATGGCACGGGCCCTGATGAACCCCGAAGGCGAGTACCCCCCTTTTCAGCAGAGAGGAGGGGAGGGAAGAGGCAGCGATGCAGCTGGAGGTGACAGCGCAAGCAACGCAGTGTTCATGCTTTAGAAGTAATTACTTATTTCATTTACCTTCATTTCTGCTGAGCTCGATGTCGGCAAACAAGCCGATCTTAATGATCTGCCAGAGAAGCCCAAGGACCAGGTGGGGTTTCCCTTCCCTCAAGTCCTCTGCGCCAATGTTGACAACATGACACCCGATGGCAGACGCAGAATTCAACGCCAGGTTCAGGTTCTCCTGTGAACAGCACAGCTGAGTGAGACGCAGCCAGGGGAGACCCTGCTTTGCCTTTCATCCAGCGCCAGCAGAGCAGAGATTTCCCCCTTGTCCTTGCTCCAACAGCAGCAGCTCAGAGGAAACGCCCCCAGCCACTCTCCGGATGAAGTTTTAACGGAGCTGTGGTGGCAGCAGGCTGAATCAATAAGAACTGAACTAGGTACCAGGGTTTAATTTCAGCCTCTGGTATTTAGTTTCAGCCTCTGAGTTATTCGCATCTAGTGGCGTCAACAAGAATAAGGCTAGAGAGGTGTTAAGTTATACACACACAGAGGCACCCTCGCAAAAACAACCTGCCATACTATGAAATGATTCATAGATAGCCAACGCCAATGACCATATTGTTTTAAAAAAAAGACAGCACTGTACATAATCACTGCAGCAACATCGGGTGCACGCAGCATTTCAGCCGTTTTACCCATTTTGTCATTAAGTTAGCTTTTGTGTCTTTTAACCTGTACCCACAGCACTGTCAATTATGCACAGTACAAAACTGCCGTTAGTAATTAAATGCAAGTTATAAAACTCTCTCCTTTCCAGAGTTCCACAATAATGCCTCGAACCGCCATGCTGTCTTCATTAATTCTGAGTAGGAAATTCAGTAAAAATACAGAAGTGTATTATACCTGAATTATGAATGGTGTGAGTTTCTTCTTGTTAATTGCTCTTTCATCAATTGTGTCCGGAACAGAAAGATTGATCATTTTGCTGGTAGGAAGAAAAACAATAATAATTGAATAACATTTAATATTTAATCTCAACAAAATTCTGTTGAGAGTAACACTGTTACAATACTCACCACAGTACATTTCCTTTTGCCTGTTTGGTATTGTGGTTTGTTTTTTTTTTAAATCAAGGTTGTGTAAATCAGAAGTTAATATTTACATTATCAAGAATGTATTTGTAACTAGTAGCTAAGCTTGAAACCTTAAACATGTTACTGGCCACTACTGATCTCAGCTGCTGGGGCAAAAAGAGCACATGAATTATTCACAGTGCAGTCACTAAACTAGCAAAGACTCATTGCTCTGTTGACATTCACGGCAGATTGTAGTAAGAAAATGCACGTCCTCCTGCTGGAAAGGTGTCCTACTGCTGGCAAGAAAGAACTGCCCCAAAAAAAGCACAAACACTTTTGAGAGCTCAGTGGGGAGCACGTGAGCGCAACAAAACTTTAGTCAACAGAAAACATGGCAAGTTTTTACTTTACATTGTGAACTACTTCCTACTCAGTTCAGTCTTCGCCTGAAGACATAACTTGAAACTGGGGAAATAAAATGATTAAAAAACAATAATCACAAGCTAAAGAAAAAAAAATAAATGAAAGGCAATGGGCAGCCCTTTAAACATCTTTTGGGTGTGGTTAGAGTTACTGAAACTCCAGGCTGATCCAGTTCTCCACTATATTAATTCACTCACATTTAAAAAACAAACAAAAAACACAAACCCAAAAGAAACCCCAAACATAGAAGGTGGCTGGTGTTTAGCAGCCCTGGATGCCTTCTGTTTTCAGCATGCAGCAACTAAGTTACTTTACTAACTTAGTGCAGCTATTATCAAAAGCAACAAGAGGATTCCCAGAAAATCCATTTTTGGGTTAATTCATAAGGTCACTAACATTCCCACAGAGGGTACTGTCTGTCTAAACATCCAAGAAAATGAGCTCTTAACACAACTGCCCTTCCCCAAGCTACCTAGCATCAGGCTGAGTTTGCAGCAGGACAACTTCTGCTCCCGCAAGGCACCTTCTCCCCTTCAGCAAACTCAGTCTCAAGCCCAAACAAAACCATTAGACAAAACCACCAGCTCATGAAGTTGGCAAAGCTGAAGCATCACACAAAGGCAATGAAAGCCTGGGTGACTGAGCCCCTTTTTATATGTGCAAAGCATTATGCACACGCTCTAGTCACAAAACCAGCCTAGAATAGGATAAAAATTCCCTTAACTACAGTTTTGGGAAGTTACTTTTGTGATTTATTTATTATTTTTAAATTCAGGAGCCATCATGACTTACCATAGCACAATCCCATCTCCCACAGCTTTGAACAGGTCATCTGTATTTGGGTTCATTGGAATAACGTGCCTACAGTCGGGATCATTTTCCAGGGCTTTGTTTATCCAGTTTACAAAGGCATATTTTTCTTCCTCTAAGATAACCAATTGTAAATTTAATACAGGCTTTTTCATGACATAGCAAAGATTTTCCAAAAGAATCAGTGTACAATAGCCCAGGGAAATAAAAGCCCCACTATCATTACCACACTGTTTTATCAGTCACACAAAGTTTAAAGAAATATGATTTTCATTTTCAATTACCAGAATATTCCTTTTATTTACTTGTTACTTAACAACTTTATTAACGTCAAGTGTGACACAAGGACTTCATCAGCAAGCCCAGTTAACAAAACAAATAAGCACACATTTAATTTACACACTGCTAATCTTGCATTACCCTCTAATTCTGTCCTGCTCTCACCTTGACGTGAGATCGTTCGGCTATCAGAGAACAAAAAGCACAGTACAGGGCAGTAGGAATCTCCTACTTTGGGCACATGGCCTCCACTCGCCCAGGAGAGGGGCTGGAAGGCAGAGCGGTACCTGAGTAGGAGTGCTGCGTGCCCTCGCTGGAGAGCTCCGAGGTCCCCCCGATGGCACAGATTCCTTCCTTCCTGTTGATTGCTTTTCTGAAGGTTTTAGCGATATCGCTGCTTTTCACCTCTTGGAAAATCTACAATTTAAAGTGCTCTGTTAGACAAGAAAAGCTTGTCTTCATAAAATGAAAGGACCACAGAAGCAGCTATTTCTTCTCAGCTTTACAGCAAACTTTGTAGTAAAATCAGCAAACGTGAAGGGCCCAGCAAGGGTGTAGTGGTATTAAATTTAACATAGATAACGGGCAGAGAGTTGTCCCACTCTCTCAAACACACATTGCAAGTGCCTATTGAAACAGAAGCATTAGGCATGAAGTACCTCACATACATTTACCTTTTCAAGTAGGTTTCAAGAGACCACGAGAAAACAACGTGAAACTTCTGCAGTCCAAGAGCGGGTACGCATGCAGTGGTTTCCGCAGGACCCATGTTGAGAAAGCCACTGTGCGATTTTAATCTTTCTGTGTAAGCCAGATGCTCGTGTGACTGTGACTTTAGTTCACACAACAGACTTTGTCCACAACCCAAGAAACAATTCTCCTGAAGTGTCCAACAGTCAAATCTGCAATAATGTGTAATAACAAGCGCTCCAGGCAGGGATTCCCTCTCCCCCAACAGCAGGCTTGGCCTAATGGACTAAACACCCTCATGTTTGAGGGCAGAAGAGATGCTTTAGCACAGAAAGATTACACGTGCCATTTGTGCGGGTTGGATGTCACTATTAGTGGCCCTGAGGTCCTACAGAACTGAGCAATTATTAGAAAAAATGTGTTATAGAATCATAGAATTGTTTAGGTTGGAAAAGACCTTTAAGATCACCAAGTCCAACCATTAACCCTAACCCTGCCATCCCACCACTAAACCCTGTCCCTAAGCACCTTGTCTGCCCATCTTTTAAATACCTCCCGGGACGGTGACTCAACCACTTCCCTGGGCAGCCTGTTCCAATGCTTAACAACCCTTTTGGTGAAGAAATTTTTCCCGATATCCAATCCAAACCTGCCCTGGCACAACTTGAGGCCATTTCCTCTTGTCCTTGGCTTGAAAGCCTACTGTAACTCCCTCAAAACTTAACCAAATTAGTTTCAACCATGCTGAAAACACAAATGCAGGTTCTCTAACCACCACCCAGAAAAAGGCAATGAAACAGCACTGTAAAGCAGAACAACAAAGTGCTCCTGTTAAAGAGAGAGGTGGGGACTTGTCCGCCTGGCTGCAGAGGTGTCACCACAGGGCCAGCCTGCTGGCTGCCGGACCTTATCTTCCCCGTCCCTTAAACACAGGGAAGGCGGGAGGTCAAGATGATGATGCAGTGCAGTTAAACAAGCTCCTGATGGCACACAGAGGTTTTGCTCACTCCAGCCATCAGGTAAAGCTGAGCGAAGGCTCAAGAGCCCAAAAGTTTGGGGTATTCTGGTTGGTTGTTCTTAAACATAAGGATTTTGATTCAGATTTATTTATTTTAAAATTTGGTGGACTAATTACTGGCATTGCATACCTTCTTTGAAAATAAATGCTTTAACGTTGAGGTACCACTAAGTCACTTGGCCCCAACCTCAGCCAGTCCATGTCATCCTTTGTACCATAAACCCCAGGAAAAGTGCTCAGAGTTAGAAAACAGCAACAGTTCAGGCAGTAAAAATCCTACAACTAACCATTGCTTCATACTATATAGCTTAGTGTCCCGTAAGATGTTTCATGTTTACTCGAGCATTGGCACCATTCAAATGTGACAGAAGAGATCTATTTCTCCCTTCCTAGTGCAAAGTTAGAGTTACGGACCAGCTCAAACCAACAGCTGAAACATGCACCCAGCATGCAAGTGTTCACAAACTGCAAACAAATTCCAACTTACTAGTTGACTCCGAACTCAAAAGTTCAGAGGCTCTGAAAACAATTAAGGGATAGAAAGTGAAGATAAATTAAGAAATACCAAGAAAAATAGTTCACATGAAAACAGCTCCCGCAATGTACTGCACATACTTTTATTACTCTTTCAGCATTCAGAGTATAAAAAGGATGAAGGGATGGATATTGACCCAATATCTCAGAAGTGTTGTGCTTTTGTAAAAGTAAAAAAAAAATAAAAATAATCTGACCTGTTTCTACAGAAAAAGGCTGAAGGTTAGACCCATCCTTCAGCTTCTATCTATCTCCTTACTCCTGTTCTTCCCTTTTAAGGCAATAAATGGATCTGATTTTTGAGTCTAATGTCCCAGTGTGTCTTGATGCTCTTTCAAATCTTTAGCAAATACTTGTAGTCCCATTAAATTGAGAAAGGAAATTATACTGCTTCAGTGGGAAAACAAGCATTCATCTATGTGCCTGGAAAAGCTGAGTAGCTTCCAGTCAATACTGTGACCTTGGAGAACTGGAAGTCTTTTTTCCAGTCGTCATCTCATGTGGAAATGGTCTTTCAGCCTCCAGCGAGATTTTCATATAGGAAAAGCACATGGATTCTTTTTGAGTTTTGTTTAAAAACCAACATATTCCCCCCCTCTGTCCAAATTTGAAGGCTGGCAGTGGCAGCACAAAAGACTGGTCATATGCAGAGATTTGTACAAAGAACTGACTTTTACACGGCAAATCCTCGGAAGCGATCAGTTTGTAGAAAGAAAAGTAGGATTAGGGTAAGCAGCCAAGAAGCCAGGTTCAACCTCTTTTACCCACTTCCTTCAGCTGTGTCTAAAAAGGGTCCCCCAAGCTGTTGGAAATTCAGAAATACCACTTACATAGACAAACTCTTCAAAACTAATCTTCCCATCTTTATTCTTGTCGCTGTCGATCATGAGCTTCTGGATGATCTCTCTCACTTTGTACCCAGGGAGAGGCAGGTTGGCTTCCTTGAAGAGCTCGTGCAACTCGTAGTCACAGATGAACCCATTGCTGTTGAGGTCTGAGGAAGAAAAGGGGCAGGAGAAGGTTTTAGAAACATGCCAGTACTCTGACAGGACCAGCCCCAAATAGTGGGGCAGAAACACAGCCCCCATGCTCAAAAGTGCTTTATGAAGAGCAACTTGCGCACTGGGGATGTCTGCAAGACATGGAGGTAAGAAGAATCTTCTAGCGCAGCCCGTCACAGTGTACTTGTTTTGAGGCCACACTGTGCAGAGCATCGATATTTGCTGAAAGCAAGATCCATGCAGGACATGGACACACAGCAGGATGCCCACACCAAAAATACCAAGCCCAAGCAGTACACTATTCAATAGACACCACCAAGAATACACCAGAAATGGAAGGCATGCAGCAAATTCACACAACGCATCCTCATAGAGGGTCCCGGCGCAGGCCGTGAGATCTCTCTGGCTTTTGGCAGCGGCAGCAACTTTGAAGCAGAGCTGACCAGGATGGCTCTCAGCTCACGCGACCAAGTCTGGTGTAAAAGTTTCACCACAGAACATCTGCATTTTCATAAATGATCTCCAGAGCATTTCTTTTTACATCTCACTGCAGCTGGCTTTGCATTTTAAAAATAGATGGTAATGAAACACAGCACCACTTCTTACTTTCTGAACTGAAAACACTGAGTCGGCTCTGCATTTACATTTTTTTATCATGTTGATAATTATGTTACCCAGTTATCGCTGACAGAAAATTGCAGCCAGATATTTTAATACTGCCCAAGAATGCTCTGCAAGGACATTTGCTTTGACAGGCAACCACCAAGCCACAGTAGCACCGCATGCTTAGCAAGATGTTAACGCCTACTAGATTTGGGAAGAAAACAAGAATCTAGTGTGAATCTGGAGCTTTTCACATCAACAGATCCCAAACCCTTTGGGGACATCACCGCATCTATTGACTGCACAGGGCAAATCCAGCAGCCCTAGTCTTTCTTCAGGCCAGTGAGGATTTGCTGCCAGCCTGGACTGGCACAGGCTGGGTGCCTCCTCCCTCAGGCTAACCAGGATGGGATGAGCAGGCAACACGGTTCACAGCACGGCTGGTACCCAGGCTTTGGCAGAGTCGGGTCCATGAGCAGCCAGAGCATTTGAAGCAGTCAGATGGCCCAGATTTACATCCCAAGACGTAAGCATGACCCTCCAAGCATGTTTGGAGAGACAGGGATTCAGGGCATGTTGTGCTGTTACCGGCTCAGTAGTGATGTTAAAATCCCTTTGCTGTAGGCAAGTGGTACAGACAGCCCATGGAAGTTAAAACAGTGCCCGAGCTGCCATCCCCGCCCCAGGGCTGAGGCCGTGGGGAGACAGCAACCCTGGATTACTGCTGCTGGTGGGGAATACCTGGATGGGCTGAGGAGGTGGAGATTTGGCAGTCTCCTACAATCGTCATTCAACCACAGGCTCTGCAAAGTCGACACAGTGCCTGTACTGAAGACATCAGCCAAACCCTTTAAGGCTAAACGAGAACAGTCTCTGCATTTAAGCAGCTGTGCTACCTTCTCCGCCACCTCCAGAACTCCCAGCATGGTGATGGTGTGCTGCTGAGCCCAGCCTGCCACCACCGACTGCCAAAACCACACCGTGCTGCAAGGCACCCAGCCCTGCTCGGCTTCGCCCAGCCACTGTTCTGCCCATATCCCCCACGGGAGGATTCTTCTGCTATTTATAAGGCAGCAGCCTCTCCCTAAGGCCATAGAGTTAAATTCCACTCAAGCAACAGCTTCTGCCCCGCAGCCTGCAGGCTGCCGCCGCTTCAAGAGAGGATCCCACACCACAGCCACTGGGGTCAGTGTTTATGCTTAAAGGCAGACACTTTCAAGAATAAAAGAAAACAATCAGGTAAGCTGAAAACAATCAGGTAAGCTCGAAAGTCCTTTTTTTTTTTTTTTTTTTTTTCAGCAAATTTTGACAGTCGATTTACTTTTAATGAAGTGTCAGTGGTAGTTTTTAGGTTTTATTTCACAGCAATGTTCCAGCAAGCAGCATGTCCTCACCACCACTCCAACTTTCCTCATTTTTCAGATGCATATGGGATTTTAAAATTGTTTTTATAAGTTAGCAAGAAAGTGAATTTCAAATGCTTAGTGGCAAACATCCAAAGTAACAGAGCAAGCCTGTACTCCCTCCTACACCCCAGTCCCTAGGTCTCAAACTAAGTAAGAGCATCAATTCCAGTGGATTAATAAATACATTAAACTATATGAAATGTCAGTGTTTACAATAATGCTGATGAAATAAAGTGGTTTGGGCCAATGATTAATGATAGCAACAGGCTGCTGTCTGGCCTTCAATTTCAGAATTTTATTCCAAAAAAATATAAGCTTACAAAGGCAAGCTTTATTAAACAGTCCAGCCTGAGATGTCATCAGCAAACTATTTCCTCTCTAGATAAATCACAGCTTCTTCTGTTACAGTTTTCTTATTACTAAATCGAGCTCCACAATATGCATCTTTTCCCTGCCTCGCAGCCAGTGAAGAAAATCAGACAAGGGATTTGCTAATCCCCAAAGGCCTATGGACCCAAACCAAAACTTTGTTTTCACCCTCAGCATGCCTATGGTCAACACCCATTGCTTTAGCCTGTGCTTCACTGAACCAACCACAGTCCTTTGCCATGCTGCCAAATTAAGCTGGTAAATCCAGAAACACCTGTTCAGCACTTCTTCCAATCAATCCACCACCTAAAAAATTTTTACATCTACCCAAATGTTAGTAGGCAAAGCACAGACAAAATTAAGACTTCAAAATACATATTGTATCCCTGATAGAATCACGGGTCTGATGGTGATTCGGATTTGGTAAAGGCTTTCCTCTTGACATGTCTAGCTCAAGCATTCAGAAGTGTTTCTCAACCAGGCTTGCACATGCCATGCCTGAGCCTATTCCAAAGTGAAAGGGAAAACCACGATATATGGTATTTCATGAGGCAGAAGCTTGTTAGGTGAGACAGCAGGGAACCAAGCTCCAAAGTCCTCATCTCTAATACACTGGAGAGATGCATGGGTAAAAGGATGCTTAAACCTGTCTAGAGCTCAGTTCTACATATGAAGCCCTGCATGTCTTAAGGGTACAATCTGTTTCAAGGAATTAATCCCCAGCCTTGCATTTATATTGGTTTGCTTGCAGAACAGAAACCATAACTTAAAACACTGATTGAAATGCAACTGAGGAGTTAAGCCGAGGCCATTGTCTGGTCCATCCATACTCGATCAGCAGACCTCAACCTCAGCCCAAAGCATTAAACCTGGCTTCAGGGCAGATGCCAGGAATTTACTGCAGTCTGGGTCAACATCTGCCTGTTTTGAGGGTTTCATTCACCCCCCGCAAAGCAGCACCATTCCACTCTGGGTGTGCCTAGTTCAAAGAAGATTTACCTCTGCTCACTGAAAAAAAAAAAAAAAAAAAAAAAAAAA
>NW_009259323.1:667428-696690 GCF_000687185.1 Egretta garzetta
TCAAAGAAAATTTCCCCCTGCTCACGGAAAAAAAAAAAAAAAAAAAAAAATTAGCAGCCCTGCAGCATGAAGAGCTGTCTGAAACGCACACTCACAGGTGAGCACATGCAACTCAGGAGCACGGCGCCAGGAAAGGTGCTGCCCATCAGCAGGAGCTGTGCGTCGGTGGCTCTCAAGCACCTGCGCTGGGCTCAGACAGACGGCACGGAGTCAAGTGTGAAGGACATGCCGTTGAGTAACGCACCTTCACTCACTCAAACGCCTTGGGTCTCAGGACCCAAGTTCTTCCAGCTCTTAACAACATCCCAAACGCCCACCTGTAAAAGTTACTCTTCCACAGTGTCACTGATTTACTTCATAGATTAAAAGGGCATCTACATCCCAGACACTTTGGGACTGGGATTTATGAGCAAGACATGTCTGTTGGTTCAACTGCAAGACCCCACACCAAGTTACGGGGTTTGCAGTAAAGATGCTCTCGTTTCACGTTTCAGCTTCTCAGCCACCGAAGGGCAGATTTAAGTGTTAAAGCCTGGTGGATGTGCTAGCTTGTGGTTTTGGCTTGGTAGCCCAGTCAAGTACCCTTAACTAGGGATTGACTACGTGGTGGAATATGGACCCATTCTTCTTATAAAAAAGCCTTTAGCCCTGTAAACACGACAAATAAGCCCGAGACCCCTATCCCATAGGGCAGCTGCTTCCCTTCCCACTGTCTCTGTTCCCCTTCTGCCATCACGGTCAAATGTACGAAGTAGCAGCATTAAAAAGAAAAAAAAAGTAGTCACCTTTGTGGCACCAGCAAGTTCCATAATTATTTCCAGCATCACTGCAGGCCCACCATATGGTGCCTTGCTGGATGTCCTGCAACAGGGCCAGACTTCAGACGGTGGTCTAACAAAATCTGAAATGGTATTCAACAGCTGAAGAGGCCGTCAAAATAGAAGCTATCCCAAATTAAATCCTCCGGCGTACGGCCCAGAATTACTAATGGAAGAAAACAAAATTGTTTTAACAGACAAGCTACAGCCCGGATTCATTATAATCTGCCTGATGGAAAGGAAACTACAGCACATCTGAAGTTTGCTATTTCTACTGAAAGGCGCACGCACGCCAGCGTACTAAATCTGGGAAAGGTCACTGCAGTGATGTACGGCACCATCTTCTGCCCATATGCAGGTGGCGCAGCAAAGCCGCAATAAACAAAACCCAAAAGCCGCTTCAAGCTCTGGCTCAGCTTCCTCCAGACAAGTACTTAAAATAGCTTAAATAACAGGATGCAGGAGGGGAAAGTAACCCACACGTTTCCTTTTAAGGAGATAGGCTCAGCAGGACCACAGATCCCTATTTGCCTTAAGCTAACACTTCGGAGCATTGTTTTACCACCTTGCAGCAGCGAACAAAGTGTTCAGCTGGGTTACGATTTTTAAGTACTTCGTGTTTCCAGAAAAGATGCTTATCTCTGCTATCAGAAGCAGGGAGAAGGAAGACAAATAAACAGAGCAAGTTGGCAGATTTTGTTCTGCCGTGCCTCCCCCATGAAGTGCCACTGTTTGGCCAAGCACATACATACACACCTGCTTACAGAACAAATTCAGAGATCAGCTGAGATTTGGAGCAACCTGCTCTTCTCCAGCTAACCTGCTGATCATTCAAAGCCTAGACTGTGCTTATGCCCCACTTAATTACTTTTTTTCAGATGTTAAAATGTCTTTTTCCCCACTGCTGTTTACCACTTGGATCACTTCCAATACAAATACCTGGCTGTAGGATGGTGGGAGCTGCTTGTCTGAGCTGTAGCTGACTTTGGTGCTAACCCTAAACCATGGTTTCTCACCTGTGGACTGCTTCTAGCAAGCAGTAGGTAGTCTGTGGGACTCTTGCCTTTTGCTGGCCATCAGAGAACAGCACACCAGCTGCATGGGAGAGAGGGGATACCTTCAAGTGGCACGGAAGGCAAGTGGTGGCAGAGTACACAGTAACACACCTCACTGCCTTCCAGCATCACCACGTCTCGATCCAGTCCAGCTGTGTACAGAAAAGCTGGTCAAACACACACCTTTAAAGTCTCACCAACCTACACATCCAGAGCAGTACCTTGCCCCATGCTAAAGTTAAAGCAGGTCTCCAGGGAGCCCATGCAGCTGCGCGTTGGAGCGGGGCACCCACTTGGTGAGCCAAAATCACCCTGTGAGATGCTTCCTCCTCCTCACATCTCCTTTATGACATCCTAGAAGCCAGCCAGCTGAGCTTTGCTATAGCCATGCTTCTCGGCTGCATTCCAAGTCTTCCAGGTAGCTGGGAGATGAAAGAAAGGCTTCACTTTAAATAGCAGCCTTAGTCCAACTTTTCTTCCCATTCACTAGAGATGGCATTAGAAGTTCCCAGTGAAAGTCAGTCACCCAATTAGTGACCAGTTCTATATCCCAGGGCAAATATGGCTCCTTTAGGCAAGAATAAAAGGAATGAGAGCATTAAATACACTCCTGACAGATATGTCCCACAGCAATGCCTGCAGGCTGTTCCATGCCTAAAGCACATAAAACAGAAAGCAGCTGAAAAAGACTAGCA
The DNA here is from genome assembly GCF_000687185.1 of Egretta garzetta. Taxonomy (NCBI): domain Eukaryota; kingdom Metazoa; phylum Chordata; class Aves; order Pelecaniformes; family Ardeidae; genus Egretta; species Egretta garzetta. The sequence continues at coordinate 669,997 of NW_009259323.1, forward strand.
GATCCCATCTCACTCGTGGATATGTCCAGGTTAATTATCACATTTCTCAATACCTAAGTTTTGACACTGCTTTTATAATTTAAAACCAACCAGGGGCACACAGCCTGAGTAGGGTGAGCTGGTTTGCTAAAACAAACCAGGACTCGATTTGGGTTTCTCCATGTTTCCAGTGCAAAGACAGACAGCCAACCTAATCTTGATAATTCCCCCCAACACTGATGACAAAAAGCCACCACATTCTGGCCAGGTTAATAATTTTAAGTTTATCCAAGGACAGAAGGGGCTGCCTGCATCCCAGCCTTATTAAGGTTTGCACTCAGAGGCACATTAGGCAGCGAGAAGCACGATGGTCACTTATCTCCATCTGTGGCAGCTCACTTCCATCTGCTGGAAAAGTCTCAGGAAGAGTGAGACAGGAGAGGGAACGACCTAAAATGCAGCTTGTTGCGAGTCCCAACAGGGAATACTGCTCCATGAGAATCAGTTGTCTTTGAAATTTGTATTTCCCTCTGCAGGCTGCAAATTCAGAGCAAGTGAGCCTTAAGAGTTTTAAGAGCCACCCTGCTCTAGGGGGCAGTTTACCAAATACAGATGTGAGCCAACTACCAATTTGTATTTATAACCAGTGCTCAAGCAATGCCGATGTCCAGTTAGGAAAACGAAATACTGGCTCTGATCACTTGTGCAAGCCGTTCCCAGCCGGTGCCAGTCCCGGCTGCGGTTCCCCAGCTGCGTACGCTGACCTCAGCCCACGCTGCTGCAGTCCAGCTCCCACCCAGCCCCTCCCTGGTGTTTCTCTGATCCTTCAGCAAGCCCTAGCAGGAAACTGAACCAGCAGAAAACAATTTTCTCCATGATGTCAGTTTTCTGCCCATTTTGGCTTCCTGAAGCAGCCTGCCAGAGGCTTCTGCAATGCCAGCATGGGGGAAAGCTGGAAGGCAGGCAGAGCAGCTTGGGCTGTGCAACCCCTCGAGCATGGCAGGCGGTTAGGGAGGTGAGAACCAGACAAAAAATAGAGCCACCAGAGGGCAATGCACATGCACTGAAGCCGCAAAGCATTTTATTATCACCACAGGTTGCTCCATAATGGCCAGGTAAACAGATACTAATTAGGTTTTGCCTACAAGCTCACCAAATACAGTGCCTCACATGCACCTGAAACCAGAAATGTAGCACCTACATTTACCATCGGCACGGCTCAGCCAATCTGCCAAAACCAACATCATGAGAACCAAGCACTGTGCGAGCCCTGAAGCGCTGCCCGGGCCGCAGTAACACAATACCTGTTTGGATATTTCTGCTGCCATCAGGAACCAACAAAGCCCACCCCGGAGCAGCAGGGTAAGGCTGTCTGCCAGAGCTCACCGACAGCCAGACTGCCCACGTCCCTTCCTCGTGCTCCTTGGCTAGAAGTGACAAGCCAGAAGCAACAAGGCTGCCAAGGGACTCCTTGGCACGGAGAAGATCACGAGAGCAGCAGACTGCCCGCATTCTGCTGGCACCGCTGCTCACAAGCGTGGGATAAATCCATCTCCGATGTACAGCAGATAGGAGCGAGGTGCCCTCCTCACTGTGACTTACCAACTTTGGCAAAGGCCTCCTTGAGTTCCTCCAGCTCATCTTTGGAGATTTGCGTGGTGTTGGCCATCTCATGAATCTAGGGAGTATCTAAAGAGAGAAAAAGGACACTGTGTGAAACCAGGCTGCATTCAAATGTGCGCGTTTTGAACAGTGGCATAGCAACCACCAGTCCCAAGGTCACTACAGTTCTTGAAGCCACGTTTATCTTTCCACTAAGAAAACAAATGTGTGAAACCCAGAAAATGGGAAATGCACTCCTTAACAAGTCAAAAATCCCATTAGCCTCGTTAATATTTAGCTCTGTGTATTTATTTTACGGGCAACGCTGTTCTGCACATGTTAAAGCACCTGCTACCAGTGTGTTCTGTAGGTCAGAAAAGCTCACATCTCCCAGGATTTTCCACAACTTTGAACAAAATTAGAATCCAGAGTTAAAATATTAATGCAGGCGATACTCAGTGCTCTCCTGCCTGCCTGTCCCCTGAGAGCGCACAGCTACCAAACCCAAATAAAGATTCTGAACAGTACCTGAAAAGGTCTTTTTGCACAAAGTAGCACACCTAATACCGTTTGCAAAAAGGAAATAGTCTGGTTTTCTACAAGAAAACTGTTTGAATAAACAGCTGCCTATTTCCCCAGCGTCGGTCTCTCAATAAACAGCAAGAGGCTGCTTGCGCTGCCACTGACCCCTCCGCCGTCTCAAGCAAGGCACGGCAGGAACGCCACAGGCAAGCGCGGCACAGCAGGCATCAGCCGCGCTCAGACCCCGAGTAGGCAGAAACTCCGCTTTGATCTGATCTGCTTGGTGTTTAAGAAACGGAGAGGATGAAGCATACAGTTCCTACACCCATCTGCTATAATCTTGCTTTCCAAATGCTGATTAGGTGCCACCCGGCCAGCCTGGACAGGAGGTATCACCATAAGGATGGGAAGAGGACAGTGACCTGCCCACGTCCCCTTCCCACGACATTCGTGACGGCAGCATCAGATGCCCTCTTGGCACGTTGGCCAGTACAACCAAGAGAGATCAGCAGTTGATGGAGCAGTGCAGACAGGTCAATCCCTCTGCGTGAACAAGGTAGGCACTGATAAGCACATTCTAGCACACGTGCTAGCTTAGCTCAGGGTCTTTAAAAATGGGGATCTGGGCAGGCTCAGTGCAACATCAAATGAGATTTGCATCCCAAGATTTTCCAGCTCCCACTTTGTTAGCTCCAGTCGCTGTAAGTGGAGAAATAAAAGGTACCTCCTCTGCCTATGGGAACAGACACAGCTGCCTCCTCCTCTGTAAGCAAAGGCACGAGGGGTGAATTCAGGTTTACAGACAGTCAAAGGCAGGATCCTGAACGGGCTGGCTCGCTGCTCAAGCGACGGGAGGCTCAGTTTCAGAAATGCCTGTGCTCTGATCAGCAAGCCTCTTTTGTCTGAGGCTCCCAGCTGCCTTCACAGGCACTTGTTAGCTTAAGAACACAAGTTTGCCTGTAGCTGTAAATATTCATTCTCTGTAACACTTCACTCAGTCTGGAAAGGATGAAGTTGTTCGAGATGAGAGCGATGGGCAGGTGTGGCAGCCTGGGAAAGCAGCTCAGATGGGTGCCAGCAGCAGAGAAAGTCAACAAGAAGTTGCATCACTGCAGAGACATGAAGGAAAGCACATCAGACCCCACCTCCCAGCATCTCCAGAGCTGCCAGCGGACATGACAAAATGTTTATCAGTCAGTGAAAGCCACCAGCAGCAAGTTTGCTAACTTCATCACTGGGCTTGTACTGCAAGAATGGGGCAGGGGGAGGAATTGCAGCAAAGCTGCATCAGACTGACAGAGGGAGGGGAACAAAAAAAAGCATCATAGTACATTCTTATACTATTTCACAGATTACAAGTTAGGCTAATTGACCAAGGAAATGCTACCACGCTACCTTGCAAGATGCAGGACTGCTGTGTGCCATGCTGCCCGCCTTGCTGGATGCCCAGTCCGGGTCCTACCCCCGTTCCTGCAGCTCCTTCCCTGCACTCCCACGGGTGCCCCAGCAGCCCAAGCCTCAGCGCCACCAAAACCTGGCTGTTATTTCCAGGGGATAAAGGAGTTGCTCAGCAAGAAAGTCAGCTCTGAGCAAGCTTGGTGCATGCTATTTCACAACTGGCTGGAACACTTGGGGAACACTGTCGGGAACAGCGACAGTTTTGGCTGCACAGGCAGGTGGCATAAGCTGCCAGGCAGGAAAGGCCAAGCTACGAGACTAAAAATTGAGCCAACCCTCCTTCACAAATTCTGCTTTCTTCCTAATCCTCATTTGCACCAATTCATTTTCAAACCATGAGGATTTCCCTTAAAAAGGGATTTCCAAAAGCATCATTATCTAACCACTTCATTCGAATTTAATTTGCTGCTGACTGCCTCTAACATCCACCAAAACAAGCAGCAAACACCACCATAAGCCAAGAGCTTTGAAAAAAGCTGCTCTGTTTCACTTTATCAGGGCAAAACCACTCTGGATATGCCCTGCAGTTGTTTGTGTGGGTCTTCACTTAAAGTAAGTTTTCCCTTCCAGCCCCCCTGCTGTTCAGTTCAGTCGCTAAGTCTGTAAAACAGGGTTAGCTCTCAGTTTTTGTATTGCTTCTTCCTTCTCTGTTTCTCTGCTTGAGAAGAGAGGGAAAGAATTTGAACCAACAGAGAAAAAGCAGACAACTGACCTTGCTACAGCTGTCTGGGAAGGGGAAAGTACGTTATCATCTAACAAAACAGTACATGAAAGGTTAGTGGGCCACAAAGTTAAGAGTTGACAGGGACTGCCAAGTTCCCAAAGCAATTGTACAGGGGTTTTTTGCAACGGAGAGGTATTACACCAACATTGGCACGCTGGCCTGGGGGGCAGGGGAGCTTTTCAGTTTTTTGTTGCAGTTTTCTTTTTGTTTGTTTGTTTTTAGTAGCTGCGCCTAGGGCATTCAGAATCATGTTTTTCATTCAGTTGCATTTTTAAACAAGAGGCTTTGTCTTCAGGGACAGAAAAAGCCCTTTTATCACGCTGGCACAGGGATCTCGCATCAGCTGCCTCACTGGAAGCCCTGTGGGTTTGCGGCACCGCGCTGCTCACGCCTCAGCACCTCACACGCACTTCTGGGCGAGCAAAGTCCCTGCCAGGGCCTGCAATGACAGCCAGAGACAAACTCACGCTTAAAGATCCATTTTCGAGGAAGGAAGAGAGATAAAGGGGAGACGAGAGAGCTAGGGATCCCACACCCATTTTACACCCTGGTGACAGATGGTCCATCAGTAAATGCACACATAAGCAGAGCGTATAAGGAAGCAATTCCTGCTCCAGATCCCTTTTGCTCCTGCCTTCATCCCTCACCCCACAGAAGAAAACCAGACAGCTCCGAAACACGCAGATGCACAAGAGCAGCTTCACAGAAGAGCGCGGCTGGCAGTCGGTGCAGCCCCTTTCTGTCCTCTGATGACTTTGTGCTGCCGATCAGAGCTGCTTTAAGCGCATCTCAGGTTTTCGAGTACCAACTCCCTTCCCAGAGAAGGGCTGTATGAAGTTTCTGTGCAAACAAGTTTTATAGCTTCTAAACACACTGCAGTCACTGAATCCGGGTTAGTTTATTTGCTCTCCAGACAGAACTGCAATACCGGCCGCTCAAATGAAGCTGCCCCAGCCCGTGTGTTTTAACAGCTGTAAGCCACCTGCAGGCACACCATTTCGTGGGGACTGTCACCGGAGCGATGCCTCCGCTGCGGCGCTCAGCACTTCCAGCACAAGTGCCAGAAGCTAACCAGGACATTTGGGTGGATTAACTGCTCAGACAGCAACTTAAAAACACTCAAGCCCAAAGAAAAAGTCCCCAAGACTCTTCCCCAAGAAGGGAAGCCCTGGGAGCTGCATCCTGCACAGAGGATGGGTGGAAAATGGGGGGGGGGGAGAAGGAAAGGGGCATTCAGGCATTTGCACATCTTCTTTGAAAGCACATGGCAACCAAGTATTTCCTGACAGCCACTTGAACACTTCCAACAGAAACAGAGCTGGAATTTACTGCTGATCCAAATGGAAGAATTTGCTTTCTTAGCACCTCCACATTAGTTTAAAAACCAAGCTGCTCCACCCCTCCCAGACCCACCCTGTTTTAATATCTCTACAACTGACTGATTAACAGCATCCATTTGTTTACTCAAACAGGCAAATGCAGAGATACATTAAAGTGTCAACAAAAAGGTATTAACGTGTCCTTTTTCCATCCGATTAAAAAAAAAAAAAAAAAGCAAGCTGGGCCTAGTCTGGAGCAGTGACTCACCCCGAACGTATTCCCCTTTTCGGAGGAACCTGTGGTTTTGCTGCTTTTTCATGACAATGGCTCCAGACATGAGAAGGCAAGCCCGTCAGCATTAGCTAATTAAAAATACTTCAAACCCACATGTCTCTGACCACTAACCCAGCACGTACCAGTCCTGCTTTAGGAATAACGAGCCGGACAGCCAGGCCCTCGGTCCCACCACAACCCACAGCAAGTGCCAGAGCCCCCGGGGCTGCAGCACACAGCGCTGACACGGCCAGCCGGCCGCCTCGCTAATTTGGAGCTAATTTGGAGGGAATCCTGGTGATTCAGCTGACGTAGGATCCGGCCCCTGGGCTTCCTGTGGCTCACCCCATCCTCTTCTTCCTCCCTGTTTTGCAGGTAGGGCTGGGCCCTGCCACGAGCTGCATCAGAGAACGGGGTGGCTGTCCACGCTCCCCCGCTTCCCTTGCCCCATTCACGCCCCCCAGCTCCTTTTGCAAGATGTGTGAATCTCAGCGACCACAAAGTCCTTCCTACCCCTCTGCTGCACGGGCCTCTCCCCCGCTGCCGCGCAGACCCCTCCACGGGGCCGGCAGCATGGTGCCCATCCCAGCGCGGCTGTGCGAGCTCAGGAAGGGCTGGGCCAGCCCAGGGCAGCCCCTCCGCTCAGGGCAAAGCAGTGAGGGACACGAGTCGCTGGTAAGGGCTGAAAGCCTGAGTTTTCTTTGCATCCCTTCCCAGGTGACTGGGATGCTGCAGAGGATGCTGCAGGGATCTCCCGACACTGCAGGCACCCTCCTCCACAGGCACCGGCCGGCCCCAGGCTCCCGCTGCATTTGGAAATGCTCGCGGGCAGGAGAGGGCACATCTTTCCCCCCCCACACCCCATCACCAGGCTCACCCAGTGGCTCTGTTGGCTCCTCTTTCTGGTCCAGTCCAAGCAAAGCCTTTGGGGTTTTACAGACAACATCTTCAAACTTGACAGCAACAGGATGAAGTGAAAGCTTTTGGTGCACAGACTTGGTCTGATGAGTCCTCCAAGATAAATACTTACTGCTGCTTTGGGGGGAGGCAGGGAAGCTTAGGGACTGATGGCCTGTAAATGAAGACCTAGTCGTGTAAATGAAAACCTATCATCCTCTCCTGGTCATAATCAGTTTGTGCCTTTCAAACAATGTTTTGTTCACCAAATTCCTCCAAGACAGCACCCACTCCCTACGTGTGGTTATTAGCAAACACCAGGCTGCTGGAAGCACATAAACTTTTATTTGGCAATTACTTCCAGTCACCGATCAGAGGCTGGAACCAGACCCTTGCCACACTTCTGTCTTTCCCCAGGGCAGTAGGTGCCATCCTGGTGAGAGCAGGGATCAGGAGATGCTACCACATCCAGAGACTGCGGCGTCTAACACCTTGCCAACAGCGTGACGCTGCTGCAAACCACTGTCCCCCAGAAATGACTTTGCTGCTGCTCTTTGCATGAGCACAGTACCCACACACGCAAGACACGGAGGTGTTCCCACCCACTCAGGTAGCTGTTCCCGCTGCCTCGGGAGGAAAGGGGCATGCAAAGCTCAGAGCAGATATTTCTTTGCAGTGCCAGACTTGGCCGAGTAGCTGCACCTCTCATCTGTGGCTCTTCCCTCCAACCAACCTTTCCCAGCCCCAAGCACATCGGGCTTAACACCGATGAAACTACAGCTCTGCTCTCAAGATCTGCAATGCTTTAACTATTGAACAGCGCTGGGCTGTAATGCCTGCAAAGCAATCACCCAAACCCAGCTTTATATCATTATTAATCCACTTTTCCTCATCCATGCACAGCACCAAACAACTGACCTCAACAGGCCAACGACCAACTACACACAAGTTCAATTTTAATATTGAATTTCTTTAAGCTTGTCTTGCTGTTTGAATTGACTACCTCCCAGTTCTACGGCTTCCTCAAGCCTTTACACACCGTACATCCAGAACACACAGGGTACACACTTGGACTTGTCCACGCTGGCTGTGTAGCCCCCACCAGCTGTTCCACAGCCACTTGCTGCATCGCAGGGCAAGGACACAGGACCGCAGATAGCGATTCCGGCGGCACAAGCACCCCACGGCTCACTTCCTCCCAATCCCATACAGAGATTACCGCCAGCTGCTGTTTTTGAAACATCTCCACCTCAGCAAAAGTCCTATTAGCGAGTTTTGCTTTATATTCTTTCAAATCCCCAAAACTGTCACGCTGTGAGAGACAGGCTCCTTGCTACGCTTATTTTCACCTGGGAGCAGACGGGGAGACTTTGCTCCCGTTGTTACACAACTCACCGCTGCTGCGGGGGAACAGTCTGCCAAATCCATCAGGAGGAGAGACGTATGCTGGAGTTAGTCACTGCGCTTGGCTTGCCAGTGGCTCTCTCCGGATTTGAAGGCATGTGTCTATGGGGTATCCGCCTCTGGACACGTACTTTCCTCCATCAGGTCCAGGTTAAAAACCCAATTTCTCCTAGCTAAACCTGGGTAGAACGATGCCAGAGATTTTTCTGAGCAGCATTTGGGTAGACGCCCAGCAGGGATCAGGGCTGCACAGAGGCAGGATCACTGCAATGGTATGGGAGCAACGACAGCAAACCAGTTTTCCTTTGCCTTCTGCTTAGACTTTAACCACTGCCCCAACATCCACGGACAACCTGATCCTTCACTTTTTGCATGCTGGTGAAAGTGTTTCCTCTCCCTCAAGACAGAAGCAGATTCACTAGCTTTGATCATCTTAAATCCTTATTAAAAACAACTGCTGACCCAATAGCCAACTCACATGCCTCTAACTCCCCTGCACAGCCAAAGAAGTTTTCAGGGTGCAGCCAGGCCCAGATAGTGGTCAGCACGTTCAGCACCCTGACCCAGAACTGAGCTGTAGCCAGTACCCACAGAAAACCCAAGATCAGCATCAAACCCGCTCAGAACATGAAATAGGAATCAGCCTCTTGCTAAACACCCAGGAAAGCCATGTCCTTCAGGGCAGCAGCCAGAATACTGAAAGCGGGGATATGACACGGAAATTTGGAGTCTTGCAGATGCAGAAAACAGAAAGATAGCGAGCAGCTGAGGATGCTTGTCCACGTGCTATCCAATTGCCAAAGGCTGGAGGGGAGCAGAAGTCGGAGTAACACAAATGCCTATGTTCCAGCTGTGCATGGGAGGGGAAAAAAAAGCTTCCCCAGTCCTCAGTGCAGCCCCCCCCATACATCCCCACCCAACCCTGAAGGACTATGAGCCAGAGCTGCCTCTGATGCACATTAAGGGGTGACATGCAGTCCTGGAGCAGAGTAGGTGGATGCTTGCTTGCTCTCATGACCCAGCATTTACTATGAGGAGGCTGAACAAACAGAAACATAAAACTGGTTTGGGACTCAAACGGAAGGGAAAAGCACAGAAAGCTTTCTGCAGACCTGCACTCTTCTCTGAAGGCTCCTGATGTGAAAGACCAGGGCCAAGTGGATCGGATGGACGGCCAAAGCAGGGCAGCGCTGACTTTCAAGGAGGAGAGCAGCAGCCTGCCTTGCAGCTGCGCTCGCACACACCCGTCCCGCTGCAGACCTGCAGCTACGGCGTAGCGACTGCCTCGCTGCTCCAACTCTATTACATGTACCTACAGAGCACTTACGATCTGCAGGGTACAGTGGAAAGCAGATAAAATACTGCTTGAGGCACAAGTGAATCAGTCCTTAAAAGCCTTTTTGCCAAATACTTCTCCTAAACATTGCATTTTGGCACACCTCTGGTTTTAGCAGAGCAACAATTCCAGGATTAGAGCACATCTGAGATCATAACGCACCAGACTGGTTTAACTCACTTTTGAATTTCAGTAGTTTCTTCTCATCAGTGGAAACAGAACAACAATATTCCCCATTAGCTAATTAGTACAACACGGAACAGGTGATTCTTTCAAGGCCTCTCAGGAAAGGAAGAGCTGAACACTCATCCTGCCTGGAACTTGCAAAAGCAAATAACATCCAGAGATAATTTAAACCTAAGTGCAAGAAAGTAAAAAAGAGGGGGGGGCAGGGGTCAGATGTCAGCTAATGGACAAACTCAGAAGGCTTCCTTTAAATTCCTGGCTCAGGTACATAAAAATCGTGCCAGCCTCTCAGGAAAGTCTTACACTGATAGTAATTCTTATTCCTGCATAGTCCCCCTAATAAGGGAGATAATATCCCCCTAATAAGGGAGATAATTCGAGATAGCCAGCATGGCTTTGTATCTTAACCATAAATGACTTCAAGAAAGGACCCACCTCTTACCGCCCATCGCAAAACTCGGCATAAGGCTTCCCTCATTTTACGGTGGGACCCTCAGAGCAACGGTGGGAAGGGCAATGGATTCCCTGCCTGCACAAGTGAGGAGGGGCGAGGATCACAAGGCTGAATCGGTGCTGATTTCCTTCACCAGAAGCAATTGGGACCTGCTTGCTGAGACCTGCAGGTTACCCTCAACATGCTTTAAGCATGTGTGTGTCTCAATTTCCCAATATTCAGCCCAAAAGGAGCCCAGTTCCTTATGAGGGTGAGCTGCAGACCTCAGCCTGTGCCCTAGCCCCCAGCAGCCAAATAAAGCCCTTCAAAGGCTGCAGGGAGTCGAGGCCACACAGCCCAGGCCAGATCCATCCCCCCAGCACCCCCAGCCTCTGCTCTCAGGTAGCACCTTTGCTTGGCAGGTAAAGCAACTGATATTCAGTATGACACAGCAAAGCAAGAAGCGTTACTCAATCTGTTAAAGTTCCCTCCCGCCCAGGCAGGAGAATCAACCCCATCCCTAAATTAAATCACAGTACAGTCACTGCTTATTCAATGCCAGCAACAAGCTACTGCAAGCCAAACACCCAGCATGACGGTGCCGATCCCTGGCGAGCTGGACAATAGGGAGTTTCAGCAATTAATTTTGGAAGGGTGGGTTTCATGCAACCTTTTAGAAGGTACAGCTGCAGTGGAGCAATTTTCCAGGGTGTTTTATCAGTTTGAAGATAAACAGAGCTGTCCTGAAATGGCACAGCCAGGGCTGAAATCCCGGCAGCCCGGCGACTGCTGCCCAGATGATAAACATTCAGGGAAGTGTGTCAATGGATGTTTTCTTAAATAAGAAACAAAACACTAGAAACTACAAACCATACTCTAAGCATTGGAATTATGTTTCAAAAGTCTCTTAAAAACCAGGAATTTCAGTAGCTGACCTCTTACCAGAAAGAGCTACTGATAAAAGAAAAAAAAAACAACTTTTTCCATCCTTCCCCTGCTGCCTGTAATCTTGTTTAGAAAGCACTTGGGAAAAAGGGAAAGAAGTCAAAATAATTTGCTTCAGAGCAAGAAAGCAACACTAGACTGCAATAAATCAGTGTAACTGCATAGCTGTCCTAGCGGCTTTTGGAAGCAGAAAATCCCCTGTAAATTCAACACGTATTTTCTCGAGAGAAGATGGTACAGATCCTATCTACCCTTAACAAAAGCAGGAACATTAATCTCAAAGATTAATGTGAAATGGCTAGAAGAGAAGGAGAGCTGCTGTCTTTGCTTCCCAGGTGGCTCCCATGAGAGTGCAATCACATCTGCTCCGACAGCAGGGTGTTCCCCACACCATTTAACTTACTACGGGGAGGAGCAACAAGGAGCAAAAGGTTGCTGATCCAGGATCAGGCAAGCTCTGCTCTGTGACTCTCGGATTTTGGACAAGCATTAATAATCTCTGCAAAATGCACCCTAATTAGCAGGTTTCGAGTCCAAGTAGGATCTCCAAGACGCATCCTGAACTCCTGGAGCTGAGCACTAACGTTGGGTCCCCTCAAGCTGCTTTGCCTCCTCCTCCTCCCTCGGTTTAGCAGCTCAGCCAGTGCCCAATACCCCGAGGACAGATGTAATGGCTAAAGAGATGTGTGCACTGTAAGCAGCACACAACCTCATTGCCACTCCAAATTTCAGAAGCGTATGCATGTCCTCCAGCCAGAGAAATCACTCTTTACAGCCAGATGTTTTGCAGAATAAATGCAGGCTAAGAGTAAAATACAACTAAGCAAAACCTCAGAGCAACACATTCAGTATAAACAAAATCAGGACACAAAGAAGCTAATGTGTTTTACAGGTTTTCAGACATGTTAAGTCTTAAGTTTTTCAGCACAAAAAAAATGAGCATTTGTGTCCCCTTACTTAAAAGTACTTGGCATATAAGGGGTTTAGCCAGTAGCAACTGCTAAAGCGTTCGGAGAAGGTCTATGCCAGCTTCCAGCACAAGCATAGCCAGCCCTCGCTAGAAAACATAGCAAGCAAGATAAACTCCTCAGTTTGGAAACAAACTCCTGCCAGGCTGTGATGCCACATGCCATTCCCACTGGAACAGCAGGCAGCACTCCGAGCCCAGCCTCTCCAGGCAAAAGACCCTAAAAAGCTAGGTAGGCACCACAGCCATTTCCAAAAAGTACTCAGAGCTCCTCACACTTTCTGTAAGGCAAATGTTTAAACATTTAACACTTCTAACATGCAAGTTTAAGCAGTTCTGCTTTTTAAAAGCCTGCTGCAGACTGAGATGGAGAAAGACGTGCCCCAGACTGAAGGCACACCCTCAGTCCTCACTTGAAAAATTAAATACTCGGTGAAGCAAAGTCAGTTGCAGCACTTGCTGCTGCTCGGTTTGCATGCACCGCTCCGTCAGGTGCACAGACAAATTCCAAATCTAAAACGCATTACACCCCAAATTAATCTTTTCGTTCTGCCTAGAGCTATTTTCCTTTACCTACTACCGCATTAGGAATCCCTAGACATTCTGCAGAGAAAAAATAAAAGCGAAACAAGTCCTTGCAGGGCAATCTCTGGCACGTGCTTGCATCCCCGCAGCAGCCAGAAGCCCGCGCAGCAGCCAGCGCAGCATCCCGGGGCATCCCCCCGCACCAGCAGCCACCCTTACCTTCCCTCCTGGCCCACGGAAAGCAAATCGCTCCCTCGCCCGGCCCGAGGAGCTTGAAGCGTCTCCCACGCCCACAGGACGGATCTGGACAGCCAGCATTCCTCCCACCATCCCCGCCCAGCAATGGGAGGTCGCTTCCCGAGAGCCACGGAAGGGATGCGGTCGTGCCGCAAAAAGATGCGTTCGAAGGGCTGAGGGGCAGGCGGCTTGTAGCACCACACACAAACGGAGCAGGGGTGGGGGGATCCCCCCCCCCAACAACCAGTTTTTGCTCTTCTATGGCTTGGCACTTGGGAACAGGAGGCAGTAAGATATAGAGCGTTTGGGTAAGCAAACTATTTTTTTTATATTTTTTTTTTTAAAAACAACACTTTTACCTTTCATGTTTTAAATTAAATGCATTTTGCATGGCTAGCTCTCTGCTTGTCCAGCCAAACAGTGGTGTGGAGCTTGTATTTTGGTTTAGGTACTTGTTTTATGGATATCTTTAAAACTACCAGAAGCTCACAAACAGAGCAACGAAGGATCCAGACCTACTCAGCCTCAGTCCACACTGAAGGAAGATGCTGCCAGCTATTTCACCCCACAGTGCCTCCAAAAAAAAAAAAAAAAAGTAGTCTGAATGGGTGGTAAATGCAGAGTTCAGAGCCAGTCCATATTGTGATATATTGCATTACCTCAAGAATTAATCTCTGTCTGCTCCCTGTGCAGACAGACATCTGCTATCAACTGGGAAGACAGGAGCAACAAAAACATCATGCACTATGTTGTTGCTGATGCAATGCACAGGGGCAGAATCAATCACCGAAAAGGTTAAGTGGCATTTCCAAACTATAATCACATTTCAGACATTCCCATTCCTATTAAGTCCATAATGTTTGAGCCCTCCCATAGCTAAAAGGAAAGGATGTCACTTACTAATAAACACAATACTTGAATTAGTGAAGAATTTGAAGAACCCGTGACTGTTCTAAAAATTAAAAATACTTCACCAATGGGGTCATTGGGTTTTTTGTTTCTTTTTAAAAATGATGTCAGCCAGGAAAGTGAGTCATCGCCTGGTCCCATTTCTTGGGCATCACCTGAAAATTTAGCTTCCAGCTGTAGAGTTTCAAAAGAGGTATATAAAAAAAAAACAAAACCCCAAACAAAAAAACCCAACCCCAAACCCACAACCTGCCAGCTTCCTCAGGATGGTAAATATAATGGAAACCAAAATAGAGGTTTTTATGCCCAGAACTGCAGCTGCAACTTAAAAGGAAAGAAGTTGGCTTGAAAAACACTTGTGCACTCCACCGAGGTCAGGTTGCCTACACATCAGACAGGGTTTAGGGGGGAGCAACTTTGACTCTGCTCCAACTTCCATCAGCAACCAGCTTCAGCACAGCATCAGCCCCTTGGTGCAAGGAGCTCATCTGGCTGCTCGGATCCAAACTGCATCCAGCCCACAAAACCTTAGGACAAACACACAACCAAACCGAAGAAACTTATTTCAGGAAGTTTAGTCCCTCTGGTTTTTGCTCTATGTGTGAGCACGCTGCACAGTATAAATTCATCCTGGAAGATTTAGAAAGTGCTGAGGTTTTGGGGCTTAACAGGTCCTGGGGAGAGCATGCCAAAGCCCAGCTCCCGAACTATTTTGTGACTTTGATCAACAGCAGAGCCATTGCAGGAGCAACATCTGCTTTGGGGAGGGAAAAGAAAAACCTCCTCTCCCTGTCCGGCATCCGTGTTGCTGGGACAGAAAAGCAGCACCTGCAGGTGTGCAGGTGGCAGATTCACACTGCAGAGGCAGACACCTAAAAGCCACCAGCCCATGGGTCTTCAAACCTCTACTTAATCACTTTTCTTTTTCTAAGTAAATGTAACGCATCCTACAGGGCTAACAGCTGTTACTGTTCTCTCAGATGGGAAGGGCATTGCTACCCACTGTCGTCAGTCAGCACAGATCCTCAGTGGCTCCACCGTGAAGAGAAGTTTAACTGATGCGCACACTGGGCACTTGAAATACTGAACTTCCACATTGGCAAAGGATCAGCGATAGCCAGTTTTTCCACATCTTTAAGAGCACTCTGCACTCCGAATACTCCAAATCCAGTCCTGTCGGTCCAACCTACAATTACACTCAAACCTAAAATAGCACTTCAGCAGTGCCAGCACCACTCATCTCTGCGTCATGCCCCAAGACTTGCCGCGCCAGGGTGTGGTGATGGCAGGCAGCGGACACACAGCTCCCTGTGCACTCCCAGACCATTTCCTCGAGCACGGCTGGTCACACACCACTCCCCGCGCTCTTCCAAAATAGGAAGTTTTATGGTCAAGCCAGTACACCAGTGTATTTTCTTCTTCGTCCCTCTTTAAGAAAGCCTTTTAGGGAAGCACAAGATGCCAGAGGTGCTCAGAAGTCACCCTGCTCAGGTGACATGTCCGCTCCCTGCATGGAGCATCAGGACCAAAGTTTACACACAAGGAGGACTTGCAGCACTGACAAGATCCCTCCAGCACATCATTGCACAAGGATGTATCTCCTCCCCAGCTCCAGCTGCCAAGTTTCACTGGGAGACCACTAATACGCGTTTGCCCTCCGGAGGTTACTCAATGACAGCTGTGGGAGTGGCAGTCACTGCCTTCCAGGTGATGAGGGAGCAGAGAGAGTAAATCCAGGAGTCACCTTGTCCCTCTCCTCTCACCACTACCCCTGAAGAATAGACCTTCTGGCAAAGCTCTGGGGGAAGAAGGGAACACATCCAACGTGCTGGCCTTCGGCTACAGCGGGCTGTGCAGCCCCACTGCTCTCCCCAGTGAGTCCCACCACCCAGGAGAGGACAACCACCTGCTCCTGGACACCAGGCTTTCCTGTCCATAGCAGAAGTAGTCTTTTCCACCCCTAGTTAGCAATGCCAAGAGATGCCATGCTAATACTGGAAGCTGTACAAGACAACTAATGAAATGATGCTCAAGTCCCTGGGCACGCTACACCACCCTTAGTGATTTCTGGGAAGGGTTTTGCCTGCAGGCACCTCTAGCTCCTGCCTAAAAAAGCTGTTTGCTGGGATATAGCCAGCTCCACTGTGATTCAGCCAAGGAGGTGTAGGGCATGCTGGCCCCCTCCAGCATTTCCACGCTAGAGAAACCCCCACAGCCAGAGGGCTGGGCCTCACCAGCCCCAGGAAATCCCAGAGCCAACAGAGAGCATCAGCAGACCTTGGTGGGCCTCCAGGACTGGCAAAGGTGGTTCAACCTGCCTGCTCTGGGCCAAAAGAGTAACTGGCTGGAAGAGAAACCAGAAGGTAACCTAAATAGTCTACTCCATCAGAAAGAGAACACGCTTTATGAGCCAGGGCTTGAGAGCAAAGCTAAGTGGCCAACCACCATCCCATTTCAGACTGGGATCAGTGACTATTTACCAAGTGCCAGACGCTCTCCTCCTCTAGGTCTGTCCACATTCTCTTTTAAAGATAAGGATTTTAATGAAATTATGCACTCTGCCCTGTACTTTTTGATACAAATTGAGGTTGTGCTTCTTGCCTTCACCTTCAGCTGCAACCAACTGCAGAGTACGTTCCATCGATGTAAACAGCTATGGAAGTATTTGACAACTTAAGAGCAAGCATTTGACCTTAACTCCTCAGTTTATCAGTCTTTTTAAAGAAAAAAAGATCCTTCTTTGCTAGATTTCCCCCCTAAAAGCTTCCTGAGCTGCTCTTTCAGCAAGCCTGTCATCAGGAAGAAAGCAAGACATTAGTCAGGCTCATGCTTATTTAATGAAAAACTTGCATATGCAGTAGGGACTGAAAGTTAGGCTTTATTTAAAAACCGCTTGCAAGTTAGAGTACGATTTTGCAGTGCAAAACAAACCTGAGGACTCGCCCAATTTACCCTATGCTCCAGCAGTGCTCAGCTTAGCAATGAGCTGACCAGTTATTCACAGCCTAGAGCAGGGAGCCACGCACCAAAGAAGTCAGCAAGTATGCCCAGAACACTGTGCAAAGGGTATCTCATGCCTGACTATTTCGTAAGGAAATCGAAGGCTCCACTGATGTCAGCTCCAGGAAATGAGCCACAGGCAGATGATGCCGGAAGCAGGCTTTATATTTAGTACTGAGTCACCCACTTTATTAAATTCGAAGACACAAAAGGTGGGTGTGGAGAGGGGATACTTGGAAAAGAACAAGTTATTCCCTTGAGATCATGGGCAACAGGGAGTCTAGGTTGGGCAGGGTTTTTCCGTAAGGGGAGACAGAAACTACAGATGACCTGGGAACCCTTCCTGCACTTTCACTGGAAAAGCAGCTGCCAGATCTGCTGCACTTCCCAGGGCAGAAGCCAGCACTGAAAACACCTCAGGGGTTTGCTCTGGTCAGTCCCGCAGGCAGGTCTCAGGTCTAAGCAGGGCACCACCATTTCCCATCCTTTCTGCTAAGTATTCTTTGAGCCAAAACAGAGGCCCCTGGAAGGAATGTGGAGCAGAGCATATTTTTAAGCCAGTTTTGCAGTTCGACCTCACCCACCATAAAGTGCACCTTGCACCTATTGCACCCCAAAGAAAACTCTTTCCTTTGGGTGATTACAACAGCATGAGGTAAAGGCTGATGAAGACCAAAGCATGCAAAGTCAACAGCAAATAAGAGCTATCTCTAATGCCAAGCACCACCAGTGACTTGCCTACAGAAGCAGCCTATTAGATTAGATTACTAATAAAATTGGTATAATCTTCAAAACAAGATTACAACAGCAAAAAGGATGTGGCTCAAAAAATAAATCTGTGGACTGTAGCAAGACTGGCAATTATGCAGAACCAGAGGTCAGGGACTGCTTAATATCTTCCACCTATACGCAAGAAGAGGTTATACCATGGTAGTCACAGCCTGCTCCAACCAGCAGACAGACATTTAGCCAACTGTTGACCACTGTCCAGACCAGTCTGCTGCAAACCGCTCCTGGCTGGTAGGGAGGCTGTGGGAGACTGCCACTGGGTGGCTCTTCAGTCCCACGCAACCCACCTGTGGGTGAGCTCCCACTAGCAGAAAGGTTTCGGTGCTGGGGAGCCAAGGCAAAGCTGGTATAGTCACAGACCAACCTGGGCAGCAGCCCATACACCCAGCCCAGCCTATGATCTTTAAGGAGTCATTGGTATCTCATCTAGATGTTCTGCCAGATGCTGGAGGTAGAAGATTCTGGCACAGGGCTCATCATGTCATGGAAGTGGGCCTACAAATTCAGCTGTGTTGAACTAGTCCAGAATCTCATCTCAAGGGATCCTGAAGCTTTTCCTGGCATTTATCTCGTGCCTGCATTTGTTGGTTTCCCCCCATAACTGCTCCTTTTGTCTCAGACCCCAACAAAATATCTTCTGTAGGATGGACCTGCTGGAGAGGCTAACTTCAGCACGACACTACCGCACTCTTCAGATGTGTAGAAAGGTATGGTAGAGCTGGATTGCCACTCACACATACACTGCAAGTTGTCACCCATACATAGCCTTCAGGTCCCTAGGGTGCAATCTTCACCATACAGCTCATTACACTGTTAATTAGTAAGCCATCTCATATTTTCCGGCCCATGTTTTTATGGGTACTAGCTACTAGTAGCAGACCAGTCTCTATGCTGTGAAGCCAGTCTTTGCTTTGACTGCAGATTCCTTATACTCTCAAGTCTGTTGCTGCTGCTGAGTTTACTTTACGAACTAGTATTAAAAAACGCCCAACCTCATCCTTCCAGATTAAAAAAAAAAAAACAAAAACCAAAACCCACCAAAAAACATCTACAGGTCCTACATAAAGCCAAGACTAAGCAAGGAATACTATTTGACAGAAGGCACGAAGCAACTTTGCAGCTCAGGTAGGAGGGGAAGATCTACAGGTGGGAGCAGTAACACCACAAGGTACAACATGGATTACACCGAAGAGGCCCACATGCTGATCAAGAATATTAGCTACAGGTGTTACACATGAAAGGGCAATCCACTACAAGAAAATGCAATGCCTTGGTGTGTGCCAAGTTGGTATCAACCCAATGCACAAAGCCTTAATTGCTAAAGCGAATTATTGACTGGTACTGGCCATAAAGGCTCTTTATGTAACGGGGTTTTAAGGCCATTAGTACAGGGCAGAATCTTACTCCATTTCATGGCTTTCCAAGACCTCTTTAGAAGACAGGGAGCAAAGGGACAAACTAAAACAACCCTATACAATCCAGAAAAATGGTATATAGCCTTTAGAGAAGGCGGAGGCAGGGAGGAAGGTATGAAACATCTTGCCATTAGCGATGGATCTAACTAGAGCAGGCTGGGCACTGCCATAACCATCCGTCCAGGAGAGCTAAGGTAACTTCCAGGAGCTTCTTGGCTGGGCAGAAGCAATGCAAGTTCTTCAAGTTTTCAACAAGTAGTCTGACTATACTGCCTTTGCTTGAGCATTTGGTTTATATAAAACAGTGGCAAGAGCCCAGCTGGAAATCAGATCAACAAGAATGTTCCAAAGGGGTGGGCAACAGAAGGGCAGGGGCAGGATTGCACTGGAACCTCCCATCTGCGTCCCCAAGGAAAGCTTAGTCCTGACCTGAGCCAAACAGTGCAGAAAGGAACAGGCTAAAGTTTAGGTCAGACATTAAGGCTACTTATTTAAACTGTTTTCAGAAGGCCCAGTTTCCCCTCTCTCCTTATAGAAAGGTGAATTCTACCTAAGTGAGGATTCAGAAACTGGTGTGTTACTTCCAGGAGCACTGAGAAACATGAATGCATTTGTAAATGTATTTCTTGTTTGTTGTGAATGTTATTGTAATGTTTGTTCTCTGGTGACCTTCTTCATTGTGTTGCTATGTCAGAAACAGGTTCTTAAGAGCAGGGGCCAACCTTCTCCCCGCTTGTCTGCACAATACCAATCGTAACAGAATGGCTTCACATATACCTACAAACACCCTATGTATTCCCTAAAATGAAGTCCTCACGATCCATTCTTGGAGGCAAAACATTTTGCGCAGAATTCAGGAAGAAAAAGATAACTGCAATATTGCTTTAGAACTCAGTCTCTTTATTTCTGCGACCAGCTGGAGACAATCACCGTAACTACAAGATTTATAGTGGCATATATATACATATGCATATACCACCGCAGCCCTGCAGCTGCTCGGCAGTTATGGCAGAAGGCAAACACTGTTTCAATCCAAGGAAAGCAGCGACAGGCTGGAGCATCAGCCTGCTCATCAGCACCCTGCTGCAGAGGCTCCAAGGCAGGAGAGCATCCAAGCCTGTCCCTGGGACGAGACTCAGCATCCTGGAATCTCAAAACCACAGCCCTGCTCCAAACCCAAACAACGCTCCACAGACCCTTCCCGGCTGATTAGGAGGAAGGAGCACAAGATTGCGATGGCAGCGTAAACAAGGACCCGGGATTTATGATCTTTCAGACATTGCTTAGCAAGTGACCCAGCTGAAGCACTGCTTCACAAAATACGAATGCCAATTACAGGGATGGGTAGCTTGAATTCAAGTTTCCACTTGGTTAGCGCTGTTCTGGACACACTGAGAACTTTGGTGCTCACCCAGCAATTTCGCCTGTGGGGAGGGGCTACACTGAGCTCTCCCAGAAAAATGGGGACAGTGGTTGCGAAAACACATGGGACCTCATCCATCATTCCCATCCCTCCCAGCAGGGCAGAGTCAAAGCCAGCAAGTTCAGTCCCACTGTTCATGAAAGCAGAGCAAGACATTCTTCTACCTTGCAGCACTGGAGAGACAGTGGGAACAGCAGATCAGCAATCCTCTCCACTGTTATCTTGAGTAGAACCCATGGAGCAGAAGTCCTGGCACCATGGGCTTCTGCAGCCAGGGCTGGGACAGTACCATGTACTCTAGCAACATCGCTGGGGCAAAGACTAATACAAACATTAAAAAAAAAACCCAAACCTGATCAAATTCACATGCACTGCTATGAATATATGGTAACCCGAAGCGCTCCAGTCTCCAGCTCCTGTTGGAAGCTAACGGGTACCTCAGAGGTGGAATGCTCTCCTGAAGCAAAACCACTCAGCTCCACTCTTATGTTGACACAACCCTGATCTAGTTAGCGGTGTCCCTGCTCCTGCGGGGGGGTTGGACTAGATGACCTCTAGGGGTCCCTTCCAACCCAAAACATTCTATGATTCTATGATCACCAGTAGCCACTATTTCTGGCACGAAAAATGCAGTGTTGCATGGTACTTCCAGCATGCAGAAGCAGGATTGCACCTTGCTCACCCAGTCAGCTCCTGTGATGCCAAGCTGCAAAGATACTTTGAGAGAAAGAGCATATAGAAAAGCAGGACTTTAGCTATAGTTTTCAGACCCCAAAGCAACAGGTAGGGAAGAGCACGAAAACAGCACACAAGTGACCGTGCAACCTTGTTTCAGTAAAAACCCACTGCACAGCAACTTCCATCTAATCCAGAGAGCATACAAGCTTCTGTCATCCGAGGTCTTCAACCTGCATTTTAAACATCTTGTGCATTCAGCTCTGGAGACCCCTAATTTAATCCCTAACATATTGGCAAAAAAAAAAAAAAAATCAGTCCCATATATATATATAAAAAAAAAAAACACCTGAGTGAAGAGTCATGTGGCTTCTTATTTTCCTTCTAGTATCAAAATACTTTTCATGTCGACCTTCAGAAAAAAAAAATGCAAGGGAAAACAAAGGGGATTTTTATTAAGCTTCAGTATCCTACCACCTCAGTGAGGCATAACAATTTCAGTAGGAATCCAAGAGGATGTCCCTAGAGCTCTGCAATTAATTCTTCTTTTTCCCCTAGCAAGACAGCCTCCATGCCATCAGGAGCCAAGGCAACAGAAGCAGTTCTAGCAAACAAAACCCTGGCAGGAGCTGCACTAACGGGACCCAGGTCAGGGGCAGGATTACCTGTTGCATGCCAGAGCCAAGCCCCATCCAGCAACTGCACCAGCGGTCACTGACACCTCCTGCAAAACACAGCATCGCCCCGAACCACAGCCTCGTTCAGCGCCTGATATTGGAAACATCAGTATGGGACAGCAGCACTTCTGATGCTATTCAGCCTGTCTCATCTCCCAGAGTAGCAGATTTTTCTTCTTTATGCTTTTTCCCCAAATTGGTGTTTTGCAGGTCTTCCCTTGTCTTGACCTGACGCTGCAGTGGGCAACAGTTCACATTGCCTTGTTTAAGTTCCTGTATTTGTACCAGTTTAAAAAGCAGCCTAGCTAGCTTTTTTTTTTTCCCCAAGAAAAAAAAAAATTAGTTTCCTCTAGCAAAAAAAGTCTGAAGTAAAGACATAACTGCAGGAGTCAGTTTTTCCACTTTAAGAATTTGAGATATGAATAAATAGCCCCTTGACTCACAGCTGAAGTAAAAACATGCAAGTGAGTTCGGCAAAGGCTGAATGCCCTGTCCCTAGGCTTTGGGAGAAATAAAAATCCTTCTAGCGTCCTTCTACACCAGTTTCATGACTGTTTACAAAGGTTTTGCAAGAGAGACAATATTCACTTTTTTTAGGTTTTTTTTTACAGTCTGGTCTAGAATAGAAGAACCAGAAGAGGCCAAGGCAGAGTCTATAAAAACTGAAGAGAATAAAGCATCTGAGAGAGACATTTGATCCTAAGGTCACATAAACCATTCCAGGCCCACAGAGCATGCTAGCCACAAACAGCCGTGGAACAGGCAACAGGCACAGCCTCCCTGCCCTCCTCCCATCACACTCCCCTGCTCATTTATTCCCACCCCAGCCCTAAGCAACCGTTGAGGCTTCTGGCTAAGCTGGAGGCTGCGATTGCTAGGCAGCACTGCCTGCTTCCACATCCCGGATAAGCCACATTGCTGCCTTCCCCCACGGAACGGGCAGGAGCCTGCTGGCATCTGCTACCACTCTGTAAAACTTGCTGCCTCACACAAGCATGGGCAAGGACGGTGTAAAACAAATTAAACAATGAAAGAAGTCAACAGTTGAGGTTCATGAGGCCGAGAACAGATGCCCAGAGCAAGGAGGCACTCAACTCTTCCCTTCTGCTATCCCATGGCCAACCACCCAGACTTGCCCGAGAAGTATTAGCTTTGAGGCTTGGCTTTTCCAATAGGCAGTGGAGGAATGAGAGCACCACACCAGATACTGGTCAACCTCTTGCCCTTAATGTTTTTTTCTGCTTTATAAGAAGAGGGAGGAGCGTGCAGCTCAGGCCTGGACAGACAGGACTAAGCCAGAGGCTGTGGGCAGGAGCAGTCTCCTGGCTCTCATACTTCTCCTCACAGCTCTTGAGCTGGGACACACTTAAACTGGCAGCCTAATGCCTGGTGCAGCCTCAAAATGTTGCTGTTCTTTTTGCCGGGCTTCAAAACACTGGTCAACATGAAGGTAAGAAGATAAAAGGCTGTGTCTTTAGGCTCGGATTGCTACCTCCCCTTAAATGCATGGCCTCCAGAAGCACACATGCCCTTCTCACCCAGCTCCCTGCCAAGCTCCTACAAGCAGGTAGCAAAGCAGCCGTAGGAAGCACTTGCCTTCATTTTCAGCTGGCCAGAGCTCTGTCCCTCCTTCCTAGAGCTAGTGACCTGCGAGTCTGCTGGACCTTCCTCTGCAAAAGCATCCAGGAACCCCTTCCATCCCCAAACACTCCCCCTAGAGAGCAGAGCCTCGGGGTCCTCCTGCCACCCACAAGACACCCTGCTATCGCTCTAAGATGTTACCATCATGGCTAATGAAGCATAAGAGCTTCTGCCAGTATTTTCTTAACAACTGCCTAAGCCAAGATAGGCATTGAAGGAATCAAAAAAGGCCTTGACTGCTTCCCGCCCCTGAGGCTCCGTGATACAGCACCCATTCATTTCTTCATCCCATCCAGAGAGCTCTGGAGCATGTCCAGAGGAGAGGCAGAAAGCTGGTGAGGAGTCTGGAGCACAAGTCTTACAAGGAGTGGCTGAGGGACCTGGGGTGTTCAGCCTGGAGAAGAGGAGGCTGAGGGGAGACCTTATTGCCCTCCACAACTGCCCAACAGGAGGGGGGAGCGAGGTGGGGGTCGGCCTCTTCTCCCTGGTAATGGACAACAGGACAAGGGGAAATGGCCTGAAGTTGCGCCAGGGCAGGTTTACATTAGACATTAGGAAAAATTTCTTCACAGAAAGGGTTGTCAGGCACTGGAATGGGCTGCCCAGGGAGGTGGTCGAGTCCCCATCCCTGCGGGTATTTAAAAGACAGGTAGATGAGGTGCTTAGGGACATGGTTTAGTGGTGGGATGGCAGGGTTAGGTTAACAGTTGGACTTGATGATTTTAACAGTCTTTTCCAACCTAAACGATTCTATGATTCTCTCTCCACCAACAAGGATGGACCAAGGCCTCTTTCCAGGTTGCTGGACTCCAGAGCCTGTGGTCTACAGTTTTCATCTCTTTCAGGCCTTGCAAGAAGCATGGCTAAAACTTTACTCAATACCTACATGGCTGGCAGTCAGACACTTGGCTGTACACCTCCCTGACACCGCTCACCTTAGCACTTTTGAATAAATTAGCAGCAAACAGATTTTCTGAGGTACTTCACAGCTGAAGGGCTTCCCATGGCTGCCACTGCCCCAGAAACCAAGATGTGAACATGTTTTGTACAGTTTTCACTCTGCTGAAAAGAAAGGCTATTTTTAATCCAAGCCTACATAGGGTGGGGCTCAGTCTCCAACCAGGCCAGAAAGCCACTATAATCCACAAGACCAATGTCTGGCAACCTCTGCTTGCAGGCTGATGTCTGTTCTATTTTGGGGGTGGGAGGAATTTAGAATAAAAAGATATATAAATTAAAAACAAAGAAGGCTATGAAAAGTGAATAGAGGGAAGGGCCAGACTTACCCTGTGTATTTTGGTCTAAAGAACAGGGCTCTAAAGGAACACAAAACAGGATTACTTTAATTTCCATTTCCTACAGCAGTTTATAAAGTATCATTTATAACACGGGCTCAGAAGAGTACAGCCCCAGTGTATTTTGTATAGGGGGAAGAGCCAACCTGTGGCTCCTTGCGCAGCAGTGAGACCCACGGGAGGACGAGGCAAACGGTCACCAGCCATGGACGTACCACCAGGACCCTATAAAAGAGGGTTTCCTGTCTCAGACACCAATACAACAGCTGTTGGGACACCTTGTTCTTTTGTGATGTTGGGGCCGCAAAAGAGGCAAAGCAGAGCCACCAAAGTGACCTAAGGATTGGAAAATAAGAGAAATTTTGCTTATTTAGGGTTTATGGCCAACTGGCAACCAACCCACTGAGAGCAGAGATGTTCTGTAAGCTCTCAGCACCTAAACAAGCCAAAGATCACACAGACTTCCTACATAAACATACCACTAGGTTTTATTTGTTATAGGCACTGGTCTCAACTTGGCATTCAAGCCAACCTAACACAGCCATTTACTTTGCCATATCAACCCCACCTTCCTTGCAGTACACAGGTCATGGGTCTAGAAGAGGGTACATAAAGCTTCTCTCACCGTCTTCAGATGTGCCTTTAACATGCATTCATCCACCAACTGCGAAACACTTGCACAGGCAGCAGCATCTCTAGAGCTCCTTCTTCACCTGACCAGGGCTGGATTATTAACCCCACCACAGGAGTCTGCTGTTACTTCTCTTGTCAGAATGTGGAAAGGGCAGGACAGAAGAGATGGTGCACTGGGCTAAGTGGAGGACCAGCAACCATGAACCTCAAGCACTGCTATCATTTCAGTCATGGACGTCTTAGAAAAAAAAGCCAACACCTAAACAACACTGTAAAGTCCAGTCCAGATTTTATAAGCATAGCAGCAGAGTGGATGCTGAACGCCTCTTAACACTAGATAATATGTTCATGGCCAACATTGCTTCTTCCTTCCTTGTTCCACCCCTAAGTGACAGCACCAACTACCTGCTCTCTTACTTCCATCGCTAAGAGCAGTAGGCAATGGGGAAGCAGCAAATGAGACTGCAAACTCTGTTTTCAGCTTTAAAAAGAAAAAAACCAAAAAAGCTTACTTCAAAACATCAGAAATTAGGCCTCTTGCAGAGACACTACACCTTATCTTCTCCTGAAGATCACAGTAATAGACTCTCTTCCCAGCTACGCAGTGGGGACTCCCAGCAGCATCTGTGAGCTGTCACTCTTTTTACAGGAACAAAAAACCTACTGAAGAGGCAGGAAAAACAGCTGTAAGCATTTCAGAGAAGGAAATGAGACAAGGAGACTGTTTAGAAGCATATGGCCCATATGGATTGACACGAGCAATAGGCAGCAGTCCTAACCAGAGTTTCCCATTTCAGACAGTTGTCCTGCTCCCCACATCCTCAGATGCATGTCAAACCCATAATTATTTTATTTCTTCCATCCTGATTCCCAAATGTCAGTAGTGCACAGGCCACCACGCCCTGCAGGGACAGCCTGGATGCTGCAGAAGGAGCCAGTTTGCCCCCAGGAACATGCACATCACCCCACAGCACAGGATGTCAGAGAGCACGGACCAGCACGGCACAGGGGGACACAGGGAAGGGGACCCAAGGCAAGCAGCCCACCTGCCAGGGCTGCCACATTTCCATGGGCAGCGGTTGCCCTCATGGCTCACAGCTGCTGAAAGGTGGAGATAAATTAAGAGGAATCAACTGGCAAAACAAGCAAAAGGGGAAGACTGGCTCTCGATAGCTCCATCTCTACTGATAGCAGCTTTCCTGGGGACACAGAGGCTACCCCTTCATCATCATGCCACTCACAAACCCGGTGACAAAACTGGCTTTGAGTAGCCCATGCGTTAACCCACAAAACCCAGACGTGAAACACTAGCTGTCAGAGGAGCACACAGGATAGAATTCTTCCAAGCAGGCCAGACAGGACTTGCTTGTCATTCTTGGCATTTTTAATCTATTACCAAAAAAACCAACAGATTACAGATTCCCAGGAG
>NW_009259323.1:696847-702317 GCF_000687185.1 Egretta garzetta
CCAGCCACCACAGCTCAGCACCCTGTCTGGGGAGGTCCACACCCCTCCGGTGGGAATAGACCTGCTGGGAGAGGGTAGACCAGGCCAAGCAGGCAGCCCTGATGTCAGGGCAGCTGCCTGAAGGCAGCACTGACGTCAGAGATACCCACTGCAGGGAAGAGCTCAATAACCTCCAATGCCACCACCTCCAGATCAAACAGCCTGGTATTAGCAGAGGGCAGATGGGCACATCCTCTCCTCCCACCCTGCTCTCCAGCCCTTTTAAGTGGAGACTTCTGCCTTCTAGCCCCATTGATTCATCACATTTTCTTGCTCAGCCAATACGAGAAGACAGGTTGCTCTTTACGTGACTGGCAGATCACATAGGATACACCAACACCTTATCACACAGGGTCACACCAAATTCCTGAAGTCTCAAACACAGCACCTGCTGACCAAGGTTGGGCTCTGCAGCCACAAACACTCCTAAGTCCCATCTTTTGCCTGTAATCAAATCATCTCTTTGATCACCAATTAAAAGGGCGGGCATCCATCGCCCTCCACAGGCAGCAGGTACTCAGTGCCACAGCAGACCCACCCCAGGAGATGGGCTGGTGGGATGTGCCAGGGAGACTGGGGTGGGCTGGGGGCTTGCAGCACAGCAAGACAGGGCAGGAGGATTTCTGACAGCTGGGATTCCCTGTCCCCAAGCTGACGGCATGGTGTGGCAATGCCACCCAGCCAGGCTCATGCTACTTGCTGGTAAAGCGGAGGAGATCTACACCTAACCTAGCCCTTCACTTGGGAAAGGGATCCACACAAAACCAGGAGACTTCTCACAGGCCACGCTGCAGTGCTCCAAGTGAATCTCACGGCGCAGAACGTGTTGAAGAGTCGTTATCGACACCTCTGCTTCAGAAAAAACCTGACCTAGAGGCAGGAAGAACATCCAGGCCAGGAAACACTGGTGAAGTGACGGGTCAGGCTTGCCCTGTCTGTCTACAACTTCAGCACTGAAGAGCACAAAGCAGGCAGCTGCTAAGACTGAAGCCGTACTAAATGCTGCAGTGTCCCTACCCACCGCCAGCACCCACCACATTGGGGATACCTACTTTTAATTCCCTGCCATCCAATAAACCCGAGAGAGACAGTACACCCATATGAACACCCAGACCCGAGTGTGCAGAGCAGGGGACACAACAGTAGTGCATTCACAGCCAGCAGTCACATGGCTGAAAGCGATTACATCTGCCCGGTCGCTGTCAGCTGAGCTGCCACTGCTCAGAGGACCTCCAGGAGGGTCAGTTAGCATCATTCCTCCCAGCCACACCACCCAGAGCCCAGATGTCAGACCATCACCCAACTGCCTTCAACCATGAGATCACACCTCTCACCATTCCCACCTACTCGTCTACTAGCAGCAAGAGTAGCAGGTACCTCTGGGCTGGAAAAGGGCTTTAATGGTGCAAGCAGGGAAAGGTGATTCTGTGTTAGCACCTGAGCGACTCTCTGGGATGGTCCAACAGTCCTTCCACGTACCCCCCACCGGCAGCGCCGCAGGCAGAGCTCAGCCAACACCTACTCACCACAAACACGGCCACTGCTGCTTGTGCAATAACCCAGTTCCCAAAGTGCCCACAGGAACATATGAGCAAAGATGTCAATAGATGCCTATCGAAGGGTTTGGGGACCAGGGACAGGAAAGAGCAAGGTGATACTGTGACATTCATTAGAGTAACCCAACAAATACCGATTGAACGCAGCCTTGCATCGCCCTCATCAAAAGAGTTGGTCTCAGTTTTGCAACACGCTTGAAATTAAAAGATACTCAGGAATGTTTTGCTCTGCATATGCGTTGAGGGTGTTCGATAAAGTTTTTACATTCAGCATTTAACTCTACCTTTCACACAGATCTGGTGGAAGAAGTTTCTGGATTCATGTTAGGGTTTATTTGATATAATTAGCAGCTTTAATTACTCCATGAGCTCAGTGTCCAAAAAGATACACAGAATACTTAATGCATGATAATACTTAGTTCAAAAAGTGCTGGGTATGCAAAGCTCAGTAATTAGTTAATAAATATTAACACATTGTATTGTGGCTGTTTCTAATACGACAAGGAACCTCTCAGTAGTAACTAGCAAGTTAAAAATTAGGATCTGTTATTGCACCATGCAGGTTGATAGCTTGGTCAGTCACATGTGTAAACAGCTGGCACTGCGAGATGAGAATCTGCTTTTCTGTACTGAATTACTGCTCTAACACACATGGAGGTAAAGGTAATACCCAAAGCCTGAACACAACACCAACTTAAACCATGTTTCTTTTGCTGTTTATTGCTACTCTGTGGCACACAGATAAAAAACCAGGTTGTAGCCACACAAATTTTACCTGTCCGGCTCTCTGCAAACTGCAAAGCAACACTATAGCAGTTGACATCTCTGTCCTTCCGTCTCCACGTTTGCTTTCATAGAATCATTTAGGTTGAAAAAGACCTTTAAGATCATCAAGTCCAACCGTTAGTAGCCGCTTTCTAACTCTCTTCTTGATCAGAAGCATCACCGTGCCCCTGCAGAGGGTTAACCTGCCTCCCAACACGGGATGTCAAGAGCCACCCTCGAACACCATCACTGAGCTGGGACTGCGCTTTGCAGGCCACTGCTGGATCTATACCAAACCTGTGCGGGAACAACACTAGCAGCTTAGACACTGCATTACCAGTGCTCCCGCTGCCACAGGCAGTTCACAGGCAAGAAAGATCAAGCGAACAGGTCTGTATCTAAAGATCCCCAGAGGATTCTGGTCCATAGCACTCAGCGCTTTAAGAAGGAAAGAGATGCAAAATATTATAACTTAAAAAAAAAAACAAAACACCTGAAAAATTTGCTATAAAGTAGAACTCACTGGGCCTTTGGTTTTGCTGAAAACACAGCCTCTTTGTGTTTCAGCACCTATTATTTAATGCTATGCAAAACAGGTTACCAAGAACACAGATAGGGTGTACTTGGGCAACATCACCAAATAAACTACCACCACCTGAAATGCCACCACGAAGACAACCTCAAGTGCTAAATGAAGCTCTCGTAAGTGATCAAGTGTACTTACTACTGATCACTACCATCTATTTTGATAAGGAAGTGGATTAAAATATCTTCTAGAAAGATGATGGGCACACCCTCCCTAAACTCACTGCCAATCGTGTAAGAAGAAAAGCCTTTCTCTTCTGATGCATTACAGTGTAAACATTAGCAAAAACGCAGCTCCTGCACGGATGCTCAAAGAAGTGGAGCACTTGCAGTTTTACTACACAAAACGCAGAGACAGTACTTCCAAATGTGAAGTTTACCTACAAAGCTATTCACAAGGCACTTGGATCACTCAGATCACTGGCAGCTGCTTAAGCGAGCTTACTGAATTACCGTCCCTGACACCCTTCGCAATCAGTCACTGAGTAGCACTCTCATTTGCTTCCTTCAGGTTAGAACTGTTGTGTTTCCACTTCTCCAGAGTCAGTTGAGTTGCTGCACTAGAGAGCCAAGCAAACACAGGAAAAACTTACTAGAAGATCTCACATGAGTGGATTCAGCAGCAAACCCATTTAACAAGGCTGCAATTCCTTCACTCACCATCTTAATCTCACAACAATTGAAACCCGGAGCAGAGAAGTCACTAAGGGACCCCCAGGGGAAGGAGTTCCTCTGCATTAATCCCAAATCCGAGCATCCATCAGCGAATACCTAATGTAGTCATCAGTCCCCAGAACCCTCCCCACTGTGAAGCTAATCTAGCCAAAACCAGTAAATAGGTTTCTGGAGTTTTGGGCATTCTTTAATCTTGGGAGATGTTTGCCTACTTTATAGGAGGGGAAACTTGGTCAGATTAACTTTGATATGAGAACAAAGACCCTGGTTAAGCATAATTCGTTATATCTAGCACAGAATAGCTGAGTTTAATAATCACATTATGATCTCTTAACCCAGACAAAGAATGAATAATTCACCTTTCACAAGCAGAGAATTCCTTCAAAGGAGCTTGGTTACAACCAAGCAACATCCTCAAATTGTTAAACTTTTGGCAAGATTAACAGGCTGTGATAACAGCAGTGTTTTGAAAAGATTTCTCTTAGCAAATTATTTTATAACTTTTTTTTTTTTTTAAAAAAATAGTGAGTTATTCAGATGCAAACCAGCAGATCTGGAATTTAAGTTCTCTGCATGCACACACCCCACACTAGGCCATCAAACACCCCCGGGGACAGAAATCAGCTGCAGAATATTGCACCCAGGGGACTCGCCTTGTGTCCACTAATCCCCCCGAAACACTTCTCTCCACCGACAAACTACCAGCAGCTCCTCTTTGCACAAGATTTCTTTTCAAAACAGATTGAATTTCTATACATCATTATGCACAGCACTAACATATGTTGATCTCTGTAACTATTCCCTCTTTATATCCAGGTTCCAGCTGTTGTCTTTAAAGTTACTCCAAGCAAGTCCCCCAGCGTTAAGGAGTTTTTCTTCTCAGGTTACCAGGCTCACTGGAGAAGTCACAACTGTTACTGGTTGAACAATGGCTCCAAGTTCTCATGCAAAAGCAATTTATCTGAGATATCTATTATCTTTTGTAGTCTCTTCTACAGACTGACCAAAAACAGGAAGCCCAGCTCTCATATGCACATGCATTCCACTGGGATTGTGTAACAGCAATAACAACCTCGGAGGCTGATTCAATGGCATTTACTCAGAGCTATACCAACAGCTCTCCTGAAAAGAAACAAATGAGTTCAAGTGATGCCCTGCTTGAAGGTATGGATGCTATTACAGAGCAGACACATACAGCCTGTCCCAAGGAAGCCTTAACTGGTGGTTAGATTCCCACCCACATGGCTCACCACTATTTCCACTTAGATAAAAATTTACAACCGGAGATCAGTCACACCTGCAGAGTTTGTCACACCTCTGCGAGTAGCAGGACTTGATGCTATCCATTAGAATACTTACAGCCAGTGCCAGGGTGTCCCAGCCTTTCCTATGCAAAGGAAAAGTCTAAAGCTTCACCTCCTGAAAAATTCACTGCCCTTCCCTTCGCAGGCTCCCAACAAGAAGCCATTGTTCAGGGGAGCAGGGTGACACTTCCTCTCCCAGTCCAAATTAGAGAGGTATAAAAATAAACCCACACAGCTGTCCCACTAATTCGTATTATTTCACCCCGCTTCAATTAGATTAAAAGTCGGCTCCAATTTCCTCACTTTTTCTGCTTTTGGGCACGCTACCCTGCACAAAAGATAAAAGTTCCAGCAAACCGAATCCCCTTTTCGGTACTGCTCTGCGGGAACCCGCAGCGGGAAGCAGCACCTCCCCTCCCCTCCCCTCCCCTGCAGCCGGGCTCTGCCTCTACCAGCTCGCACAAAGCCCGAAGTTTGGCAGAAGTCGGGGCTTTCGCTGCGCGCCCCTCTCGCCCCGGCGGCGGAGCTCACGGCCCGCCCGGGCCG
>NW_009259323.1:702947-712419 GCF_000687185.1 Egretta garzetta
TTCCCCTGCCCGCATCCCTCGTGCCCTGCCCGCATCCCACCGCCTGCCCTGCCCGCATCCCACCGCCTGCCCTGCCCGCATCCCACCTCCCCTGCCTGCGCTCCTCCTGCCCTGCAGGCAGCCCTCACTCTTCCCCTGTACGCAGCTCGCCTCCAAGCAGGCATCCCTTCTTCCCTGCAAGCATCCCTGCCTCCTCCCGTGCTTGCGTCCTCCTCCCATGCAATAACGCATCCTTTCCCCATGCACGGGCAGCTCTGACACCGTCAGCCCTGCCACACCGACACAGGAGCTCAGGGCTCCCCTTGCAATCTCCCCTGTCTCCCCAGGAGCAAGCCCGCTGGCTGGTGCAGAGGATGCCCAGGGGAGGCTGGTGCTGGTGGGCGCAGCGGGCAAGGGGCTCCCCACACAGAGGAGCCAGGGGCTGGCCCAGAACCTGGCTCCCACGAGGAGTGCATGGGGTGCGGGTGCCTGGGCCCTTGCACCCTGTACGCAGTGCTCCCGGTCAGGGAGCGTTGCCACAGCCTTTCCCCACCCGGTCTCTGCCGGACTGATTTGGGGTAGGTAGCCTCATAACTGTCCTCATTTCTACATTTGCCACCCAGACACGCACACCGAAAATTGCTAGAAGGGCTCAGGAAGCCAAGGGCCTTAGGGACGCTTTTGCGTAGAAGTGGTGGAGAACAGAAGTTAATTCAAAAGAGGCCTTGAACTGAGAAAGAAAAAGCAAAAACCTGCTCTGGGAAGAAGGAGATGAAAGGAGCCAGGGGGCCAGAGCTGCACTGAGGCACTGGGCCAGAAAAGGGGGAAGCAGTTCCCCAAAATGAGGGACCTCGTACTCCCCAGTGGCCCAGCACTGCCATCTCCACCGGGCCCAGGAGGAAACACAGGCTCAGGGATTAGTATGTTCTTCTGGGTTTAGGAGACAAACAGATATATTTTCAGGCACACAAGACCCTTTTCAGGTCAGAAAGATGAGCCATTCCCATGCCTGGAGGTGAGAATAGCACAAAGTAATAAATTCAGACATAAAACAGGACCATTAATGCAAGGTGCTAGCTCTTGTGTAAAGTAATAGCACATGTCCCGTTTTTTTGTGTTTAACTATTTTCCACTGCTGTCAGAAAAATTAAACTTGCAGAAAGGCGACAGTTACCTAACAAACCATTAATAGATAAGGTGCACACCAACATTAGATCATCCTCTCTCTTCTCTTTAAAAATTAAGTAAACATAGGGCATATTTGACTAAAACTGCCCACTAAAATCCATTGTAATGAGTATTTATTTCTCTCTGTTGCCAATGTTACAGGTGCACATTTCTGGATCTTAATTGCATAGCCACACATTATGAGTCTTCGTATGAATTATTTACAGAAAGACTGTCAGTCTGATCATTACAGAATAAACCAAAACACATTTCATTGTCAAAACCGTCTGGAAAAATAACCTTGCAGTTAATTTCCCAAAGCTACAAAATGACAAGGTCTCACAGAGCGGTCCCACATGATGGCAGCGACACGGTTCACAGTGGGAGTTTCCCCATCACATTAGTGGGAGCAGCTTCCTGAGAAGAACCAGGCTCTCTTCCCTTCATCCTTTTATTCTTTTTATACAGTTGGATTTCTCATTGGATGTCGGAAACCCTTACATATTCATCAGTTTATTAGACTAGCTCTCAGGAGATAGGAGTAGCAATTTTATACTGATTTAAAGGATTAGTTCAATTTTACGCTCTGTGGTGGTAGTCCTGTGTTCAGATTAGGCCAGTGCTTCACATTGCATTACAAACACAACAGAACTGTGAATATTTCTGATTCAGGTTGCAAACTTTAGCAAAAAATATACTTTAGATCATTTTTTTCTCAGATTTTGCTAGCATGCCAACATAAAAGAGCTAGAGACATGAAATCATCTTTGTAGATCTTGACTATTCAGAAAATGCAGATTACACGTTTCTGTGCCCTGCTTTTGTCCATACCAGTAGTATGAAACA
The DNA here is from genome assembly GCF_000687185.1 of Egretta garzetta. Taxonomy (NCBI): domain Eukaryota; kingdom Metazoa; phylum Chordata; class Aves; order Pelecaniformes; family Ardeidae; genus Egretta; species Egretta garzetta. Next base: position 704,940 of record NW_009259323.1, read on the forward strand.
GGCAACTCTTTGTTCTCCAAATGAGGGAGCAAAGTATTAAACATATTGAACATTTACCAGTTGCCTCTTTATTAGGATTTCCCCCTGTCTTCACGCACCAGGAATGTTCAGCTATAGTAGACAAATCCATTAATTCAGCTACAACACCGCTTAGTATCCTGATATAGTCATCAAGCTCAGTTTAAAATTTTTATTGTGTACTCAAGATAATTGCTATATTCTGAGTGAGATGTCAAAATGCCGAGATTCATTTACACATAACTAGCCAATGCCTTCTTTGCAAAAACACACAACTGCACATTCTTAGGTGATTATTTATGATTAAAACCACTCCTTATCACAGACACTAGCTTCCCTTTCTCGCGAAAAACAAACACAAGCCTCGGCAATTGCTGCTTTGTGAAACGGTGAACAAACTTTTTCAAGAGCACCTGACAGCACGCGGTTGAATTCTTACTTCACTGCACCCACAGGTGATGTGGCTGGGGAAGGAAAGGTGAAATTTTGGCAAAGGTCACAGGGGAAAACCAGTGCCCTTACAAAAAGTCCCACGGAGATTTTAAACAGAGACTGAAGCATAGGGTGGATCTGGAATATCAGTGTTCTCCAGTGTTTGAAATTGTGTTTGGGACATTTTTAAAGCCCTTTCAAAATGATTGCTGTTAAGAAAATGACCAAGAGCACTGCTCACACAGAGGGACTTTTCACGCAATGGCAGGCGTGAGCAGAGAGCTTAGGGCCAGACAGGCAACAAGTATTTCCACAGGCAGTTTTACTTAATACAACTTTTAAATAAAGTAGTGGTGAAATACTTCTGTAGACAATATGTACTTATAAGATGCTGACTTCACAAACTACTAGAATATAGAAACTTGGGAGGAAGGAAATAGGCCATATTTTTTGAAAATGAGTTTAAACAGTGCTTCATTAATTCTCTTCTTCAGCAGAGTACGGTGAATTTAACAGGTATCAGAAAACGCCCTTGGCTATAGAGCCACTGCCTGCTGGATTTTTGCGTTGAACATCTTTAACTGTAAGGACATGAATTTCCATAAGTGCAGTTTATTGCAATAATCATCACCAGACAGATGAAGGACTGATTCTGCTTCCAGTACAACTTTGCCACTGGCTCCAGTGGAAGCTGAACTGGCCTTTACCAGACTTCGCCACTGCCAGGTTAATGCTAGGGTGACTCTGTGCCTGCAGAAGTAAAATGAATTTTAATTACATCTGTTTAAACGTAAGCTTCTTATCTGGCAGCTTAGCAATACATCTCATGTACTGCTTTTCCATTGTATAAAACTTACATCTTTGCTTTTGGCTGGCTTATTGAATAATATGTGGTTTTAGCATATAATTATGGTCACTTACCCGTGAGAGTGTCTTATTGAGTCTCGGATGAAATAAAGTTAGAGAGGGACTATGAGGATAAATAATGCTTGTCTTCTCCGTGGCAAATCTAACTCATTTCTGACTAAGAGCTCCTGCCAACACCACTAGCAAGAAAAAAGCCCATTGTCTGCTAGAGAGGAGGCAGTGCCTTTTGGAAAGGGTACGCCAGAAACAGTATGGTTCTAAGAGATGCTGTGCAACATCATGTGGCGTGCATCTTTGCCTGCTATCCCATGTAGAAGCTAGCTGCTTTAAGATCAAGGTCATCACAGACCATAAGTGAGGGGTGGTGACAATCAGGAAGAAGGGGAGGGAGCCTGACGGGGTAATTAAAAACTTGTGTGTCTGATGCGCGGTATGCCAAAGAGACAGAGAAATTGCAAAACATACTGGGGGGAGTGGTAAGCATACGGGTTCAGAAGTGGCCTTTAAAGAAATGGGCTTTAAAAGGACTTGGTGTGAAGTTCTTCCATTAGAGTTAGGGCATCTGTTCTCAACTAAACTTTTGTTTTGTTTTCTGCAAATTCTTACCCACAACATTAACAGAATCTAAGAACCAGGATATTAATGTCAAAAACACTTGTCATCAATCAAGGAGAACAACTGAGTGGGGCTATGAATAGATTAATAAGCTGGAACTATTTTTTTTCCATTGCAAGAAGGCAGATGAAAATCTGCATAATATTTTGAACTATAGCAAATTGAATTTACCTCCTGCTAGAAACATTTACTCAAATAATTCTTGGCATTTCTTTACTTAAAAAGAACTTTGGGGAAATAAATAGCAGTAAGTTTATCCAGCAAGGTTGGCCCATGCAAGGAATCCATATTCAAAGTCTAAAGAAGTCTGTGAGACTCCTCACGTGAATGTAGGTTGCCCACCAAAGCTACCAGCCTGCCAGGCTGTAGGCAAGCTGCCGGCTGCCTTCCCTCGCATTGTCCTGGCTGCCAGACACCAGCAGATCACGTTGTGGGACTCTGGACTGCGTTGTGAAACCACCAGTGCCTCCTGTTTATTCTGCTGTAAGGCAAGCTCATGCTTTGGTGAAAAGACTGCCCAGGGTTTCATGCTGCCTCTCTTCTGCAGTATAGGTTTTATTTGAAACTGGGCTCTTTCCTGCCAAGGGGAGTTTCTCAGCGATTGCCCGTGCAGCATAAGGAAAGCTCTGCACTTCCAGCCCAGCAGTGGCAAGCCAGAGTTATTCATGTTATGTCTTTGTACAATCCTTAACTACAGGTTTTTTATAGGCCAAGCTTCCAGAGGACTCGCTGACCTTTGAAGCATGCAGGAGAGTGGGTGACTTGAGACTTTATTTGCAGTTCATATCAAGAGGGTGAACCTCCCTCCTTCATCGCTGTGGACCAAAAACCAAAAAGCAGCATGACAATGAGAAGGTGGTTTTGTCTCTTCTCTAGTTAATTTTCCAACCCATCAAGACCAGACTCTCAAAAGCTACTGAATCCACACTCCCTTTCTCCTAGCGAAGGTACAAACAACTGTCTCCAAAGAATATCATGTTTCCAGAGAGTACGAGATGCAGAAGGTCAGACACAGGTAGTTTTGGGCAGAAGAACCAAGCAGAGTTAGCTGCGAACTGTGGAAAGCACAGCCACTGCCCCTGCAGCCGACAGTCGGTCATTTTGGTCATTTATCTAGGTTGACAATTTGGCGTGCGGTAACCTGGTTATTACTGCAGCTTGAAGTTCTGCGTGCAGCTTCTTATTATTAAATCCTGGCAATCCGCTCAGAGCTGGACAACGTCACCCTGGAATGAAGGGAAACGTTTGAAGGGGGAAAAGCCTGGTGGTTTGGCAAGCTAGGACTGGGTCGATATTTCATGCAGTTGGTTCTGCACTGGGACAAGGCTGGAGGCAGGAAACAAAAAAGCTGCTGATGCGGCAATTCTGCATGGTATAGAGAGCTTGGGATGGGATGGACTGGAAAGTGTACAGGGCCTCCAAGGAGGAGTCTTGTCTGCACAGCGCTGGCCTCCATGACAGTCAGGCTTGCAAGCAATGGCCTTGTTTTTCTCTCCACTCTGCCTTCCTTTGGCTCAACTCAGGTTAAAATGAGGTACGCAGGGGCTGTATGGCAGCTAATGAATAATATTCGTCTGCTACAGCATGACAGCGGGAGGCTGTGCTCGATAACTGAGGCACTGTTCTTGCTGCTCAAGGACACTATTTCTAATGTTCCTACTATTTCCCAATTTGCTAGTAACTAATTTGAACTTTTTTGTCTTTCTAGTCCGTAATACATTTGTGAGTATTTTGTTCTCATTTTCTCTGAACTTTCATCTCACTCTTCATATCTTTTGCCCCTCTACCTATTGCCTCCTCCTCCATTTTACTCATGCTGGCACAAAGTTACCCTAGCTCCTACAAAACCCAGCCATCCCGTAGCCTCCAAAATCCATGGTGAGCGGAAGCAGAGCAGGGCTGTCTACATTCCTGCAAGCCCAGGGCTTGAGAGACGGCGTGGATATCTGCCAGTGCTAATAAATAGGGAACCATTAGTGACTGTGCAAAGCAGGAAAATTGCAGAACAAGATAAGAACTCACAGAATTCCCATAAGCTGATTTTGGATAAGGATATTTACTAAGGAGAAAATATAGGTTAACCTTAAATGCCTATCTCTCTATCCAGCCGTATGCGTGTTTGCGCAGGCGCTACGCCGTGTATAAAAGGCAGCAGGATCATGTGTTGAAGCCTATCTGTGAGACACGCTTAGCTCCTTTGCACCCTGCCCGGTGGAGAAGTTGCTTTGCAGTTTTGCAGCCAGCTATGGTTGGGGGTGACTGTTCCCAGCTCTGAGGCCAGGCTGCAACATGCCTGCCAAACCAAACACCCCGTGTAGCTCCAGCTGGGCCCAGCATGCACAAAATCCAGTGAAGCGTCCGGGACAAAGTGAGTGGAGCAGTTTCTCTTGAAGGTCTAGGAACGCCCAGGCTTTATTGCCTCCTCCTATGTCCTGCAGAGCAGAGATCAGGCCAGGCGCCCTGATCTTACAGGCTTGCATTGCAGCAAGGTAGATCTGCAGATCCAAGGAAGCTGCTTCTCCCTCCCGGGCTGACCTGCATCTCCAGGTAGCTGAGTGCTGCTAGGGCAGGGCTGATCCTGCTGTGTCAAAACAGGGAGGCTCTGGTGGGTGCCAGCCTCCCCAGCGCAGGCAGGGTGCATCAACTGGTGCCGGCACATCAGCCAATGTTTACATATCAGTGCATTGCATTCCCTAAGCTTTACTGCTAGGGTCACTGGCTGAAACTAATGTGACTTTTGTGGTAATTGATGTGTGGGATGGGGCAAAAGAGCAGAGGAACTGCTTGTGATGGATGAGAAGAACATGAGGAACTGCAGAGACAGGGCAAACAGAAATCAGTCTAGGATGATTCAGGTTCAGGTCACCCTGCTGTGGGGCATGGGACAGACTACCTGCCCTCTCCAAGGCCCTTCCAGCCTATCTCCTGCTATTGCAGTTCCTGTTTGTTGCAGGAAAACGCCTTTCAGTGCCAGTCACACTGGGATCTCTCCTTTCCCATCTGTGCAGGACCCCAAGCAGCACGCGGGGTGCAGCTCCAGTGCATGGAGCAGCTGTGGATGTAGGTGCAGTGGGGTTAGCCTCATCCCCAGCCCCTTAAGCTGTGCTCAGCTCCATCCTCCTCAGCACAGGAGCATGGATCAGAACTCAGGGCAGCAGCGTGCGGACTGCTGGATCCAGCTGGCAGCGATGCTTTCTCCTTCCTGACTCCACTTCTGTACTCCCTGTGCTTAGCTCTTGCTGTTCTAGTTTTTGCTGATCTAGACGTGTTAAAATTAATTTTTCTCTTGGTGCCTGACTCTAGGCAAGGTTATTAGGTAGCTGGGTCATTGCAGTATGTGACTGTCAGCTGCTGAAATCATTTGCATTGGGCTGCGGGTTGGTAACCCACTAAAGACCTCATTTGGAATGATGACTAATCAGCATCAAAACTCCTGCAAGCCTCATTTTAAAAACAAGGAATATTTTCTTCAAAAAGAACAAGAAAACTGCATTTCTGTGTTGTAAAATGATTGGCCTTCATGTGGCAAGAGCCCAGCTCATTTCCCCTCCAGTCTGCACTCTGGAATCATTACCACACTTATTTCCAGTAGTGCAGAAAGTCTTTTCCATACGCCTCCTCTTCAGCCAGTAGTCTGTAGCTAATGTTTAATGTTTCCTAGGCAGGAGGAGGTGAGGACAAACCAACAGCTCTACTGTGATGACAACCTCCTTAGAAAACGTAAAACCTTTCTCTAAAAGCAGTTACCAGGTCTGAGAGCAAGCCCGGTCCTGCAGACAGTACCTCAGCAACGCCTCGGAGGAGCGTGCAGCCTTGGGACAGTCTGTGCAAGGAGCTCACAGCTCCTGTGTCCCAAAAAAATATCTCTGTCCAGAGCAGGATTGTACCTTGTCCTGGCTGAGGGGAGAGTGCTCAGCAATGAAGAAACTGCATAAAATTAAAAATTCATTTGGACAGGCAATTCTTTATGAATCCATCACAAGACGTGTTTTGCATGGATATTCACTTTCCCTGGCATTGAAGAGCATTTGTGCCAATTAAGATGGGCGAGTAGAAACCTCGTTTTCCACACTCACATAACTTCCATCACAGCAGCTTTTAACTGGACGCTGTCCTGGCATTTCACATTCCAGCCTGACAACAGTCTGCAGGTTTTGACCAACATGCTCTATAAAAAAAGTCATTTACTGGAAAAGGACAGTAAACAGCTCATAAAAAGTGTTTCTCAGCATCAGCTCCAGGAAGGAATTCCTCCCAGAAGCCCATCTTGTGCTCTTTGTTAGAGCTGATAGGGACATGCGTGATGGAAGGGTATTCATAGCTGCAACGTGGCTTAAAAACAGAAGAAAATAATACTCTTGTGGAAAAAAAAAAGATTCTCTAGTGGGCTGGGCACAGGCAGAATTAGAAAACAGGCTGTGTTGTCCTCAAACAAGGGCACTCCACATCCTCCTGCTTCTGCAGCAGGCACTGAAGGTCTTTTAAGGATGGCAGGTCATACCAGTGAGGGGTCCTCAGCTCCCACGTGTGAAGGACACCTGAGATAACCAGGTCCTGGCCATGCTGATCTACACAGAAAAGGCAAACTAGTTCTCAGAAGGGCACTGTGGGCTCCTGCTCACTAAGCCAAGGATATTCCCCAAGTATCTGCCCCAGGGGTTTTATCACTCTGAGGTTTAAGGGCTTGGTCTCTGCACCTCTTTTGTGTCCCTACCCCAGCAACCACTCCAATGGAAGAGCCTAAAGTGGCATTTCTTTAGAGATTCAGCTTTTTTTGACACGGGGTGGATAGTCCCAGACATTTCCAAGGGCCACTCTTGCAGGAGAGGTGGCCATGTGCTCACCAGCATGCAGCCCAGCTGCCTGCTCCGGCACCAGAGCTGGCTTGGGAGGTGGTGTCTGCGGTTACGGCTCTCCCGACCTCAGCATCTCCCGCGCTCCAGATGGAGACAAAACACAGTGTTAGGAGCTACCAGCACCTAATGCCCCAGATGGAGTAAGAAGCTCCTCTGATGGACAGAATAGCACATAGCTGGCCCACAGAGATCTCATCTCATGTTTAAACTTTCAGTGTGAAGACTTTTGATCTCTTTCTACACTTTTTTTACTGGTGGGAGAGGTGGTGGTTGGAGGTCCTCTAGGCCTTAGTGATCATGAAATGGTAGAGTTCTCGATCTTTGGTGAGGTAAGGAAGGGGGTCAGCAACACCGCCACCATGGATTTCCGGAGGGCAGACTTTGACCTGCTCAGAACGCTGGTTGGGAGAGTCCCTTTGGAGGTAGTCCTGAAGGGCAAAGGGGTCCAAGAAGCCTGGGTATTTTTCAAGGAAGAAGTCTTAAAGGCACAGGAGCAGGCTGTCCCCATGTGCCGTAAGACAAATCGGCAGGGAAGACAACCGGCCTGGCTGGACAGAGGTCTACTACTGCGACTGAGGTAAAAAAGGAGAGCTTACCAGCTCTGGAAGAAGGGGCAGGCAACCCAAGAAGAGTACAGGGATCTTGTCAGGTCATGCAGAGAGGAAATTAGAAAGGCAAAAGCCCAGCTGGAA
>NW_009259323.1:714667-757309 GCF_000687185.1 Egretta garzetta
ACTGAAAGGGTTGTCAGGCTCTGGAATGGGCTGCCCAGAGAGGTGGTAGAGTCCTCATCCCTGGATGTATTTGAAAGAAGGATAGATGAGGTGCTTAGGGACATGGTTTAGTGGTGGGATGGCAGGGTTAGGTTAAAGTTTGGACTCGATGCTCTCAAAGGTCTTTTCCAACCAAAGTGATTCTATGATTCTATGACTTTTGTTGCTGTTTTAGCATTATCTGTCCTCACTTTTCATATTTTTGGTGTTTCTATTCAGACCAACTTCAACTGGTGTGAAAGCTGTGAATAAAAGGCACTTCTTCTAGAAGTAGGGTGAGCAACACTTGGCCTTAGGTTTGATTTTGCCCCAAATATTTTTACAATTCATTTAGTTTTGTGTTCACACATGTATCTCATCAGAAACTTGAGAATGAAGCACTGCCGAAGGCAGTAACACATAAAAACATTTTTCATCCACTAAATATCCCCTTCTGATCTGTGAAAAGAGGCTTTTCCAATCATTATATGCTTATGGTCCATCAAATTGGTACTGGAAGAAAATCTGAAGTAGCTTTCTCTGTCACACAGCTGCTAAGTAGCTAATACTTGTTTTATCTTTTGAAACACACTTTCTGCAGTGTGATGAATACAATATTGTCTGATGGGTTTGTCAGGTCAGCTAGCCATGTAGGCAGCTTGGAAAATCTGGCCTTGTTTACAGATGATTTTATAGGCCTGTGTTCACTGTGGGTTTCATTTTTTTTTTATTAATGCAATTATTTAAAGATTGTATTGAAAGAGCTGTTTTGCAAAGAGTTGGGAATCATGCAATGTGAAAGGTCCTGATGAGCTCCCCGGCGAGGTTGGCTCCTCACCGTCCCGCTGATCCGGACGTGCCCTGCCAACAGGGACATGATACCCAGCGCTGGCTGATGTATCCCCGCTCTCCTTCCCCGGGCTCACCGCTATACCTTCCTGATTTATTTTTTTACCACTAAGACCCCACGCTGAGGGTGGCTGCTGTGAGCCCAGAGGTCCTGCTCAGACTCACTGACTTGATGTAAAAAGGGATGCCGACTCCTTTGAGCTGAGGTGGTGTAGTGGGGTGACCCTGGCTGGACACCAGGCACCCCCCAAAGCCTCTCTGTCACTCCCCACCCCCAGCTGGACAGGGGAGAGAAAATATAACAAAAGGCTTGTGGGTCGAGATAAGGACAGGGAGAGATCACTTGGCAATTACTGTCACGGGCGACAGACTTCACTTGGGGAAATTAGTTTCATTTATTACCAATCGAATCAGAGTAGGGTAACGAAAAATAAAACCTGAACCTTCAAACACCTTCCCCCCACCCCTCCCTTCTTCCCAGGCTCAACTTCGCTCCCCATTTTCCCTACCTCCTCCCCACCAGCTGTGCAGGGGGACAGGAATGGGGGTTGGGGTCAGTTCATCCCACGCTGTCTCTGCTCCTTCCTCCTCCCTCCTCAGGGGGGGACCCCTCCCACTCCTCCCCTGCTCCAGCCTGGGGTCCCCCCCATGGCAGACAGTCCTCCATGAACTGCTCCAGCATGGGTCCTTCCCACGGGCTGTAGTTCTTCATGCACTGCTCCAGCGCAGGTCCATCCCTCCCACGGGGTGCAGTCCCTCAGGAGCAGACGGCTCCAGCGTGGGTCCCCACAGGGTCACCAGCCCGGCCAGCAAACCTGCTCCAGCCTGGGCTCCTCTCCCCATGGGGCCAAGGACCCTGCCAGGAGCCTGCTCCAGCCCAGGCTTCCCATGGGATCACAGCCTCCTTCAGGCACATACCCCTGCTCCGGCGTGGGGTCCTCCCCGGGCTGCAGGTGGGGATCTGCTCCGCCGTGGGCCTCCCTGGGCTGCAGGGGCACAGCCTGCCCCACCATGGGCTGCACCGGGGGCTGCAGGGAATCTCTGCCTGGAACCCTGACCTGGAGGTCTGCAGGGCTGATCCTCTCACACATTCTCACTCCTCCCTCTCCAGCTGCAGTTGCACGGTAACTTTTTCCCCCTTCTTAACTATGGTATCACAGAAGTTCTACCACCGTCACTGATGGGCTCGGCCAGGTCTGTAACGCAGCTGGCTGGTGCTGGCTCTGTCGGACATGGGGGAAGCTTTTGGCAGCTTCTCACAGAAGCCACCCCAGTAGGCTGCCAGGACCAAAACCTTGCCATGCAAACCCAATACAGGTGTAGAGTTGTGGTTCTCTTTCACAGCCCCATGGGTCCTGGTTCACCCTTCTGCACTGCCCTGCTATCGCCTCTGGGCTCCTGCTCAACCACAGCATCAGACCGACCCTTCTCATAAAGCTGGATGTGAGCTGTACAGCGGAGAGTAAACTTCCCCCAAAAGGTCAGCTCTGGTGAGTGACAGAAAGTGTGTGGAGCCAGGTCAAACTCAGCAAATTGCCCCTAAATCCTGGGGAACACAAATTCTGACAACAGATTTAAGTACAACATTTTAAAGCACCATCACTTAACACTTCATTTTGAATGTGAGGTTAAATGTTTAAAGGAAGCTGCAAGCGTTGAAAGTGTTCAAGTCAACATCAAATGAAGCATTTATTTTTGCTCCAGCTATGATCCTTTTCCTGTTCTGTTTCACCAGCCAGACCCTTATTTTCCCATCCTGTAACTGGGAAAAGGAATCTAACTTCCCCACTGGGGACCAGCCTCACAGACCTGGGAGCTGGAAGATGCACTGTGTGTAACACATACCAAATAAATCCTTGCCCTGCAATGCAAATAAGCCTGTAATGATTTTATATCCCCAGCTGGGATGAAGGTTTTTCTGTACACATCCATCTTTCCGGTGCATGCACAGCTCCTCAGGTTTAAATCTCAGCTTGAGACCCTGGCATCTTCTTCTCGTCATGATAATAATCTCTGAGTGAGCAAAACAGGATTCTCAAAGCTTCCCCTAACAAGTGCCACCCTAGCTGCTGAATCCTTCAGGCCTGTGAGTTGAATATTCTCCTTGGCACAGCCCAACTTTTTTGTTAAGGTTTGCAATTTTTTGCACAATTTTTAAAATTTTCAACTCTGCTCCACAGTGCCACCTCCTTGACTATACCTCTGTGTGTCTATCTGCTGCCTCTCAATCTTTATTCAGAGTATTTAGGTGCTTTGGGTTAAGGATGATCATGTCCAGTGACCGAGTGCCATCCAGCACAGTGGGGAACTGGTCCACACCCAGGATTTCTCAGAGCTGTGATTATGGATGCAGTAGTGATATCACCAAGGGATACAGGAGGGTAACAGGCTGGGAAAGGCCTTGGCAATGCATACCCGTGTTTTCTACAGACAAGCCCTTGGGTGACAGATATGCTGTGATCAAAACAACCTTTAACGGCAGCTTTACTTTCTGGGCACAGATTCGCTGGGGACTAACAGTCTGTCTGTCCCAAACTGTCCTTTGTGATTTGCCCCAGGCGTCGTGTGCAGCCCTGCCTTATTGGGGTGGCAGCTGCCTTCACCCCCTGAGGGATGACTCAGTTCCCAAGCAAGCCCTCCTCCCCAGCTGGGAACTGCCGTGAAGCCGTCCAGAGAAAAACTTTGATCTTTATCAGCATCAAAATAAAGACTTGTTGGAGGCCGCCCTTCCTCACGCTCCCAGCTGCTCCAGCCAAGAAGAGCCGCAGCCATCACTGGTAGCCCTGAACATGCCAAGGGAGCACTAACACATGGGGGGCGGGGGGGATTATGGAGACACAACTGCTAAAACAACAGCCTGTGCAGGTCAAGCCCTGGGCACAGGCAGCTGCCTGCAGTGTGGGCAGCCAGGGCAGCTTATGGAATCACCTGTTGCATGAGGCGCACCTCCTGTCAGCACTCTTGCACACCCACATGCATGCAAAACTGATTTTCAGCCTCATTACTGTTATTAAAAGCATAATTAATTCAGTGGCGCACAAGCGAGAGTGTAGCATTTCCTCACTTGCTGTATGAACATTCAGCTGGGGGCAGCCCACACTCCTGCTTGCACACAAGCGAGAGTGTAGTATTTCCTCACTTGCTGTATGAACAGCATCATTCAGCTGGGGGCAGCCCACACTCCTGCTTGCACCTGCAGCTGATGTCACTCCCCTTTTCCTTGTAAAATGCTCAATGGGGAAGAAAACAGGCAGAGGGGGATGTCACGTGTGGTTGGTCCATGGCCTGTTTTAGCAGGATGGTTGGGAGCAGAGGGCTGAAGTTGTCTCTAAGGGACCACAGATGCAGATCTATCCAACAGGATCCCAGCTGTCAACAGATCACCCCTGAGTTCTCCTTCACTGTTTCTCTGGCCTTGACCATGAAGTAGTTGATCGGAGCTGCTCCCTGCTTCCTCCGGCAGACTGCTGTGAGTTCACAAGCTGCTGGGCAAACACTCAGTGGCTGAATTTTATTGTCTGTGCTTTGTCTCTCCTAGCAGCATGGTTATCTGCAGCACATATAATACATCAGCTTTCCCTTAAAGCTGCCCATGTTTGTGCCTTTTTCAGTGAGGACTCACTCTGACATTTCTGTACCCTAAGCAGGCATTGGCAGGAGGATCAGGGATGTCAATATTCCATGCTGGGGGATCGGGAAGGAGAATGAAAAAAGCCACTGATGTGGACGTTGAAACTTGCACACATCAAACTGCTGGTACGTATAAAGTGGCTGTCCCCGATGAGTTGGAGACAGGCTTTAAGTGTGATAAATACCCATCCTAAAGTGAGCAGTGTCGGGAATCCATGTGAAATGAAGTGCAGAAAGCAAAGGAACCACAGACCAAGGAATCTTATCGTACCGCAATGCTCCTCCAAAATGCTTTACCAAGCTCAAAATCCTCTGAATTTTGTCTTGCAATGTAAGGATACTTTCAGCAGTGACAGTTGACCTGCAGCGTGGCAAGGGATGGCCACCCATGCAGCCTGGCACTGTTGGTGTGGCAAAGCAGCCACCCGCCACACGTCGGATTGCTAGTGGAGGTTGCTCTGACAGAGCACATGAATAGACTTTATAAAACTCACAATGAAAGGGGACTGTGTCCCTGTCTGCCACTGGAGTACTCCCAAGAAAGGTATGAAGGGTAATGCAGGTCTGTGGCCTTGGCTCTGCCCAAAGCGAGATGTGCAAGAGGAGCTGCTGAGATCAGATTGGCTCTTTCACAATTAAAAAAATTCACCAAGGGAAACTGTAAGCATCCTTCCTTTCTCATAAGAGAAACCTTGGTGCTGGCACTCAGGGGCACAGCAGGTTTCTGCAGCTCCATGACGCTTGCTCGCAAGGCTCAGCGTGGCTGCCTCCATCGTTGCAGTGCTGAATGTGCCTTTCTCAGCTGACAGAGAAGAAAATGTGCTGGAAAGCAGAGATGAAGGCTTCAAAATTGAAGAGCCCAAGGCAAATGAGAACACCGGGGGGAGAAACACAGAATGTACTACGAGGTGCACCTACTCCTGCACTGGTGTTACAGCTGCCCTCGAGCAGGCACAGGAGCAGGAGCATTTGTCAGCTCAGAAGTGAAAACAAACCAAAAAGAGAATAAGGTGGATTAGCAAGATGGGGAGGAGAAAAATATTTAATCTTGAGCTATCAAAAGCACTTAGTTCAACCTGAACATGGCTGTGTTTCCTAACCCTATATTTAACTCCTCTTGTAATGGAAAACATGCATGTTAAAAACTTCCATTGGCAATTCAAATAGTTACAGAGGTCCTAAGGTGAAACACAGGGGGAAACAGAAGATGTTGAAACAAACATGTCTTTCAGCTCTATCTGTTGTCAAAATCATGAGTGATTTCAGTTCTCCCCAAATGCCTTTGTGCATGCATTTGGTGAAGGGGAGATGTGCGAACTACTCATGGGCAACAGCTTGGGGACTGTCCAGCAGAAGAGAAAATCATTAAAGAGTTTAAGAAGAAGGAGGCAGCTCAAGCCTGTACCTGTGCCCTGGAGCACACGTAATGAAACAGGTTCCTGACTGCACTGAACTGATTGCACGTTTGTTATGGACATACAATCACCCAGCTGCAAATAGCAGTGGGTGCCACAGTCCACCAGCCCTTGAGACTGGCATCTGGCTTATACCTGATAAGCCCCCTCTGGCTTAGTTTTTGGAGTATCCAGGACTGAAGTAGTGACAAGAAAATGGAGCCTCTCTGCCATGGAGCAAGGCAGGCTCAGCAGCTCAGAGGCTGTTGGTACCAGGGGGAGCCGAGGGTGCTGCCAAGCAGGGGGGGCTGGGCTTTTTGGCTTCTATGTTTTTTAGGATAGTGCCAGACACACCTTTTGGAGTCAAATCTTCTGAGCGTTTATGTAGGACTTGTCCCTTAGCCCTAGCAAAGTCAGGGGTGGCTCAGCTCTCATTGAGGGCGGAAGGGTGGGATGTATGGCACCTTTTCTTCCCATCCCCCTGCCAGGACACCTCCCGGCCTGCAGACTTTGTAGCGGTGTTTTGCAGGTTCCCTGTGTGGGACCATCTGGACGTCAGTGTACAGTACTTTGCCCCCTGTTCTGAAATGGGATGTAACTTTTCCAACAGCTAAAGCATGAAGCAAACAACTGATTTAAGGGGGATCTTTGGTTATGAAAAGTTTTGGAGAGCAGCTCTTCAAGTCACGAGTTGATTCTGATCTTTTTCTCTTCCCCTCCCCAGAGGCATCGCTCCTGCCAGCCGTGCATCCCAAGGACACTGGTGCCCAGTGGGGAGCACTCAGGAAAGATCCTGCCCCACCCTGCGATGGCCACAGTGACGGTGGCTCGTTTTTTGGACTTAGCATCCACCCCTGCAGCAAAGCTTCAAATGCATTAGAAAGGTGGTGTTGGCGTTAGCAAAAAGCGTGTCCCTCAGCTAGTGTGACAGTCTCAAGTTTGGACTTTACTTTGGACTGTATTCACTGCAGAGCAGAGGAAGCCAAGCCCTCAAAAAAAACTTTGTAATGACTTTTTATATCAGAGGCATTTTGTTCCTGATAAGATTTTAAGTTATCGTATGCTAACTGCCAAAAGTTCTTTGAAACATTATCTTTCAGCTTCAGCAATACCATTCAGTAGGAGGACAAACTCCTGCCTGTGGTTCCGAAATGGCAGAGAGGAGAAATCACCCGCAGCAGCGCCTGTCTCTTCCCTCAGCTGACACAGCGATCCTGGGAGCACAACCCATGAGCTCCCACACTCCCGTACTGCTGCTGGAAAACTGGCACCCGAAATCCTTTACATGCACAAACCTGGGACCCACCCCCTGCAGGGGGCAGCCACCCAGTTTCCCCTGTGCAGTCTGAGCAGCTTTTCCTGCCTTGTCCCCTCACTAGCTCTACAGAAGGCACTATGCAGTGACCATGGCTCCTACCGTAAATAAGGTGTCTGATCCCCCAAATAACATGCAGGTATCAGCTAAATAAGGATGCACCCTCTGCTGTTTAAGGTGGATCTTCCTGATATTGTAGGTTGGTTTTGGGGCCAGAAATACAGGTGAGCAATGCCCTGCCTAGCACCCAGCACCAAAGCAGGTGAGCTCCTTGCAGGCTTTACCTTACACTCCTGATGCTGCCAGACGGTAGGTGAAGGCACTGAGTTCAAGTGGTTTGTAAGCTGATGCTGTGATGCTGTTTGGACACGGGCGACAGTGCCAAGAACCTGCACGGTCGGTACTCAGGGTATGGCCAGCAGCCAGCATCATCCCTGCAGCACAGCAGGGGCCACCCTGGGCTGGGGCAGGAGAGATGGTGAGCGCTTCCTTCTCCTTTCTAACCCCGCAATGGTCTCCCACAGCGCTGCAGAGAAAGCTGGTGGTCAAGCAGCACTGCTTGGCCTGATGCTCTGCAGAAATGACACAGGACTTCCAGGCTGCTGAGGCTGAAGGTGTCACAGCAGTCGTGATGCTCTCTCCCTTTTTCTTTCTTTTGTTTACATTGTACTTACCATTTCCATTTAAATAACAAACCCCATGTTACCCAGCAGAGCCAGAAAAATCGAACACGTGTGTCTCAGAAGTGACGGCCTGATTCCTCCATAGGATTTTGGATGTCAATGGCAGTAAATCAGTGGCGTTTTCCTAAAATGAGCGGCCAGAATGAGGACCAGGCCTGTTTCAGCTGCATCTGTGATTCCTTTGTTATGATTCACCTTCCACAAATATCCAAATAAACAAGTTTGCTGGCAGGAATATTCTGGCGAGAGGCAAAAAGCTGCAAAAAAAGTCACTGAACTCTCACTTTGAATGGAGAAATCTCCTCCTGACAGCTTGAACATTGAAGATGCCCTGGTTTGTGTCCTGCAACTCTGTGCCGAAGGCTGGTACCCTCCCCGTGTGCTTGGCATGGTGCACAGTCACACCAGGAATATTCACAGTGCTCTTTTGGCACGTCTCAAGGAAATGCATATTTTTCCGTTGCGCTGTCTTTTTGAATCCTTACATAGAAAAGTATAATCAAATGCTGTTCCAGTGTTCTCCTTGTTTTTGCTAATCCTGGTATCTGGAAGCAGATGGTGTTCTTACCAGGACTTCACCACTGCAACAAGGATTTCTCCCTTATCAGAGACTTCCACAGCCTCTTTTATTTCTTGATAGATTCTATGTTCCTAGAAAAGATAGCTAATTTCCCAACTATCATGTCCAATGTATCAGCAGATCTAATGATTTCAGTAGATCAATGGATATCTAGTATTGCTTTTACTTACATGGAGAAAATCCTTAGAAATTTTGTGCATATTATAGAAATCATATTTATTATTTTTCTGCATGTTGAATATGTCTCTGCCTGCCGTCACGTTTTTAAGAATTAAATAATGATTGCCTGAACTGGCAAAGAGCCATTTTTGGAAGAGAGAGAAGTAAATCACAAAAAAGTTCACTAATATATATGGTTATAGTATATATTATAATTAATATATATAAAATATATTTTCCCCTCTCTCTTCCAAGAAAGAAAGAAATTAAGTAAACCCTTCACTTAGCTCATCTCTGTAACTGGCCACACACAGTTTTTGGCTTTGGTGTCAGCATCATCATCACGTCCCTCCCCTGGATTTCTGCATGTGCAGCAGTGCCAGGCTTACAGTGTGACAGTAATGAAGCGTAATGTGGCCTCTTTACCCAGAGTGAAGCCACCATGGTGGTATCCACAAAAATTTAGTACAGTTGCATGAGACAGCAGCTTGCAAAATATTTGAGATGATGAAATATATCCAGAAGATGACTGCTTTGGACAGGCTGACAAATGAGCCTGTTATCCTCTGTCCTTCAGCAGATCTTGTGCCATATATTAGCTCCTGTCAGAAATGGCTCAGGGCTGATCCCCTGGCTGCAATGCTCTCATTTTTTTGGGTTATGCATATGGGTCATGCAGAAGTCCAAGGCCTGGAGCACGCACGGCCTCAGGCATGCAGCTCACTGCACCACAGCAGCGTGCTGGCTCTGCAGCCACCTACAGCCATTGCACAGGGAAGAGGGTCCGTGGGGGGGTGAAAAGACGGCAGAGAGAGAACTCTCTCCCAAATTCAGAGTACTAGATTGTCTCTTTTTTCTCCCTGTTAAGGAAGAATTCACTGAGCATTTCTGGGCTTGGGCTGTTCTTATGTTTGCAACATGGCTAAGTTGCTACTTAATAGGTATTCCAGAAAAAGAAAAGAAACTACGGGCCAAGGTATTTTTGAATGTACTTAGCTGTCTAAATCCTTTCATTAAGCTAAGCTCAAAACTAAAACTATTCCTTCCTATTTTCTCCAGACAGTGCACACTTTCAGGATACAGAAATAGCCCAGCATCCCTTTTCAATAGTTTATGAGTTGTCAATTGATGCTCACTGTGTTCTGTGTTTAGAAATCATCCAGAGCAGCAGGATGTATGTACCAGGCCCAAGAAGTCTGTTTATATTTCATACACATAGTTATTTAGACCAGCTGTGCTTGCGAGATTTCTTCGTATTACTGCTATTGTGCAAAGAGACACTGAAATACTTACTGTATTTCAGAAGGCTGCTAAATGGCAATGTTTGAAGTCTTGACTGCGGAGCAAAGCCTCTCTAGTTTGGATTTCTGGGGCTTTTCCTGGAGCTGTGTGGATATTTCGGGAAGTCATTCAAAGGAGCACTTTTTGGGGAGGGAGATGTTTCACAGGAGGATCTTTTCCTCCCAAACCAGTCCAGGTCTTGAGTACCTCTGAAGAAAGAGCAGCGTGTTGAGTTGAGTGCTATCTTTGTACTATTTCATAAGGCACATGCCCCGAGGACTGCCGTGAGAAGCCGATGCATTCAGGGAAGGGGCTCGCAGGAGCACACATGCGTGCCTGGTCCCACCCAGCAGGGAAACCCGGCGTGCATCCCTGGTGACAAATGGTACAAGGAGATAACGTGCAGAAATAACGACAACGAAAGAAGCCGGGGAAGGGGCAGGAGCAGATAAACACGCGGAGACATTGAACAACACCATCCTTTCTCTAACAGAAGAGAAGTTTGCATGGGAATGTGTTATTCCCTGCTGTTCAACTCCCTCTATTTTATACGACGTCAGCTTTGCGCCTGCAAAAGGGCAGAAATATGCGATGAAAATATTACAATAGCCATCATGGATTAAGGCAGAAATAACTACTATTTGGTTGTGGAGCTGCTCTTGAGGCATGCAGCTCCACGCAGCCCAGGCTCTGGAGCTCGGCCGTGCTGCTGGCTGTCCTGAAGGGCAAATCCTGCTCCAGCTGCAGCTCCCCGGCCACTGCTGCTGTGAAGAGCAAAAGAATTTGTCTCTTCCAAAGCTCTTGAAACCAGAAGCTCATCTTCTACGGTGTTTCAAAATATTCCAGGAAACTTATTTTTTCATATGTAATGATTTTTTGCTTTTTTTAAAAACAATGATTGAAGTGGTCAGCATTTTTCAAAAATCAGAAGTGTAATTGCAAAGGATGCTAAAAATGCCCGTCTATTTTCTCTAAATCTTCTGGTTTGCTCCAACAGGACCATGTTCATTTGGCCAGGCATCAAAAGTTTTTGATAAAAATCCAGAAATTTCCTAATCCAGCAAATCTTGTGAATTTTGTCTGTTTAAGCAGCAAATAATTTTTTTTTCTTGTTCTTTGATGGGTAAGCGACAGATGAGCTGAGAGGCTTATCATGCCCCTGTATCCTGTCTGCTACAGGCAGCAAGCTACAGATGACCTGCTGAAGGGGGAGCAGAGGGGTGCAGGCACATGTGCAAGGGAGCCAGAACTGCCCTGTCAGTGCTGTCACTACCTGGGCTGTTGCCTAAGAGCAGCTCTGCCTGCTGCATTCCTAAGACACCTAAAGAGAAGAGGAAGGGGGCATTTCCATGCAGGTATGGCCAGGCGTCTCCCTAGATTGCTCCCTCAGCACGTACAAGATGTGGCAATGTCTGGGTGTAGCTCGGTGCAGAAAGCAGCTGTCTGGACCGGAGGAAAGATGTTCCCCGGGGCATTGCCTTTCACATCCAGCACTCTGCAGCAGCCAGCGCTGTTGCAAATAATAACCTCTAGGCAGGCAGGAACTTTCCAAGTGAGGCAGAGATTGCCTGGAAATGCCCATCGGGTGCAATAGGAAGGATGTGGTGACAGCCCCCAGCCTGAGGATTGCAGGCTCAGGGTCCAGGTGCGGAGCCATGCTTCGGGATGGAGTCATCACAGCCCTCCTGGGACTCGCTTTGAAAAACCTTTTAAACCCTAAAAGCAAACAGGATCCTTACTTTCATGCCTCTGTGAAAAGATGGCAGGAGGTGAGCTCTGCTTCCTTGCCAAATATGTATATTTAGGAGACCAAACCCCGTCCAGTCTGGGGTGGGAGCACAAGCCAAGCTGTTCATGAAGCGATGTCCTGTGTCATTTGTGACACATTATGATTATGAGTTACTAAACTAAGCTCAACGGAGTAACTAAACTAGGATCGACTGAGTAACGGTTACCCACACGCTTTTCATTCCCCCATTCCCTGAACAGCCGTTCCCCTTCGCGCTGCAGATCTACCCTCCCCACCCCAGAGGCGTTTGAGATGGGGAAGAAGAGACCAACCCTGTCCCAGTCCCACTGTGTATCTTTGCGCACACCATCACTGCTGCTCCCCCCTTCCCTTCAGGGCAGATCTGCTGATGTAAGAGCTGCCTGCAGGCAGGGCGGCAGGGCGGGCAGGGCAGGCAGGGCGGGCAGGGCAGGCAGGGCAGGCAGCACAGGCAGGGTGGGCAGCGCAGGCAGGGCAGGCAGCTCAGGCAGCGTGCAGCAGCTGAGGTCACGCCAGCAGCACAGCACTGCTGCTTCTGCGGCTCCTCAGCGGCCTTCGTGGGCTGACCTACCCCGTGCTGTGTGCCGTCTCATGGCTTTTTTTCCCCCTTCTTTCTCCTCTTGCATTGCAGTACAGAAAAATCTGCAAATTAGTGTTTCCCCAGCAGAGTTGTTTCCCTTTCTGAACACTTTTTGGGCAGGAGTAGATGGGGCGCATGTGAGGAGACAGCGAGACAGGCTGATGTTATGGAAAGGCAGTGCTCTAACCCAGGAGGGGCAAAGGAAAACTTCTTTTGTTGTTTTTGGATTAGTTCACCCGGAGTTTCTCTTTGTTTTTCTGCCAGGGCTGCTCTTAAATGTCTGACTATACACTTTTCAGTGCTTATTGAAAGATCATTGCTTCCCACAGCTCGACATTTTTTCCACCCAGCCCGTAAGCACTCAAGTGCTGTGCAGCTCCCACAACCCATGCTCTGCCTCCCTTGCAGCCCCTGTGTTATATTAGCATATAATCCTTTTCAAATTTGATCAGCTACAAAGCTGGGAAAGTTCAGAGGAGAAATCAGAAAAAGCGTGAGGTGCTAACGGTCCTGAACACGACTGGGCTGGGTGTGAGGGAGCTGCTTCCAGCTGGGAAATTGCCGTGGGGTTAATTGAAGGAAATAGCAGAGCAGAGGTGGTGTCGGGAGCAGAGGAACACCGTGTACTTGTCCTGCAGCAGTCCTGGTGTGTGGCTGTGGCGGGTTTACCCGTGGGACATCAGCTCCGCAGCCCACGGCCACTGCAGTGAGCTGGTGCCGTCCTGCTCCCCCCGCCGACACGCAGCTGGGGGGAAGCGCTGCATGTCGGGGTGCTGGATGTCAGGGTGCTGGGTGTCAGGGTGCTGCACTGTCTCTGCCGATTCCTGGTGCAAATCAGCCTCTTTGCAGCCGCCTTGTCCTCAGGCTTAGGTTAGGCAAGCGGCTCAGGCTGGAAGCTTCTCCTGCACTGTGAGTTTGGGGCAGTAAGTTTTGATGCCCTGGGCAGAGCCTGCTTCACTGGGCTGTCACAAAGGCAAATAGGGACATGATATTTTGCAGACCTGGAGGGAATATGCTGTCCTGCGATAGCTTTCTTCCGTAGGCAGTATAATAGGTGCTGAATGCTCTTTTCTTTGCTGTCACCCTCACAGGTCCCTTAATTTTAATGGTGACAGAGAAAGCAGAGGCCAAGCAATGAGCATGCCAGGTCCATAAATCCTGACTGAGAACAAGTGCACCATAACAAGGTTTGAAATCTTACCCCAGCACATCACCTTGACCCCCGTCTGTCTGCAAGGAGCACCAACAGAGCGGAAAGGCAGCTGGGGAAATGGGATGCTATGGGTGGGGGGATCTGAGCAACCCAGTTCCCCAGGCTGGGTACCATACCCTGTGCAGCAATAGAATCATAGAATCACAGAATCATAGAATGTTTGGGGCTGGAAGGGACCCCTAGAGATCATCTAGTCCAACCCCCCTGCAGTGAGCAGGGATACCTTTAACCAGATCAGGTTGCTCACAGCCCCGTCCAACCTGGCCTTGAATGTTTCCAGGGATGGGGCCTCCACTGCCTCTCTGGGCAACCTGTTCCAGTGTTTCACCACCTTCATTGTAAAGAATTTCTTCCTTATATCTAGTCTAAACCTACCCTGTTTTGGTCTAAAACCATTACCCCTTGTCCTGACACAGCTGGCCCTACTAAAAAGATTTTCCCCATCTTTCCTATAGGCCCCCCAATCAGGTCTCCCTGCAGCCTTCTCTTCTCCAGGCTGAACAACCCCAACTCTCTCAGCCTGTCCTACGAGAGGTGCTCCAGCCCTCAGATCGTTTTTGTAGCCCTCCTCTGGACCCGCTCCAACAATTCCATGTCCTTCTTGTGCTGAGGGCAAGGTCAGGGATGGCCCCAAATGGGGCTGGTGAGACACTGACTCTTACAAGGCAGGAGCCAGGGTCTGCTGCCCAGCTCCTGGAGGCAGTTAAGTTGTCAGCCTCGTGTACCACGCAAGGCTGATGTCCCTTTCCTTGCCTCTGACTGCAATTCTGTTTCAAAAATGGTTTGTTATTTCTGGCTGTCACACCAGCAACCGTGTTCAGTCACCAAATGAACTGGGCTCTTTTTGTTGCTCTTAAGTGCTTTCAACCCTTGTGCCCTTCAAGGAAAAAGACTGGATCCCATAAGAAAAGAAAGACATACGGTAAATTCGGAAGCATTTTAGGCATCCTGGCAGTGCACTGAGATGTTTAAGATGCATTTGAGGAAATCTGCCCGCTGTTGAACTGTTTCACTGCACTCTGTTTAATGTAATTTCTGTCTTCTTCCCTTGAATAACATAATAACCACCATTAGTCTTGGTCTCTGGTGTGTGAATAGCAAACAGCAGCAATGGTCGGAGGCCAGGTCTGGTGAGGAGGCATGGTGCTTCCACTCTCATCTCCGCAGGAGAGGAAGTCAGCAAACCCTGCCAGTCCTCATAAAATAAAGAATTTAATGCACCCCACTGTGCACACAGTGCATTACTCATTGGACAGACATATATGCATCCTCTGCCCAAAACAGTCAGCAGCCAGTATTACCACCCAGCTGAGAATGCATGTGCTGAAACGCACCATCAGCCATGAGAGGGGCTGCAGCATTCCAGAACGGGGCAGCAAGAAACACAGCAAAGGACTTTCTGCCCTGGGGAAGGAGAGCAGAATTGCTCCAGCAGTTGCCAGGTATCAGGATGAGAATGGGAGGAGAAGAGGTCTTTTCCCAAGTGGGATTTTATTCCAGTGGTCCCTGGAGCAAGGATCATCTAGGAAAAATTAAGATATCCATATCATAGAACCATGGAATCATTAAGGTTGGAAAACACCTCCAAGATCATTGAGTCCAACTGTCAACCCAACACCACCATGCCTACTAACCATGTCCCAAAGTGCCATGTCTACATGTTTTTGAACACCTCCAGGGATGGTGACTACTACCTCTCTGGACAGCCTGTTCCAATGTTTGACCACTCTTTCAGTAAAGAAATTTTTCCTAATATCCAGTTGAAACCTCCCCTGATGCAACTTGAGGCCATTTCCTCTCGTCCTATCACTTGTTGCCTGGGAGCAGAGACCGACCCCCACCTCACTCCCTGCTCCTGTCAGGCAGTTGTAGAGGGCGATAAGGTCTCCCTTCAGCCTCCTCTTCTCCAGGTTTAACATCCCCAGGTCCCTCAGCCACTCCTCATAAGACTGGTGCTCCAGACCCCTCACCAGCTTTGTTGCCCTTCTCTGGACATGCTCTAGCTCCTCAAAATCCTTTTTGCAGTGAGGGGCCCAAAACTGAACACAGGATTTGAAGGGAAGCCTCAGCAGTGCCAAGTACAGGGGCCCGATCCCTGCCCTCCTCCTGCTGGCCACACTATTCCTGATACAAGCCAGGATGCCATTGGCCTTCTTGGCCACCTGGGCACACTGCTGGCTCATATTCAGTCAGCTGTCAACCAGCACCCCCAGGTCCTTTTCTTCTGGGCAGCTTTCCAGCCACTCCTCCCCTCTCCTGTAGCGTTGCATAGGGTTGTTGTGACCCAAAGCCAGGCTGGCTGGGAAAAGATATCAAATAGAACTGGGCCCAGAACTGAGCCCTGGGGACACCACTTGTGACCGCCTGCCAACTGGATTTAACTCTGTTCACCACAACTCTCTGGGCTCGGCCATCCAGCCAGCTTTTTACCCAGCAAAGAGTACGCCCATCTAAGCCACGAGCTGCCAGCTTCTCTAGGAAAATGCTGTGGGAGACAGTGCCAAAGGCTTTACTAAAGTCCAGGTATACAACATCCACAGCCTTTCCTTCATCCACTGGGCAGGTCACCTGGTCATAGAAGAAGATCAGGTTGGTCAGGCAGGACCTGCCTGTCGTGAACCCATGCTGGCTGGGCCTGATCCCCTGGTTGTCCTGCATATGCCTGGTGAGCACACTCAGGATGAACCACTCCATGACCTTCCCTGGTGCCGAGGGCAGGCTGACAAGCCTGTAGTTCCCCGGGTCCTCCTTCCGGCCCTTCTTGTAGATGGGCATCACATTGGCAAACCTGCAGTCATCTGGGACCTCCCCTGTTAGCCAGGACTGCTGATAAATGATAGAGAGTGGCTTGGCAAGCTCCTCCACCAGCTCCCTCAGTACTCTCAGGTGGATCCCATCTGGCCCCGTAGACTTGTGAGTGTCCAGGTGGGGCGGCAGGTTGTAAACTGCTTCCTCCTGGATTATGGGGGGTTTATTCTGCTCTCCATCCCTGTCTTCCAGCTCAGGGGGCTGAATACCCTGGGGATAACTGGTCAGGCTATTAAAGACTGAGGCAAAGAAGGCGTTAAGTACCTCAGCCTTTTCCTCATCCTTGGTGGCAATGTTCCCCCTCCCATCCAATAAAGGATGGGGATTCTCCTTGGCTCTCTTTTTGTTGTTAATGTATTGGTATCTGGTATATGTATATGGTTACGTGGCCCACGGAGTATATAGGTAACAGTGAACTGCAGTGGTGGGTTACAGGAGGAGATTGGAGCACAAGGGGAGAGTATTAAAGCAAGCACCCAGGGCTGTGGCAGAGCAGCCAGCAGAAGAAAGAGGCATTAATGTACTTTTTTTCCACTATGTTGCAAAGCAGGGTTTGAAAACAGTCATGGAGGAATTTAAAATGTTCTAATAACAACCTCTCATCTTACCAAGGGGATTTCCCCAGTGGATCTCAAACACTTTACAAATGAGGTTAATACCCCTTGTGCCCAAAGACCAGATAAGAAGACTGAGGTTCAGCTAGGGAAAACCACCTTGCCATCAGCTACGGAGAGAGCTCTGCCTGAGCTCCTGTCCCATGCCAGGGGCTGCCCCATATCACACTCCCCATTGCAGAGGTCTGTGTAGCAAAATCCTCATTCTCAACGCATATGGTCTCAAGTGTGATGAAAATAGCAGCATTCCTCAGTTACATAGCTCTAATATTCCCTGCAGCCCGGCTGCCACCGTCCTCAGCACTGTGAGCCATGACCGCGGAAACATGCTGTCACGAGGAAGGTGACAGCACAGCACATTGAATACCCAAGGATTATTCTTTGCATATTTTGAGACTGAGATGTAGCATGCACATAAATGTTCCTTCTGACTTATTTGAAATGTCCTCTGAATTAGCTGATTATTCTAAACATTACAGCTCAAGTGAAAGTTGAAAAGAAGGGAAAGAAAAGCCTGGAAGCTTTTCTGTAAAACTGTCAGCTTTCCCCATCGCTTTCTTTGGAGGCCAGGCATGCTGTCCTGAAGATGCCCAGCCGGTTTTGCTAATATTCGTTTCCAAGTGGAGGCAGTACCTTGCCCAGCACTGGGTCAAAAAGGCGCAGCATCCCTGATGTTAACGACAGCCTTGGCTGATTCAGCTGGTGGGCAGCATGCTGTGTCCAGCTGATAATGTCACGCAGGGTGGTAAGAAACCTGTTGTGATAATTCCATCCCCTTAATCACCAGCTGCTCCTAAATTTCTCTGGAGCGTGTTTGAAATCAGTTAGTGTTTGCATAATCCTGCTGCTGGGCTGAAACTTGACAGCTGCAGAGAGGGCAGGACTCACCAGTTGCTGGTGCACACAACCGTCATGTTCTCCAGTCACCCTTGGCCTCAGCAGCTTTGGGGGGAGATGCTGCTCAGCCCCTTACGTGGTGTGAGCCAGCCCCACCAAGCCTCTGGGCACCCTCTGAATGGAAGTGTGCAGGAACAGGAATGATGTATTTGTGCATGCTCCAGAATCTCAAGGAAGGAATGATACGACACCATGCCCTCTCTTTTATTTCTGGACTTTCCTACCAGAGTGCAAAGCTCTTAGGCTTTCAAAGGGTCTAAACTTTCTTGGGTATTAATGCAGGGGAGAGAGGGAAGGCAGCAAAGTGCCTTACTTCTTGCTTTTTTCATCTTGGCTTGACAACACATTGCTGCCGCTAGCACATCTCCTTTCCCATTCTCTTTTATTAGCAAATGCACTTTGACTGGTTGAATTATTCATTGCAAACAATTTACCAGGCCACATAAGGCCAGCTTTTCTTTGCCTGTGAGTTATTCACAAATGAACATGTACTTTTTTATTGATGCATTTGTTGTTGGTAACTGTTCAGTAAAAAGCCTGTGCATGCTTGCGATGGCGAGTTGTTTGCGAGCTGCTGTTTGCTCGGACCGGCCTGTCTCCGGGTAAGCTTTCTGGGAGAGAAGGGAGCAGCCAGGCATGGAGTGAACATGGAGCAGTCTGACCTCATTTATACTGGAAGACATCTAATAACCATCGTCCCTTCTGTCTCACAACTGCCCTGATTTGTCAGAGCAGCAGCCACCGTGAACATTAACGCTAGCAAAGCCCTGCGTGCATGAGTGTTTGCACAAACAGGACAAGACAAGATGACGCACTTAGTTGAACATATCATCTCAAGTGAACATTTTGCAGCATTAGGTCAGGCCAATTGCTCACACACCATCAATTTATGCTGTAGGAGAGATTTGAGTCTAACAAAAATCCCAAAATTCCTAGACTCATTGTGCAATATTCATAGTAGTTCTGTGTAGCCAGAATGAAGACCTACCACAAGCTTAGGCAGTCTGAATCTGTTACCAAATCGACTGGATTTTCTACAAATGTCACACTTTCCTAGAAACTCACCCATCTACTATGATGTTTTTTATTTTTAAGATGAGATTCAGTGCTGGCTGTGCAAAATTTAGCCATGTCATTGGGTCTGGAGGCTCTTTGCAATATAAAAGTACAAGTATTCGTCTGCTGTGAAAGAGAAATACTTTACTTGAGGCAATGAAGCAGCACCAGTTTACACCAGGAAAACATTTCCAGTATATGCCACAACATCACTCAGCTATTTCTTTTATGGAGATGTGTTATGCTGATGGAAAAAAAGATGCATTGTGAGAAGCGCTCTTTGCAATACAAACTTTCTGTCTTGGTTTAGTTCAAAGTAATGGAAGTGTTGCAGTTTTTCCTGTTCTTAATGCATTTTTGTAACCACACGATTTGTTACCTTGCTTTGTTACCTGAATTTAACATGTTTGCACACTTTTCTCCTTACATAGAAAAAAAGTTTAGGGCAGAGAGAGAAGGAGCTACAAGGGATTGCTCACCAGTGCCTGCATGCACTACGGACAGGCTGCTACCTTCCTAATTCTCCTATGCTGCTGTAAATCCTGCTGGACATTACATTTTATTCACAAATTCAGGGTCAGGCTTGAGCACTAAGCTTTCATGGACATTTCTCATCTTGACATCTGCAAGTGTGGAAAAAAATCATTGCTGTGCAACTCCATTCTGCAGCAAGATAAATGTGAACTTTGAATTTACAGTCGCTCACAGCTCTGCCCACAGCTCCCAGGTTCCTGCCTCCACACTGACTTCGTCTGAAGAAAAATCTCCTCATTTACTCCATGAACAAGCCTGACAAGGGTTGAAATCGGGCTGC
Source organism: Egretta garzetta (assembly GCF_000687185.1). Lineage (NCBI taxonomy): Eukaryota > Metazoa > Chordata > Aves > Pelecaniformes > Ardeidae > Egretta > Egretta garzetta. The sequence continues at coordinate 734,327 of NW_009259323.1, forward strand.
TGAATGCCTGAAGTTCCATCTCCATGACCTCAAGAGTGCAAAGGAAGAAATGTTATCATACTGGAATTTATCCTAAAAACAAGCTGAATTGTCATAGAAAATGGAGAATTACTGCAGAAAAACTATAGGGAAGGTACCATAGTACCACTGCAAGTAGTTTGGATTTTTGCTAAAAAGTAAAATGAAATGAGATTTAAAAGTGATGAAGATCAGTATTAGCTAATCCTGCAGATTCCAGTATAGTCATCTTCTCTCTAATGAGCTGAAAACCTTTAAAATATGCTGCCAAGTAGCTAATGGGTTTTTTGTCTCAGTGAAGCCCTTTTCCTAAAAACTTATCGATCTCTCGACTAGTTTCACTTTCTCTCAAGAACACGGACTGTTGGAAATGACCAGAACTGTCTCCTCTCTGGTTTACCCTATCTGCCTGCACTAGGCAGCAAGGCAAAAAAGCAATACAAGGAGACTAACAAAGTACTTAATCATCATTTCTAATTCCTGAAATCCAGGAATGAAATATCAGAGGGCACTGAGTCATTGGGCCCATTCAGCTTGGGGCAGTCACTCCCTGCCCATTGCCATCAGTCCCAGGGGGCTGAGTCTGGAGCAGCTGAGCTTACCCCATCACAGATGCTTCGTGGCCACTTGACCAGCTCCATCACATGTGTAATTGAGAGCAGGTTATCAGTAAAGCAGGCAAACGACAGAGGAGCTGACAAATGGTGCTCAAGGTGAGTGGTTTGTTAGACCTGGGCAAATTTCATTGTTCCGAAATATTTCCTTGGGTAATGGGACAAAAACAAAGTCAAAACATTGACTGCTGGTGGCTTGCTCTGGTTTGAGGCCACGGTGCTTTCCAGCCACCCTCGCAAGATGTGGTGGCTGCTGTCTAGACTGCTGCAAACCCAGACCTTGTGCTGGCGCAGTTTGAAACCTCATTGTCAGCCTCAGGTCCTGCTTTAAAATGCTTTTCCCCTTTTTCAGTAAAAACTCCTTAGAAAACCAAATGGCTCCCTGCTAGGCATACAAGTGACTCAGATCATGCTCAGGCAGCTTTTCTCACACAGATGAATTCGTAGTAACTTGAACTTGAGATCCGTGGAGGGTCGTCACTTGTGTATATGAAGCAGAAGTTTGCTCTACAAAGCTGAGGGAGTGGAAGGGGGAGAAATAGGCAAAAAAAATCCAGCACCCCCCATTCTGATGTAGATATATTCCAGGATGCTCAATGCTTGGAGGGGGCTCAAGGGAGAGCCACAAAAATTGCTTGCAATGAAGAAACATACCTTCAGCATGAGAGCATGGGGCTGAGCAGTCTGTTTATCTGGAAGAAGAAAGAAGGGTGGCTCCATCACAGCTGCCTACATGAAGATGCATTTTCAAGAACAAGCACTTTTAAAATTGACCTAAAAAGGGAAAATTGAAATTAAGATGCAAATAGCTAATGAAGCTAGGTAATCATTAAGACAATTCAGAAAGAAGGTCAATTTTTCCATCACATTAATAGCAAAATAAGTGGCTGTTGGCCTTTTACAAAATATTCTGCAGCACAGTCAGCAGTAACAGGTTGGATGCAGGAGGTGCTCAGTGCGGATGTACAGCCCACATTAATGTCTTCCAAGGGATGTCATCCTGCATCCTTTCCTCTGCTTGGAATACATCCATGTGTGCCATTCCTAGGTATGAGTGATGCCATTTGTTTGGCTGAGGAAATTCTCGTCCACTCAGCATCCTCCTTTTAATAGCAATGAGACTTGCATAATTTATTATTATTAATGTTAATGAGACTTTTCTTCACATGCCTCAAAGAGCAAGAGAGAACTCCTGGGCTGATCTGGATTCTGCAGCATTGATGACAGATTTTTCTCTAAATTCTGTGAGCAAGGACTTCTCAGGCTATCACAGACAGGCTGATGGTATGAGCCTACACAGGTAGTAACTACACCTAAGTAAAATGTACCAAGTCTGAAAGTAGGAACAACTTGTTGTGCTCATCAGAACATCCCAGAACTTTTGGAGCAACTGTGAACCCCATTTGGGGTTGGAGCATATCATACAAGACTAGAGAGAGTATTCATTCCAGCAACCTTTCCAAGACGGTTGTGTCAGCTGAATTTTTCTTCAAATTCACAGTTCCTAGGACCTGCAGACCTATAGCAGTGTGGTAGCAACACAGCAATTCTGGGGTGAAATTATACAAGCAGGAGAAAAATTGTTCACATCCTATTGCAAAATGATGCAGCATCTCTAGTAATGTTGAACTGTGCTTTTGCTATGTAGCTCTGAGCTTCTTTTCCAACCCACATTCTCTGGAAAATCTCTCTGCTAAAACATATTAGTTTGTGATGACATTCTTTGCTGTATGTGCTGTCTTGACAAAGACACAGCACAGGCCAGAAATTAATTGGCTGAGATGAACACTTGGTGGCTATCGTAGATCTTGCCAATGTGATTCTTCTTTCTTGAATCCAGCTCTTGAAAACTGGGTTTTATATTGACTTCATGCAGTAGCTATGAGACCTTCTGAAGAAGCACATGGGATGATGATGCTACAGAGAAAACAGGACAGCAATCTGCTGTCTGGCTGGTCTTGGAGCCAGCTCAGGCCTCGCCATGGCCTTCATGGGACCAGGAGGAGGTGGTCAGGGCACACGGTCTCACTTTAGCATGGTACCCTCAGGAGCCCATGGAGCATCTGGGCTGGGATGTGACACGGGGAGCTCTTGGTGGCTTATCCTCCTCCCCAGTTGGGGATATCCACAAGCAGAGCTGTTGGGTCAGTGCCAGGCAGTGTTAGCCATGATCTCTTGTGCTACTCTACCTGAAAGTGGCTCATCTCACTGGTCCGGATGTGGCTCAGGGTATATTCAGCTGTGTGCCACAGCCATGGGCACCCCCGAGACCCACTGCCCTGAGCCTCAGGCTCAGCAAGACCCTCCTGTCACTGCTCTTCCTCCACAGCATCAGCTCTTCCTCCAAGACTTGCCATTGCAGGTGGTGCTGATGTGGCATTTCAGGCTCCAAGCACCGGGCACAGCGCTGGCCTCTCTGCGAGCCAGCTCATTTCCACTGCTCGGGCTGCTCCCTGAGGCACCTTCCCAGAGCACTGAGGGACTCCTGCAAAAATGCAGAAGTGTTTTAACACTTACGGTCTTGGTATGTGCAATGGCAAAAGCACAAAGACAGTGTTACTGTTATGCATTACACAGACTTATACCAACCAAATAATAACAGTTAAACACAGAACTAGCTGGACACTGGACTAAAGTGTCTTCACTGTGAAAAAGAAGATTCAGATATAAAAACTTACATTTTGGCTTTAAAATAAGAAATAAAGTTCTTAGTTTGCAGTTTGTTGCTACATGATTTGGTTCTTTTTTGTTCTCTTTAAAAAGGGAAAAGGCGTGTAAGATGCAAATAACATTTCCTGATATGGAAAGCAGAAAATACATTTTCCAAGGTCAGCTCAGAAGAGGAAGCTGCTGCCAGACTATAGCTAAAAAAATTAACAAGCTAGAAGAAAGTTAAAAGTTCGAATCCTCTTCTATAGTTAGTCTGTTTATAAAAAGAGTGAGCATCTTGGTCCTCTCTTCACCCCAGAAACATCCTGTCCGACCTCAGTGGGAGATTCTGGGTATTTGGTACTCTTAAAACTTGAGCAAGTGTCTAAATACAGACTCAGGAGCCAATGTTTGAACCTGTTACGTAAAAAACCCTCGAAGTCTGTCATTTCAAGCAATGAGACAGCAGAACAGTAATCTATAGTTTCCATGTCTTCACATAAATGAAGGCTGAATCTATTCTCTCTCCTCTTTGTTTACTGCGCAAATTGCTTCCCCACAAAAAGAAATGAGCTTCTCAATCCCAATGTCACTTTCTTTAAAGCCGTAGGACAGGAGTTTACCCTGGGAGGTGGCAAGGACACTGCAGTGCTCACTGACCTCCCAACAGGCCCCAAACCAAACAGAAACCAAAGTGCTGAGCATGGCAATGCAGCCATGAAATGATTCAGTAGTGAGCTACGTACGTTCAAGGATCAGCAGCCAGGCAAAGCACCATAATGAGTTTTAACTCGTACTTGCTGAGGACTAAGAGCACACACAGTCACTTGCTGTAACTCAGCAGACCTGCAGTACCTCAAGACGCTGCAAGATGTGTCCAAGTATTCACATTTGCAATGGATGAATAAAGGACGTGTGCCCGTAAACACTTGCAGCTCTCCAAACGGGAGTCCGCCTTACTCAGGATGGGCCAAACGCACAGTTGTCTTCCCACTGTTGCTTAGAGCAGCCCTGGGAACAGGGTCCAAACCAGATCAGCTGCTTCTCCATAGCCCTTGTCTGCAGAGATGCCCATGAGGACACCCAGCAGCTGCTCTGGGGGAAGAAGGGGCAGGTATCTGTGGCTGGGCCTGGCTTGTTGTGCACCTGCAAATCAGAGCATTACCCCACCTGTTTTCTGGGTGACAGTGTCAGGCAGAATCAATAGTGCTCATAGGGTCTCTGAGGATCTTCCACTTACAACAAGGCAGAGACATTAAGAGGCAGGACAACACATCAGGCAAGAATGCATTAAAAATAACCAAAAAATACAAAAGCAGAAGTGTCACTTCTTTGTGTATTTTTGTTGTCCTGTGGTCATCCTGAAATAGCATGTGTGATCCAGAAGCAAGCCCAAAGCCACAGTCGCTCTCCTGACACCTCCCTACCAACCTGCTCACGGCAGGGCTGCTCAGCTGCCCTGGCTCTGAGCTTAAACAATCCTGGGCTGCACTTGCTGTAATGAGTATGGCCAAGACTAAGCACATGGGATATAAATAATCTAAAGGCAAGTTATATTCACGTCTTAATCCAGTTACAGCTTTAATTTGCAAATTCCCTTTCTGAAAGCAGGTCTTTTATCTTCTATATAGAGCCGGACCTCTCCTAGATGCCATTTGCAAGCCAGGAGAGGTGCTTTGCATCAGAGCCAAGGCAACACAGAGCCCTGCAGGAGCATTTCTGACCTACCCACCATGCTCTCCCTGGGAAGTGCAGGACAGAGTCCTTCCACCAGCTCTGTTCGTCAGCAGCCCCTCAGCCTCCCCCAGCTTTCCAGTTAGCTCTGGGTTCAGATGGGAGAAAAATTCCAGAGCCTAACAACAATCCTTAGCTGAGCTTCCCAATCGGTTACTTACTGCAAGCAGCTATAGCACAAAGCAGGAGTGGCTATAAAGAGCCAGTTGTTACTAAAGCAGTATTTGTAGCTCCAGTTTATAAAACCTGCTCCTCGTTTGCATCCTGGGCACCTCATTATAAAGCAGAACAGGCCACCAGCTATTCTCCTTTTCTAGTTCCTCTCGCAGTTCTCTGCTCCTTTCCAGGTCAGCGGTGTGGCTGTAGGTGTGCTGGCGTGGCTCTCCTGGGGCAGAGCAGCAGCTTGCCATGGAGCAGAGCTGCAGTTTGCCATCTCTGTGCAGCAGGAAAGAGGCACGTGCACAGAGATGGCTTGTGAACCATACTGAATCTGGGCTAAAAACATCCCAACTTGTTGAAAAGCATCAGGGAAAGTACTCTATGTAGCACAGCTCTGTGTTGTCTGGTCGTCCCAGGAAAAAGATGTGGGCATTCTGGTTTTTGTGAATAGCTCTGTTATTGTGTTATTGCCTTCTTTGATGTTTTCTGTTATGCTCCTGTAGGAACTGGTGTCATGCTAGCAATCACAGGCACCCAGCCCCTGTGAGGACGTGCTGTTGGGGCTGTGATAGCCTGGGCACATGCTCTTAGGCTTTTGTCTCTGTTTACAGACCTTTGGCTGTACTTGTCAAACAGCAAGGTATCACAGAATCCTACTACTTAAGAGATCTTGTAGATGAGCTCTGCCAGCTGCAGACAATGACAGAGGGAGAGCACAACATATACCCTGCTTTTATGAAAATATTTATTATTTACCATTCCAGCATTTCCTGCAGTCTTGGGATGTTGTGGCTGAAAGGTTTCATTAGCAACTCCTTCATGAGACTGTTCTGTTCTCTAAGAAATCTCATATTTATAAAAACGAATAAACATGAGGAATATCTGCTGGAGACCTGGACTGGCCTTTGAAACACCTAACACTAATTCCAGAGCAAAGCTGTGTTTGTATCTGAGCTGGTTGTACTGCTCTGAGAGTCCGGGTCCCAGCCGAGCTGGCTCTGCCCTTGCAGCTCTGCCCTTACCCCACTCCCACCCAAGCGACAGGGTCTACCTGCCACCACCTTCCCACCCATGGGAGGAAGCCTGACTTGAGTGCTCACAAGTGAGGCTTCTCCCATGGTAATCAGGGCTTTAATCCCCAAGTGAAGCTATTTTCATGTATTTGGTGGGGTGACACAAGCTTACAGCAACGTGTAAGGGTGTTATCCAGGGCAACAGGGTCAGGCTCGTCAGCAGCAAAGCGAGGAGAAACGCCAGTGCTGGCTGGTGACTCCTTTAGAGCTGCAGCCAGAGGGCTGGGAATGGCTGCAAAAGGCCGTTCAGACATCACGGGTCCCACTGCTCCACCCGCCCGGCCTCTGAGGCACAGCTTACCGGAGAGGAAAGTCCAGTCTCACGTCAGAGCTCCTCCATTCAGCAAAAGCTTGGACTGTGCAGAGCTTTACCGCTAATGATGATCTTTCCTGGTGGCAGAATTCAAAATTACCATTACCCATGGAAAACAGATTTTTACCAACTATGGAGAAGCTTGTATTTCCCTGTGCAGATAAATGGAAGGATTTCATATTCACAAGTGGAAAAAAAGTGAAACAAAACCCTGGAAGTGGCAGTTTTGTGAAAGATCCATAAGCCTGGCTTGGCAAGAAAGTTCAGCAACAAATGTGAATCTCAAACTCCTGTGCTAAGATGGTGTTTAGTAAGTCTATTGTTTAGAATAATTACTTTAGCTTCCTTTTTGAGAGCAAATGCCAGCCAAGACTGGGGAAAAGGGTTTGGTAAGAAATGTAACAGGATAATTCAGTCGTGGCCTCCTAGCAAAACATGTTTGTGTTTACTCAATAGAAACAAGTCATTTTCTGGATCAATATTTGGACTAAATCCAATTATGCACTGTTTAGCCAAGAAATGGGACAAATCCACTAAGAATTGTTATTTATTTGGAAATTGGTAGTGGTTATAATAAATCAGCTTCAACTGGCCCTGATTCAGCTTAAGATTTAGCCTCTGGGCTTTTCCATTTATTCTCCCCAATTCCTTAAACCCATTCAGTTCCAGCTCTTTGCTTCCTAGGCCTGACCTGCTGTACCCACCAGGTAGCTGTGGGTGTTGCTGGATGGCAGATGCAGGTCTTGGAGGAGCAGGAGGTCAGTAAGCTCAGGACACTAGCGGTGGTAGGTGTTGCTGTGACACATATTGATTTCTCCAAAATATTCTGAGCGACTCAGTTCTGATAATTAAACTATTATATCAGAGAATTCATGAGGATGTTGGCATAATTCTCTGGTTAGGAATATTTGCTACAGGAGATTAACCCTTCCTTACTCAGCTTCTGTAGAATATGTCAGCTAAAAACTACTCTGTAGTTTGCAGCAAAATGGTGTCATACAGCATCTAAACCAACAGATTTAATAGAGATGCACATGGTGTGGCCAAAATCTTCAAGAGGCTGTTACACAGATGGAGCTGCCTCCCTGGAGGAGCTGCTGGTCTGGAATGAAAGCAGTGGTATTTCTTTGGTCTTGCCCAGAAGCAAGTGGCATGGGGGAAGGGAGCACAGTCTAATCCCAGTTGCCTGGGTTTGATGGGAAGTCGTCCTTAATAAGCTTGTTCAGGACATGGACTTCAGAAAGAGCATGCTGTCTGGAGTCCTCCACTGAGCCTGCTTTATTTTGTGTTGATCACGAGGCAGAGCAGCAAGCCCAAATGGCTCTGCCTCCTGAAACCTCAAACATGATGATCCACGTGTGTTGGGAAGCCAGAGCTTTGCGTGGTGGTAAGAGACTGCGCTGCAGTTTGCACAGAGCTAACGGGCAGTGTTAGGAAAGTTAGAGTTTCTCTCCCGCAGGAATTTGACATTTCAACCTTTCCAGTCTTTCTGTTTAGGGGAAGACTTACTGGCTTTAAACAAAGCTTCCACACTAATGATGCATTCAATATTGTGCATCTCCGCTCATGCAGAGTTTCCTTATCACTCATGCCATGTTACCTTCTTTCAAGCCTAACTATTCATGTAACTGCAGACTGTGGGACTCTGAGGGTGACTGTGAGCACCACCTGATCCATCAGATGTCATCTTCCTTGTGGCAAAGGACTGAGCTCTGCCTAGCGGTTCCCATGCTGTGAGCTGTAGCTCCATGGGTTCTCAGAGTCAAGGCAACACAGGGCCCTGCAGCTTGTGCGTTATTTTCTGCTCTGGGTGCTGCAGGGACTGAAACCACTCCTGGCAGAGCTGGCTGCTACCTAACTTCCTTCCATTGATTAGATGAAACAAATAAACTCATGCAACTGCTGTAACAAGGTATCTGAAGGCAAACAGGGCTGCCAAGCAATTACTGTCCAAACCATGCCTTATCAGTCCCTTGGGTACATCTTAGTACAGAACAAAGCAGCAGATGTCTTTGTCTGGGTATTATATGGGGAGCGTGCAGTTCTGATCTGATCGGGGCTGGTGCAAGGCGCGAGGAGCAGGGCTGTTTGTTAGATGATCGTTTCCAGGACGTGTCTGGGGAGGGGGTGTCTCCTGCCCCCGTGGCAGTTGTGGCAGCTCTGGCTCATGCTGGCAGAGGAGGGCAGGAGAAGGGCTCTCAGTTTGTGAGCGGTGCAATATAGAAACCTTCAGGTTTTGCTCTGGATTAGGTGTAAAAGGTAAGATACAGATATAAAGACAGTTTTGTGTAAACTGTTAGACACGCACAGTAGATCTTAAAGACTTTGATACATAGTAAATTTTACAATATAAGGACTGCAAAGTATATAAGTACTGTACACATACATGTTGGTTTGGGGGGTAGTCATGAGAAATAAATGGTCTCCTTCTAACAGATAACATAAGACATTTCTTAGTTAAAATCAGCCAGACATTCAAAGCTGACCAAATGTTACCATTAAATTCTAGATCTAAAAGTAGACAGAATTTGAATGGGGACTGAAATCCTGCTCAGTAACTGTTGGTAAATCCCAGCAAACCACACTTCTGTGTTGAAAGGAAAGCACAGGCATGCATTGGTTGGCTTTGGCAGAGCAGAAACAAATTCGCTTTCTCAAATCTGCTGACATGTTTGTCGGGATAACGCGAATGAATGCACTGCACTTGCCAATGCAGCACACAGTGGCAGCAGAAGATAGAAAATGATCTGAAAAGAGATGACAAACTGTTTGGCTGCGCACACAGGGCTGTTACTTGCCCGTCCTGCACAACAAATTGTGCCCCTGAGGAAGATGCGACCTCGCAGCAAAGCTGGCTACTGACTGAGGCTCTGGGAAAAGAATTGCAGGGGAAGTTTGGGGGGGAGACTGGTCCTGCAGCACCCAGTGCACCCTCCTGCCGTCCCCATGGCCCTGGACCGCTGCAGAAGCAGAGAAGGTCTTTGGCCTTAACTGGTATTTATTTTTTAAAAGCCAAAAAGATCTTTTCATCCTATTTGCTTAGAGTTTGGGGTCTGTATTGCCTGGGTGGAACAGAGGACACACAACAAAAGGGGCAGGAGCTCATGATGAAAAAACCCCTTTGCTTTCAGCTTTCTGCCTCAGTTTTTGATGGAAAATAACAGATTTTCTTGGCAAATATCAAGAGAATATTTGTGACTGAGCTTGCTCTAATGGACATGAACTGTGCCGTGCCTCTTAAGGCCTGTTGCACTTTCAGATGATTTCACCACTTTACAATTCAGCTCTTATGATAACATTTAACACACACTTGTTAAACCATTCAGTACAACGGCGGCACCAAGTCCGGCGAAGGGTAGTGTTGTGCACAGTCTGTTTCTAGGTGGTCTCCCTCTTACAAAAAATGCAAGTGAACAACACAAAGGGCTGAGATGTTGTAACTTTTTAGGGTAGGGAGTAGAAATTTATTGACAGTGCTAGTGTGATTTAGCAAATTGAGCAAAATAACATGTGGAACTATCTTTTAGTTCTCTTGCATTGTGTGGGTTTTACTTTGTCAGTTGTTTTAAAAAGCAACCAGCAATTTCTGGGAATGCTGAGTTTAAAAAAAAGGGGGGGGGGAGAAAAAACTTATCAAGCATTTCTATAGCTTGGTAAACATGATTAATCCTACTCAGCAAGACTGAACTGAAGAGAATTCATTGACCAGTTGATACTCAGAAACATTTTTGTTTAAATATGGCTTAAAATGCCACAAAAATTGGATCTAGTCCTGAAACCCTGACACATGCAAAGTTCTTATTGTCTGTACATCTGGGCTTATGGTCAGATCTATTTTAATGCCTTTTAAAAAATACAAGTGCTAGTCGAAAAGCAGAAAGTCATCAGGGCTTTTGCAGGCCTTAAAGGAATGCAGAGCAAAACCCAGTTTAAAGTTAAAGTGCCTGGCCCAAGGTATGTTCGTCACATCCCCTTTTACCTGCTCCTCTGCATAGCTTCACAGTCCTTCACGGATCCGCTGCTAGCAGGGCGAAGGATGAGACCCCCCTTGCGTGTCTCTTAATCCGCCTTTAGATGAAGGATTTGGATGTGCTGCTTGTCCACTGCTGTAAGATGCCAAGCAACCCCAAGGAGCAGCAGGCACGGGCGCAGGCGGCTGCGGTGCTGTAAATGCGACGTGTCACCCAGATCCACAGAAGTGGGGGATGGCAGATGAGCTACGTTCCTTGGCCCCGCAGCTTCCCCTTGGCGGTGCCCCCCACCCCTCCCCTCCTCCAGAGGACCCCCTCGCTGCAGTGTGGCAATGCGGGAGCTTGGCCGAGGGCCAGCCAGCACTCAGCAGCGCATGTTTGGGTCTGAACTGTGGAAAATGCAAGGTTTACGTAGCCGTGGGCAGATTCATTGGCCATTTCTGCACTACCCAAGATGTTCGTCCAAGTTCGGGCAGGATGAAATCCATTGCTGCTGCAAATGATGCAGCACCTCTGAGCAGGGCCTCTCAGCCCATCTGACCCTGACACACAGGTCACATCAACTCCTATAATTTGATGAATATTCTTTGAAAACAGCAGCTGTTGGAAGGGAGACCTGTTATAACGACACCTGCAGAGACAGATACCATGTGGAGAGGAGCCTACAAATTGTTGAATGGTTCTGGGACTTGATTTGATGCATACAAAAGAACCTGAAAAAAAGACTGAATATCCCCTGTCTTGTCAGGACATGGGTAGGTAATAAATAACCCCTATAAAAATATTTACCTCCTTTATTTCCAGCAGTAAAGGGCTTCCTGATGAAACACAGCATTATCATGAAAATGTTTCTGGTTCTCCTCAAGAGCTGGGGGGATGTTCACCTGAACAGCTGAAAATGTAATTTGTCCACCTGCCACCAAAATGATCAGTTTTAATGTTTGAGTGAAAACCAGAATTCCCTTTCCTGATTCTAACTGTCATCTATCAGGATTTTATGTGTAGATGATGGCTGCTCTCTAGCTGCTCCTAGTGACCCACATGAGGGCATTCAAGGAAAGCCACTGTTTTGTTGGCAGTTTATTGCAAGTTATCAAGTGGTGTAGGTCTGGGGTGCAATAACCTCCCACAGCCCTTCCACCACTCAGCCGGCTGTCCTGATGAAAATATCTTTGGGAATCATGAAAGACCGTGAGCTGGTTTTTAGCAGCTCCAGGCTCTTTCTCAGCTCTGCCTCCCTCCAGCTTTCCATGGTGGTTGGAAGTTGCTGACGTGAGTGGCTGAGCAGAGCAGGATGCCAGCAGCTGAGATAACAGAGAATCTGCCCCTGGCCTCAGGGTAGCCAAAGTCCTCAGAAGCCCAGATCAGCAGAAAATTACCCAGCTATAAGTCAGCAATCAGACAAATATACCAAAGATTTCTGGTTAGATGGAGCAAGTGCTGGACTGGAGACTTCTGCAAGGGTTTTCTGCACATGGATCCAGGATGGGCTCTGACAGCTCCAGCACGGTGACACCCTCTGTGGCACCCATCGGGCTGGAGGAGCATTGGGCCTGACAAGTCCAGGGTGGGCAGCAGCCGCAGGCACTTTTATGCTCTGAGCTTAACTCTGCCTTTGTCAGGACACTGGAAGCACGGTGCCATAGCGGGGCCTGCACTCTGCCCAGGACCGAGGAGCTGCTGCATAGCTGCTAAGGAGGTCAAGGTCCTCACAGCATACACGGGGATGGATCAAGAGCAAAGGAGAAGGTGGGAAGCTAGTTGAAGGCGGTGAAGTGCAACCAGCAGCTGTGTGCGCTGTGGTCTGCGTGCACACCAAGGTCTGTGAAGAGCTCGTTTCTAACACAGACCGTGGCAGGATGGCTCAGAGAGAGGAAGAACTCTGCCCTGGCCCAGCATAGGCTCTGTGTGGCTGCCTAGAGAAAACCTGCCTACCCCACCAGTATACCAGTTAGCCCTCAATTCATGACATTTTGAGTATTTTTCCTTTCCTGGCTGGCCCTAGTAAGAGAGCATCTCAGCAGAGAACCAGCTTGTAATTTGAAATGGATATAAAAATGCACTTCTCTAAATACAAATGATCTTTACCACCTAGCCTATTTTCAAGCAAAGACAACCACACATAGAAAGATGTGATTGGGGGATCTAATTAGAAGATAAAATGTTGCATAAAAGCTAGGTGCTGGGTGGAAATTGCTACACTTTCACATTCTGTTTGTGACTATGTTCTGTTATCGCCCTGCATTAAAAGTGCTGCAATTACCGTCTATTTTAATGAACGCTGCTGGAACTGATATAAATACATCACCAGAACATCTTGTATACAGTACACAAAAGTCCCTTTTCCTTCCAGAAGTGCTGTGGTGTTCATTTGCATCACAGATTCGTGACCAGGCACATTTAACAGCATGAATCAAAGTGCTTCTAAGTGCAACGTTAGATCCATTGCACCCAACAAAGCTCTGCGTGCCCGTCAGTAAATCCAGGGCAACTGCAGAATCAGACCAGGTGTGCCCATACCTGGGATCGTTGGCATGTTTCTGGATTGCTCTAGAAACATAACAGCCCATAAACACTCCTTTTTTTCCCCACTGGGGTTGCTTAGCAGGGATTGCAGCCATGAGCTGCAGCAAGCAGGGAGCTGGCCATCCAAACGCCCAGGCAGTGCTGGGGACCCCCTGCCCGAGGAGACTCTGGGAACAAGGGTGTCTTTGGCGCTTGCTAACACTCAGATGCACCCTCCGGCGTCTCGTGCCTGTGGTGGGGTGCAAAATACCTCTGTCTCACCAGCTTCCTTCCCACTGCCAGGGTTTCCTAGCCTTGGAGGAGGTGATCAGGAGCACAGATAGGCAACAGAGGCGAGCTTTGTGCTAGCAACTGGAGGGTCCCCCCTTGAGCAAAAGAGGTCTCTGCAGCTCCGGCAGGGCTTTGTCTCCTTTTCGCTTCCTCTTGCAGTCTCTCCATCTTCCCCAGCTGTTTGATGCCGAGTTCTTTTGCTTTTCATCACTATCAGCAAGGGGAACAAATTTATCTTTTTTCCCCTCACGTAGAGCTGGTGAACTCTTAAAAAGCTAGGTTTTTTCCCTAGGAACTGAGATCCCTGAGGAATCTGCCTCCCCTGCATCATTCTTGCGTTAGAGGTGGAATTACTCAATTTTTTTGCAGATGATAGCAATTTCTCAGAAAAAGGAGCAAGTTCTGGACAATTCATAGGCTTATGCAAAAAAAGGTAAATCAATCTTGTTCTAGATTCCAGCTGTTTGGACTGTGCTCTCTTTTCATTGCACATAAGCAACTTCCATCACCACTAATATGCAAATGAAGATATTTGACCTCAGCCTTTCCTACCGGGAGAAAACCCTCAACCATGCCACGTATCCTACAGCCAAGACATGTTGCACATCAGACCATATTTTCTTCCCTAGCCTGAATCCGTGTGGGCTAAGAAACCCACAGGCTCCTGCATACACGTAATTATTAGAGAAGACCCAGACCTCTAAGGATGTTTCAGCTCAGTCCTTCCTGAGGTGAGGTTTTTCACAAGTTATTTTCCATATCACAGAAGTGTTATAACTGGCGAGAGCTGTTTAGTCTGTTAACACAGAGCAGGCAGCTCGCAGACACCGAAACTGCAGCTAGATTCCTGTCTTTACCCAGGCATTTTCTGCATACCAAAGTTAACTGTGGTCAACAAAGAAACCCTGGATTGGTTGACAGTGAAATCCTTTAAGTAAATGCACAGATGATTCATTGTGCTGGGTCTAGGGCAGGGAGAAAATCTGAATTTAGGATGTGTGCTCTCTGCAGGCCCAGGGGAAGTGTGAAACCCAGGAGCTCATGCAGATACCTCCTTGGCAAGGCCGACTCAGTGTGGTGCAAAAGTGGCTGGTATTGAATATTACTGTCTCAACTGGTAGCATTATGTGGTTGTGTTCCCCAGCAGAGCTGCGCTTCACAGTATGACACGGAGAAGGCAGAGATCCCCACATGGCAGCGGGAGCTCCATTTGGTGCGTGAAGCTCTTGGTGCTCTGCCAGAGCATCCATGGGGTGCATTTTTGCATGAAGCTATGAAAAATTAAAAAATTGAAGGGCTATCTGTCTACAGCAGTAGCCTTCCTCATATCTCATACGTAAGACAACTTATTCAGCTATGGTGCATTTGAGAATGGGATGTTAGGACAGGGAATTTTCCATTTGTGGACTTTGAGAAGAGCTCTTAATAGGGCTGCGAAAAATGTTCTGAGAGAGGAAACTGCAAGTGCTCAGCAAAATGCAGACTGGGAAGGGACTTCTGCCTATATACCCACTTGGGGGGACACAGGACAGTGGGGAGGGGAAAGCCATTTCAGCAGAGGATAAGGCTGACTCAAGAACGGGCAGAGATGGCCACAAACTCATTTAGGCTGGAAAACCAAAGCTAGGAAGTGTCTTCAGAGCAGGGGGTTCTGGACGTCCCCCAGCAGAAGTGGAGGGAGAGACTGCCTGCCCCAGGGTGCCTGTGGGTTCCCAAACCCCTTGGCTCTGTCAGCCCCTTATTTCTCCAATGACAGTCACTGGGAGGACAAAATATGTGCAGAGCTTCATCTGTTCCTGGCATTGCTAGTAACACAGTAGGCTCCACGAGGTTTATGAATGCTTCCGGCAAGAATGACAAAAAGCTCTGTTCCTGGTGCAGCTGGGGGAGACATTACAGCTGCAAATAATTTCATAGACAACATAAAGCACCCTCCCTCCTCGGCGCTTGGCTTCGCTTCCCACCCCAGTAGGGGTTCCCTTTGGGGGTCCTGCCATGCTCCATCTTCACCCCATGGTGATCCACGGTGATCCATGGTGATCCTTGATCCACAGCCAGGGTCAGGGACATCCTCAGCCAGCAGGGATGGGTGGCTGGAGAGTGACAGTGTCATTGCTCACCTGAGCGCACAGGGTGGGAAGCCTGCACCCTGCCAGCTTCCTCCTGGAGCCCAGCAAGAGGAGGGTTAATAGTTGCAGCCTGCTGTGATTTAGAGATGAACATCCCCCTCTCCAGTCTTGACCTATGCAAAGAGCAGCTCTCATGTGTCTCAGGCCTGTGTGCTTCTGCAACAAGCTGGGGCTATTACTGCAGCGCAACAAAGTGCTGCCGCAATGGGGGATGCGGGGACAAAGGTCTCCAAATCCTGGCGGTGGCACAGAGATTCCCATTCACAATGAGATGGGACTGTGGATTAATTCTGGCCCAGCAGTGTGCTCTGAGCATTTCAGTGTCATGAGTCAAGCTCCAAACACCATGAGGTTGACTTAGAAACATGACATTCAAAAAAAAAGAATTAAGAGATTCCTTGTTTTTTTGGCATCTGACACCCAAGCTTTTAAGTTACTCTTGGGTCACGGTCTTCCCCGCACAGCCACAGCGTTGCAAATTGACTTTTTAATACAGGCAATCTGAGATTTTCACCTCCTGACCTGCCTCCAGGAACCAGAGTTTTAACTGCAGCATTAAACATCACAGGACTTTCAGTGAAATCATGAGAGCTGGCAGCAGTCCTGACATAGCTAGGAAGGATCTGCTTTAGGACATGGCTTAATACTAAATCCTAAACCTCTGATCTTGAGTGGATAAAGCCCAAATCTGATCTTTCTGTTCCCCGTGCCTCCACATTTTAACACTCTATATTACATTGCATGTAAAAGTGGTCAGAGTTGATCAGATGAACAGTGGCAATAAGACTTCAGGGAATGAAACCTGCAGTGGGGAGAAATAACTCTCTGTCTTGCAAATGGCAGCTAAAGGCCCATTAGTCCAACTCCAGGAGAGGCCATCCCTTTCCCAGCGTACAAAGCAGAGCCAAGTGTCTGCACCTAGCGCGGGGCGTGGGCTCCTGACAAAGCTCACGCTGGCTTGGAGCAGGGCTAGCTGTGAAAACGGGCGTCCTGCTCATCGCAACACCCCAGCTGGAGGGGCTGGGGCGGCCCGGTGCTGCCTGGGGGGATGCTGTCAGTTTTTCTGGTCCTCTAGGAAATTGTGGTAAATCCTTCGGGTTTGTAGCACATTCCTACATCCCTTTCTCACCTAACACTGTGCTGGGGTAGGATGCTGGTTTGTTCAGAAATGATATGAGATTTCTGGAAATAAGTTGGTTGACAACGTACCGTTTGACCTTCCACAGACTGTTTCCCCCCTCCAGGTTGTTTTGCTCTCCGGGGTCCAGTTTGGGGCACCCCTCACATTTCAGTCCAGGGGTTTGCCTGTCTTTTCTTAGCTTGTTGTGACATTCTTTTCTACTGGGTTGCTGCGTGGCAAATGCTCTTCTTGTAGCTCCGTTTATCCCAGCCCCTGAGGGAACTGCAGTGCCCGAGATGCTGTTTGGATCTCAGGTTTCTGTTTAAATATTTTGCCTGTGGTTTCTGGCTGTCTGAATCCCTCCAAGGACCCCTAAAAACTAACAACTCCCACTGCGGACAGCAGGCTCCGCTTCCACAGACACTTCCCCCCATACCTTTGAGTCTGGACAGCGAGTTCATGCCCTGCCCAACTCTGTTCTGCAGCCAGTCTGACAAACGCTGGCACAAGGACCCCCATGCAATGCGGGAGAGACTGCCAGCCCCCATGCGTGATACCTTGGCCGCTGCTTTGCTGCCAGGATGGATTTGACCGGTGAGCCTGCCCCGAACCACACATTTGTATTCCTGAGGCCCCTACTGCCGTGCTGCTCCTGGGACTGCCCTGTGCTAGCTTGGCAACACGCGTGCCCCAGAGCGCCGGGGAGTAACCTGCTGCACATTTCCTCCTGGTCAAATGACAGTAAAATAGGCAAGAACTGACAAATGAGGAAATTTGCAGGGAAAGCTGGCCTTCTACCCCCTATCTGTTAAGCTCATTAAAGGTAGCTTTTAGCATCAAACCAGACGTCCCGTGAACAGCTAAGAAAATACTGAGCGTCAGTGCTAGTGCTTAGATGGGGAAGTCGGACCCTTGGGCATGTCCTCTGTCAGCCAACCTTTCCAGGTGCCCTCTCTACCACTGATACACGGGCTGCGAGAATGGCTTTAGCAGGAAACATTTCCTGGGAAGTTGTTTCATTAAACCAATATAAATACGCATTACCATTTCCTATTCCAAGTGGTTATTCTGGGTTAAAAAGCAACTGGAATGTTAGGAATTATTAAGAGAGGAACAGAAAACAAAGCAGAGCCTCCCTACAAATCCACCTCAGATATCGTGCCTCCTTCAGCCCTGCTGTCTCAGGCAGATGTGGCAGAGCTAGAAAAGACATGAAGGTGACCAGAGGATGGATCAGCTTCCAGGCAGGGGACAAGGAGCTACACCGAGGTTCTTCTCCTAGAAAGGAGGTGAGCAGGGGAGAACACAGCATGGGTCTATAAATTGCAACAGGCATCAAGGAATGAATATTCACTCGTAATACTGGCCTTTGGAGGCAGTCAAGCAGACAGAAAGCAAACAGCAAAAAGCAACAGTGGAAGAAAACTCCAGCAAACGCTGTTAAACACAATGACGATACACGTGGCTAAAGGAAGAAATCACCGGTGCTGTGGGTTCAGTGCAGTGACTGACCAGGGCCACAGGCCTGTGCTGGTGTCCCCCCTCCCACAGGGACTCTTCCGACCCTGCACAGCTGCGCCTACATTTTTAAACCTCTCAGACAGCATCAGAGGTGTTATCCTGGAGACGGCTTTGGCTGGCCTGAAATAGGACAAGAATGTTTTCCAGGTTGCACAGCTGCCCCTTCCTGGTGGCCCCAGCCTGAGAGCAGCCGTCCCGGTGAGGGGCTCGGGGGGCAGGGGGCTGCTGCCACCTTCTGGGTAGGGGACCCCCGGACCGCCTGTGCGGCGCCGGACACCGCCTGTGTGGGAACCATCAGAAATGGCCCAACTGGGGAAAAAAATCTCCCAGGCAATGGTTAAAGCAGGGTGCTGAACCACGCCGCACAAACACCCTCCCCAAAGCGCAGCCGGGCTCTGCACAGCCCTATGCACGACAGCGGGGATAATTTTAGAGGTAATTATTCTGTGGTTTTAGTACTGTGGCAGAAAGGGGTATTTTATGCCTGTTGGAGTGAACTGTCTCTGTGCCCTCTCCCAGTATGTATTTAGCATGACACACTTTTTTGCTACTTATAAATTCAGCCCCCTTCTGTGCAAAGCCTGTTTCATCTCTTGCTGCATGCAAAGTCACCCAGCCCTGTGGGGGAACCAAGCTAGAAAAGAAGTGTAGTTTTTATCATTAAGCCCTCAATTTTAATTTAAGGTGTACTTAAAAAAATATAAGGTACAGATTACTGAATAACATCTATTTGGTGAACAGTATTGGGGTGCGCTCTGAACACCGAGGGGGTGCTGCACACTCAGCTGTTCTTTCAGGACTGAACGGCTCCATCCCTTTGCAACCCAGTTTAAGAAGCAATCAGGTTCTCTTAGCAAGTCTACCATCTTTTGTCAATATTTATAGTGAAGGTGCAACTGAAATCAGGGATATTGCCATTCGTGACACTGTTTCTTGTTCATCTTCCACGACATCTGGATTACTTGCATGAAGGGGTGATGCCTTCTCCCGAGTTCACTAACCTGGAAGTCAGTTTGCATTTGTTTCACTTTGGACACACTCGGAGCCAGGTCTGCTCTGATAATTTTGCCAATAACATTAAAAGCAAAAGGGTCACAGCAAAGATTTTACAAAACACGTATTTAAAACCTCCCACTGCGTTGGCTGTGCTGTGGAGCCAGCTTTGGGAGCAGCAAACTGCCTGAACGGCCAGGCCAGTGCCCCACTGCCTGCGGGTGGGCACCGACGGGGACCACGGCTCCCCCAAAGTGCCAAGGCAGCAGCCCACATGGCCACGCACACTGTGCCCCGCAGTGCCACACCTCAAGGCTGAACTTGTGCCAAAAGCCTGTTGAAGGAAGGGAAACAACCAGAGGTGACATTTGACAAGTTAGTTTTTTATTCAGTGCATTGGACTCGTACATCACCACTTTGTCAACTAACAACATTTCACACATTCCTACAAAACCAACGCTGAGTCCAGTCTCTTGTTAAAGATGATTGGTGTAAAACGTAAAGCAGTCTATCAAATATTTACTTTAATAAGTCTAGCTTACAGCCCAGTAAGAGGCTGTGTCCAGCACATTCGGTGCTGGGTTGCAGCAGTGGGTGGAGAATGGATCAGTGACTCATGGTTGGTGCAGGGCTTCATTAACAAATGTCTCGATCCAGCTCATTAACATCTCAGCCAATGTTTATCGGACTGCTGTAGAGCTTGGCCTCCCTCCTGCAGCTGCTAGTTCAATTCTGCCAGTGCTTTGAGCATGGATGGAGCTGCACCTACAAAATCCCTAATGCAGAACTACTGCAGCACTGGAAAACCTGATTTGGGCTGGGACAGCCTGCCTCCGTTCTGTGCCGAGGACACTCACGCCGGCAGCATGGCACAGCACGTCCCACTCCGTCCCTGCAACCAGGCCAGCAGGAGCAGTCAGAACAGCACGGCAAACCAAAAAGAAATGCAAGGTGCTCAGGCCTGACTATCGGGGCAGAGCGAGATGTTTTCAGGATGGAGGGGTCTCACACTGCAAACCTCCGGGCAGGGATGCCTGCACACACAATGAATCGGGCAATCAGGTGGATGCTGGGGAATGCGGGCAGCTGGAGCATCCCCGCTGGTGCCACTGCTGGGGCACGGCCCTCAGCCCCGCACGTGCTCCGCTCCCCGCTGTCTCCCATGTGGGCAGGCACAGCGTCCTCAACCCTGTCCCACCCGTGGGACAATGCAGGGAAGGCTCCACGGGTATGGCCTGGAGCTGGTCCCCTCTCCCTCTTGCAGGAGTCAGCCTGGGCAGCACAGGGTGCCCTGGCATGGGAACAGGGCTGGCGCCAGCCCCGCAGCTCCCCACAGAGCGCTCCCAGCAAATCCATCTCTGCTCATCCCACTCCACCACCCTGCCCTGTGCTCTGGCCCCAACTCTCATCCTGCCTCGTCCCTGCCCTCAATTGCTCATTCATTCTGCGTGTAAGGAAGGAGACGGCACATTGCCAAATTAGCTATCTCAGAGGAAATCTATCAAGGTTTATTGAGCTGCCCGTTATGGGCCCTGGACTGTTACGGGCAGTCCCTGTGACGAGCATGCGGCACTAAGGCATGGTGACCGTCCGTCCGGCACTCCTGGCTGCTGTAAAGCGCCTCTTATTCCTCAGACCAGAGAACCTCTCATCCAGCGTCAGGCTGGTCTGTAGGGGAAGGGGAGAGCAAGTCAGTCCCGGGTCTCGTGGCAAAGCACGGCCAAACTTGTAGCGGGGTATTGATTAGAGCCCATCAGTCAGGACGGTGCTTCACAGCCAGTTAGTCAATTAAACCACTCAGCACACGGAGACAAGGAGCTCGACAGACTGTGTGCGTCTGGAAAACCTCCAAGCAGTGCCCAGCCCCAAGACACTGGGCGTCCTCAGCAAGAACAGGAGCAAGCAGATGGCATTTGAGCACAAGGCATCAAGTAAAACCAAACTGTCCAGACAAGAAACGCCAGCAATGAAGAAGGTGGAGCAGGATTTCTGACCTGCACCAGGGCTCTTGGACCATCCTTCAGTGTGAAACATGGCACTGAGAAGGTCACCAAAACAAAAAGAGAGCAAAGCCCAGAAGTGCTGTGTGTCTCTGAGGAGTGGGGAGCACTGACAGTGAAATGGTCCCCCCCAGCCAGGACTGCTCACAAGGAACATCTCCCTGCTCCAAGCAAGGACACGGACAGGCCAACAGGGGCCAGCAGAGTGGGGAAAATTGGGCTGAGTCTGTAGCTGCTGAACAGTCTTCTCAGGTGCCTTCAATTTTGTGAGCAACCTAGCCAACACAGCTACAGGACTTTCCTCCTGGCTTATGCTAGATAAACCCAACTGGCAGCCCCGAAAACCTGAGCGTGATGTGAGCAGCTTAGTGGCAGGGCTGCTGCAGGGTGCAAGGCGCTGCCTGTCCTGTTGACAATCCTCTACCTGGTTGGCCATCGCGCGGAAGTTGAATCTCAGCAGCACCCCCTTGGGCTGGGGCTTGGCCACCCGCGGCGGGGGCCTCTGGCTGCGCAGGAACGGGCGCTTGGATCCAGGCCTGGGAAAAGCACAGATCTGCAGTCACTCAGGATGCTAAGGCAGCTCACTGCCTATCATCTGCCAACCAGCAAGGAGGAAAGGAGACTCCCACATGCCCCACACGTCCCACGGCACGTCTCACCGTCCTGGGTGAGTCTAAAGGGTGCCAGGAGAGCTGCTGTGCCTGCAGAGCTCCAGCACCGGGGACTGTATCACGTCAAGGCTATCATGTGGTGCGCCCTGTGCCCAGGACATGCCAAATGCCCTCACCCACCCTTCCTCCTGCCCCCAGCCAGGTGCCTGCAGCCCCGCCAGCTCAGCCCAGGGGTGAAGCTGCCCCTTCCAGTCTCTGTGCCCCTCTCCCACAGTGAGCGTGCGGTGTGGTGTCCCTTCGGCGTGCGCGGCATTACCCCCCAAAACACCCCACAGCCAGCACAAGCAGCCTGCCACCTCCCACACGCTGCCGGCGCTTCCATTTCTCTTAGTCCGGATAACAAACGAGCCGCACGGTAATTACCGTCTCCTTTCAGATACTCCGGGAAGGGAACGAGACATCATTTGCTAACCATTTCGGGTCTGAACCATTAATTGAGCACTCGTTATAGGAGAAGCGAAGCTGCAATAATGCTAAAGGGATTTGCAACGGCTTTTGTAGAGCTCCCATCCTAACAAATCACCTCATTTACTTACGCGCCGGCCTGGCCCGCCTGGGGATTAGCCACAGAAACCGTCAGAACTGCTCCGGGGCTGGGTTTCACTTGCCACCTGCCGAGACAGGGAGATGTATCCAGCTTCGGTTTAAGCATGAAAGAGCACGTCGTGTTTGCAGCGTGCCTTTGTTCACCAATTACCTTCTCATCCTTGGTGGTTTCCCTTCTCCATTAGCATCCATCTGCTGTGAAATACATTTAAAAAAAAAATTACTTAAAGAATTAGCTCTCAGAAACAATGATTCCTTTTCCAGTATTTCATTTGGTTGTATCTGAATAGCTCTTTTCTTGCATGTTGTCAAGAAATTTGCTAATTTGGGGTTTCCTGCTGGCACAGTGATCCGTATAGGGTGGCTTTACTTTGCTTTGCTTTTGCTGCTGTATAAGTAGCAGCGTTTACTTTTTATCACCTGCCCAGGTTTTATTTTCCAGCTGCCAGAATATTAAGCTGCATTAAAAATTGCCTGTCCTGCAAATACCTTCCTAGGAATACATTCATTGTTAAAGTCATCCATCTCCCAGTTACGTTTGGAAGCAAAGCTAGAACTGGGCAAAGGCTGGTAAAACTGAAGGCTTGTCACCATCAGCAGGTCACAGAAAAAATGCCTCGATACTGACCCCTCTCTGAAAGTTGGCTTTGGAGAATCGCTGCTGCATCCGCTTCTG